>NC_089534.1:18488799-18836436 GCF_963924715.1 Thunnus thynnus
GTTTAAATGCGGTTAATCTTCTACGCTGCCTTTCATATCTGTGATTTTTAGTCTCTAATAGCTTTACAGACCAGCTCATTATTTCCAAAATTGCAAGCATTAAGTCATATTGTGGCACTTTGTTAGCTACAGTAATTTGAAATGAGAAGCAGCTAATTTATCATTTTATTCGCCTCAACCAAAGTGCACTTCCTCTTGGGTTTAAGGGGCTATTGGGCATTATTTTCACTTTTACATTTCAAGGATGATTGCACACTGAACTATGATGAAACTGGTTCAAATAAGTGTGTAGTTTATATTGTGTTAAAATTGCTAGGTGAAAACAAAATGTCAGGTATCAGGTCTAATGTGCACACACAGTTTCAAACAAAAAAAAGTACATAATTATGAAAAGAAGTGTCTGAGGATAAATCCACTGTGCTGTTGAATTTTAAATAGCTACAAATTACATGATCAAATCCTACAGCACTGATTACATAATGAAGGAAGTCAAGCAGTTGTTGGGTAACATCACCTTCTTCACAGCTTTTTGTGTTTAGGTTTGTTCTCTGTGCTTACTTGCACCAAAGTTTTTCTGAATTTGTTTTGTCTTAAATATGTGTGCGCACGTGTGTGTGTGTGTGTGTGTGTGTGTGTGTGTGTGTGTGTGTGTGTGTGTGTGTGTGTTTGGAGGTAAGACTGTGAGAGAGAGTGAGAGTGAGATTTGAGACTCCAATCTGACTTGATGCATAGATTTTTGTCTTGATGCAATTGTTCAACATTTAAAATACATGAAAGCTTCAACTGGTTAACTATTCATCCACTAATTCAGATGAGTTTGGCTGGATTTACACACCTGAAAAATACCAAATATCATAATGTACATACACATGTAACTGTTTTCTTTTGGACAGATTGGACTGAATTGGATCAGATTTGAAAGAAGGACCCTTCTAGTCCTAGTTCTGAACATAACAGCTACTTTCTCAATTGTTTTGTCCATAAAATAGAAAAAAAATGCAGCAAATAGCAAAAAATGTTCATCAAAACTTACCAGAGCCCAAGATGTTGTCTTCAAGTTGCTTTTTGTCTAAACAGCCCAAAACCCAAATGTATTCAAAAAACTATCACATATGACAAAGACAATCAGCAAATTCTCACAACTGAGAAGCTGAATTCAGACATTTTTGCTTGAAAAATAGTTGATTATTTTCTAACTAACCAATTATTTCACCTCCATGAAGTACTCAAAACATACTAACTGCTGAAAAACCTCTCTTTGGGGATATATGACATGTTTTATATTTGCATTCTTTAATTGAAAGGAGGGAAATAAAAATAAAAACATGATTTTTGAGTTATCCACATGCCTTAAGGTCTATATTGATACTTAAACCAAGGTCACGATCATTTACCCATGATGAGGACTCCTCTGCCCCTTAATAAAGCAAATACTTCATTGTTTTATGTCCTGCATTACCACTTAGAACAATGTGAAATATGTCAAATAATATGAATAAATTTGGCCATTACACTGTCCGTAACTGTAATTGTAAACACTTGAATCTGGTAATTCTAGGCAATTGAGAGGATGCTGCAGGGATATAAAAATGCTGAACAAAAACATTGTGGTTAGAGTGAAGTCTGTTGTTGTCACATCTGATCTGTACCACTTACACACACATATGTATGAAAAGCTTCCATACAGCATCAGAAATTTGGATTTGGCCATTAGAGCTGTGAGTGTAAATCCAGTCAACTCAGACGTGACTGTCATTTGTTTACTGTGCATAAAAATAAAAACATCAACTTGGAAAATACTCTCATGTGAGACTGATTTCCCTGAAACCAAGAAAACACCAAAGTAAATATTTCATGTTTTATTATTTGCAAAGAGTGTATTCTTCATGAAGTCGGCATTAGCAAACTGTACATACATAAATAACCATTTTCATATTTCATCATTTTTTACAGATTCTGGTGTCTCATCACGGCGGGATAATTATCGCCGTTATAACAAAGCACACTATGTCATGTCACAGCCGTCTACTTCAACACTACCAGTGATTGTTTGGCTTTCTTAAAAGCAGGGGACTTGCAAGTGCATGCTCAAACAGAAAGATAAAAAAATAACTGCCTGTATTCAACATTTCAACAAAAATATACAAATCAATTGAATTATTTTTTTTAAACAAGAGCTCATATCTTTATCATAATTGCCCCAGTTTATTAAATACTGAAAATAAAAACAGGAATACAAGCCTTGGCTTTTTGGGGAAGAAGTCGGCCATCTTGGCTGGACGGCTTCAGTGCAGTACCTTCAGACAGTGCTCATGTCAGTGCTATAGGTTCAGACTTTAGCTTTAACTTCGTATGAAAACTTACTTTCCAAATTCAAGTGGGTTCTTTTGAAATCTGTCAAGCGAAAAACATTAAGCTACCTCTCATCCTTAGGAGAGTACTCCTGTTTAGTTTATGTCTGTGCTGTTTCAGTTGTTGTGTCTGAGTAGGTTTTCAAACATTTTAGAAAGGATCTCTTCACATCTACGACTGTGAATGATTGCTACTCAAACTGCAAGTCTACTCTACAATTTACAGGTGAAATACCCCACACTCAAGGTGGTGCTTCTGCTTCATCAATACTAACAATCTAATAACTGATTGAACACTAAATAAATAGTAGCAGCACTGGATATCATGGACAAAAAGCACGGTCGACTTTGGCTCCCAACATACAGTATATAAATAGTGCTTTGTTTTTCATTGATTTCACAGGTTTCTTCAGAAACCTTAAAAAAATAATATACACATTTAAGTTAAAACAGAATTAAAACAACATGAAATATTTGGATTGGGGGTAGGAGAGGGGGTCTCCAGATGAAGGTCCATTTGTTCTGGAGAGTGGTGGTTTAAAGGGTTGAGGTGATTTCAGGACAGTGTGTGTGCAATGTTAGTGAGAGAAGTCTTCATATCACCTCTGAATCACTTCATAACGCATGTTGCTCCCCAACAGGGGAAGAGTTTGTTGCTTTTAGGGCACAGGGTGAAAAGGAAACATTCACAGGAGTCAGTGGAGTCCTTGGCAAAGCGATAGGTAGATATTCAGCTAGGCCTCATATGGGCGGAGGTCCGTTGGTGTAGCGCAGCATGGGATGGAAGGAGCGGGCGAAGTTGTTGGCGTGGTGGCAGCTGTAGTCTTCCTCGGTCATGGGCACAAGGCAGGCCAGGCCGATGAGGAGCAGGAGGAGCAGCTGGACGGGGAGCGCAGCCCTGAGAACCCGCAGCAGGAAGGACTGGCTCTTTGCGGAGGAGGAGGAGGAGGAGGAGGAGGTTAACGAGGAGACGCCGTCCGGAAGGTCAGAACGGGAGGAAACGCAGCCAGCGGCGCCTGGTGATCTGCTCCGGCTGCAGGAAAACAGGGACACAAGTTAAACACAGAAGACAACGTACCTGAGTTCATTAGTATTTGCAAATCACTGCTGTGTTGTGAAAACCTTGAAGCTCCAATTTTATTAATTTTAATGTTTTTTCTAAAATTGAGGGATTATACACTCATCTAAAACAGTTTTTAGTTAATTAAAAACACTTGGAAGATAACAAAATACTTTCCAGGGTTTGTTTTATTCAATGGAAAACATGTGAAGACAAATTCAATATATTTTTTTTGATTGATTAGCTTCCTGATGTCTTGAATTCCTAACAATTAGTTAAAACTAATTAGTTGATATCTTTGAAGTCTTTAGGAAATTGAGATGGCCATTTTTCACTTGTTTTGTGACATTTTATAGACTAAACCATCAATAAATTATTCAAAGAAAATAATTGAGATGAATCAATCAGGAAATTAATGTCTCTATTCTGTCATTTTTTGTGGGTTCAAAAAACATTCGATTTGCAAATACTTGTTTTACTCAAGTCTGGCAAAAGAATGGTGGTACAAAGAGTCAATAGGAAGAAAAGCAAAAATACTAAAATGCAGCAAATAGACCAGATCCAACAGGTACAGAGATTAAGAGAGTTGAACACAGAAGAGACACTAGAAGGCTCACACACAATCAGAGACACACACACAAAACTCCCACGAACACACAAAACAAAATATTGAACCACAAGCACTGGTAGATAGCCGGCTCTGTCTCACTGGGTGGGGAAACGCTCCGGTTTTAGAGCAGAGTGTGTGAGAGTTCAATGCCACGTCTCATTCCAAACAGAAGCAGGAGAAATGTCAAATGCCTCTCTGGAGATTTCCACTGTCAGAGCCAAGACTCGAGGGGAGGAACAGCATGTTCTCAATGCGGCTCATCTTCACTGAGGCTGAGGGAGGGTCAGACACGCTGACACCCCTCCAGTCGCTCAATCTGCAGCCTGCCAATTTCATTTAGTCCTCCTACATCCTACAGATAGGGCTGCTGTGAACATGCATGAGCACCATCACATGATGTGTGTTTATGTATGTGGCTTAAGTTTTATGGCCAGGCAACCTCTCTCCTGCTTCTCTGGATTCCAATTTCCGCAGGTCATGAGTATATAATAGAGATTCCCTGCTTCTCATCCAAAGGATGCTATCTGGGGAGAACAAACACATTATTTTATCTACATTTAAGGCCAAAGCTTCACCAGGCCTGCATGTTATTGTTGGCATTTAGTGGAAATTATAGAAAGAATCAGAAATGAGAAGAGAGTCAGAGGTGGGAGAGTTAAAAGGTCTGGAAAAGAAACAGAGGAAAGAAAGCGGGAGTTAATGAAGAAGGAAAAACTGCAGGGGTTAATGTATCATATCCTGTGTTAAAACTATGAAGAGAATGAAACAGGAAGGAAACATGAGAAAGAAAAACATCTGAAGGAACAGAGGAGGAGTCAGTGAAATTCAGATAATGCCATCTAGTGGGTGAGGAGGATACTACAAAGTCACTCAGAGGAAGGAGGCAACGTTTCATGATGCCATTCAAAAGAGCAAAGACGAGCAGCGGCAGAGCAAAAGTGAAGCAGTGAAACAAAACATTTAAAGATGAAAGGGAACAGCCTGATGTAGGCGATTCCCCACTCGTTTAAGAGCTGATAACATGGCCTCTAGAATAAGGGAGGATCATGGAACGCAGTGTTAAAGCCTTCAAAACCAATCACTTGAAGAAACTACAAATCAATTGATCAGATTATTACATCCAATTATCCAAAATCTACTATAAACAAAACACGATTGATTGTGATTCATTGATTTTCTCATGGGTTGTGTTAATAAAAAAAAATCAAGTTTCTTGTTGGCCGTAGCTTTGGTTCCATCATCATCCCGTCTTTCTAGAGTTCAAGGGGAGAGGTACCTGTGGCGCGAGCCGCTCTCAGGGTGTCCTGGGTGGGCCTGACTACTTTTGCCTCGGGGCTGTACCGCGTAATGAGCAGGGAGGGGTAAAAGAAAGAAAAGAATGTTTCAGTCAAGGGCAAATAAAGACAAAGCCTCAGATGAGAGAAAAAACAACCAAATAACATAAAGAGAGCCATAACATCGCTAGAGGAAGAATCATCAACGACCAAAAAGCAGCAATGTAATCAATGACGGTGATTGAATCTAAGAACCAAGAAATCTGGCTTCTCAAGACTAACTCCTGAAAAGTCAAATCCAAAGAAACTTACAAAATTAAATATGTTGAAATGCTATTTAAACAGTCAATATAACAATTAGAATATGTTTCTTTTCATGTGTCTATTCCAAAATGAGAAATTAATGAAGATTTTTTTTATCATAGTGCAACGAAAAGCCAGGTTGTCTTGTGTATTTTTGGCAGATCTACATGGTGTGGGCAGCAAAAACATCTCAAACAGGGGTGGTGGTGGGGGGGCAGCAACAAATCTTTTTGTGTACATGTTAGCAGAGCAATTGAAAAGTGGTAAATGGGATATCTATATGGGGAAAAAGACAGGAGAAGGTAGATTGACAGTTTTATTATTCTCTCTTATTGTGAAAAGAGGCTGGCCCCCCCTACTGGACATTAAGAGGAAACATTACCAATCGTTTGCGACTTTGGATGGCTGCTTCTGACACAGGACCAGCTGATCCACAGATTTCTGATTTGCCAACAGGCAAAGGTAAGAAATCCTGAAAAATAAATAAAAAACACATGAAACTGAATGACAGTCACTGTAATTGTTAGATATATTTTTTAGGTCAACAATAAAGTGATTCCTCTGTGAGTCATTCATCATCGTCTGACCTGCCGTGTGTCCGCGGCCTCCAGTCTCCTATCCAGCCCTTCGAGGTCAGAGCTGACCTCCCTCAGGAGCAGCCTCAGCCTGTTTGAGATCACGTGCACCTTCTCCTGGGCCTCCAGACACTCGCTGCCCTGCGGCTGGATCTCCTCTGAGGCCTCCGACTGGAGCAGCAGAGTTTGAGGTTTAGTGTTGACCAGCAGCTGAGCCGACAGCTCCTGAAGGGACGACACCTTCTGCTGCGAGTCCAGCAGCTCACGCTTGATTTGCTGCGGCACAATAAAAGGAGACAGATTCACAGACGTGATCAGCAATCTTTGTCATTGTGATACAATTTTTTCAAAATCTAAGCTGTCAAATCTGACGAGAAAAGTAAAAACAGCAACAGCCTATGATCACAGCTGTTGCTCAGAAATCCACCTCCCTCCTTTGGTGCTTGAACCTCACTTTGGGAACTACTGAGTTTGAGTCATCCACTCACTCCAATCAAATACTGTACAAGTCTGCTGTGTACAGACCTGGTATTAGATAGACGTACCGTCAGTGTTTTGTAATGAGCTCGTAATGTTTCACGATCCAGGTTGGGAGGGATGGGCACCACTTCGTTCCTCCTGCGGTCGATGTTCTCCAACCACAGCAGCAGACCGTGGCTCATCTCATGGAACTCCTGAAAGGAAAGACGGCATCGAATTAGTTAAGTTCTTGTTTTAAATGAGATTGGAGTATCTACTACTGTGCATATCTTTCCCTCCTATTAGTTAAATCATTTTTGCCGTGATTACACTGGATAGTACGGATGCAATTTGAGAAAATTTCCAATATATTTTTTATTTAATCTATAAATTCTATTGGAGTCATAAATGAAAATGCAATTTATATAGTTTTGCAACCTTTTAGCTTTATTGCAAAATTCTTGTGATTCTATAAAAAGAAAGCTTTTTTTTTTTACACAAGTAGGTGCAACATAAAAGTATAATCCCAAAATCCTGTTATTTTGCATCTTGTTCTGGACTTATTTTGGGTGTGTGTGTCTATTTTAGTACCTGGCACTGCATCAGTGCTCTCTGCAGCTCCTCCCTCCAGTCCTCCAGCGAGGTACCGAGCCGGTCCCAGCGTGCGTTCATCTCTTTCAGTCCGTCCCTCAGCTCCCACGCCTCCTCAGAGTCAGGCTCTGATTGGAGGAAATCAGCACTGCTCAGGTTGATAGACAGGACCTCTGACTTGTGGGCATCCATCGTCTTCTGCAGCTCCTGAGAGACGAAGAGCAAAGAATTCAGAGCGGCATCTACACATGTGGGTCAAGAGGTTATTTATAATGACACTGGACCATGAACCAGACTGGACTGTGGGGTGCTGCGAGATAAAAGAAGCTGAGAATAGATGCGGTGCCAACATACAGAGTGAAGCAGGATGGTTGGAACACATGAGATGTGGGTTAGTAGAGCCCATACCGGCTTCAGAGGGTTGTATTTATAGAGTAGTGATATCTTGTTTACTGTAGTGCTTTACAGGCAACAACAATTTGATGATTGTGTGTTGACAAATAACTAAAATGCAAGCAAGTAAATGATCATAGAGAAAGGTGTTCTTCCTAGCTGCCGAGAGATTCTGGCCCATAAATCAATGTCCATGTTGTATAAAACCTTTTGTTACATTTTGGCAGAAAATCCTATTTATCAAAATCCAAATTTCTTATGTTTGAGATGTTTTTAGAATATTATTTTTTGTCAAACTCTTGTTGCTCAGATATAGCAACTGAAACAGACAGCTGAAACAGACAGACACAGCACACAAACCCTGAGCTTCTTGATTCTCTGCTGGATGGTTTGGATGTCGGTGCTGAGATCCAGCCCTCGCAGCTGGTTGAGTTCGGCCTCAGACTGACCGAGCCAGGCCCTCATGGTCTGCAGATCTGAGATCAGCTGCTGCCACTGCTGCAGGTCCTGCTTGTGCTGCCTGTGTTTCTCACTCAGAGACTGAGCCTGCATCAGCTCCCAGCGCTCAATCACACCTGCGGAAGAAAAAAAAAAAAAATCCAAGATATCGATTTAACACGGCTCACACAGTGTTTGAAGGAGGAACGTCTGCAGTGTGTGTGTGTATGTTTGTGTGTAACTGACCTGCGCTCTGGGTGTCTGTGCTGGTGGGGTTTGTGAGTCCCGGCATCTCGTCCTCGTCTTCTGTCAGTTCTCCCTCTGCTCTCTTCACTGCGTCTATGCTGCCGCGACACTCTCCCATCAGACGCATCTGGAAGGATAATGTGAGTTTTATGTATTTAGATGAAATTTTTCAAAAATGTTTGATCTTCTGAAGAAGTAACGATGTGTATGAATAAAAATAGAAAACAAAAATACAAACAGGTGCATAGATGACAATGAAAAACATAAATGAGTATATTTGCCAAAATATTTGGTAAAAGAATTTTGTAAATTCTAAAAAAAATTCTTTATTTATGTAAAGTATCTTATGACAATGAAAAGATTGGATGTTAATTAATATTTATATAAATACAGTTTCTACACATGCATACTAATAGTTGATATCCTTATTGGACCAAAACCACCAATGTGGAGTGTCTATGGCTTATATTTGATGCAAATTCAAAGTAATAAATCTTTTGATAGAGACATTTTGAAAAACTAGGTTCTTCATAAAAGTAAGAGACGTCCTTGTTCTGTGTCTGGCACCACAGAACAAGTCAGAAGTAAAAAAAAAAACCTGGGTGTTATTCTTGATTCTGAGTTCGATTTTAATTCACACATAAACAATGTTACAAAGATTTTATCACCTAGGAGATATCGCTAGAGTTAGACCCTACCTTACACCGGAAGATGCCAAAAAGATGACTCATGCTTTTGTATTTTCTTGCCTGGATTATTGTAATACACTTTATTCAGGATTACGGGGAAAAAACATTGAGAGGCTGCAGTTTGTACAGAGTTCAGAAACCAGGATTTAACTAGAATCTTTTTTATTTAATTGCCCCTCATGTCTTCTTTTTAATACCTGTGTCTTTGATTTGATTTTCTCCTGAAAGCACTTTGAGCTTCATTTTATGTATCAAAGGTGCTGAATAAATATTATATTTATTATAAATATTTATTATTGTTATTATTCATTGTTTTTAAAGGGGAAAGGAGAGATGCCAAAATAAAAGTTAAAATGGCCACAACAGTACAGTGAATTGACCATAAATAACTGTACACAGCTCATAAGTGCTTTTTAACTCAGATCCTAAATATGCTGGGATTTAAAATGAAAGCATTAATGGTGATTTACAGCCAAATATTTTTCTACGATAGTGTACCTGTGACTTGGGAAGACTTAAGTGTGACAGGGTTTATAAGTACGTAAGCATGATATTCTAATCTTCTAAATATGCTAAATATGAAGAGGACTCACATAGCCCATGTATGTGGAGTCAACGTCAGGGCTGGAGCGGTTTGCGGAGGCCTCTCTCTGCTGGAGGTGGTACCGTCCTGCATCCAGAGCCTGGTCCAGCTGTCTCAGACTGGCCTCCAGCTGGCCCGGCTCACCTGCTGCACACAAGCCACAAAAAAAACTACTAAGGAACATTTTTAGATGACTGGATGACTTTGTTTAGCATGCTGATGGTGTGGACTGATGCTGATAAGTGTTTAGACAAAATGGCATGCATTAGTCTGAAATGCAAAGTAACAGCATGTCATGACAGAGACATACACAGAGGTCGAGTTTAAAGACATTAAAGAGTGATATTAGCTCTGAAATTAATGACAAAAAATAATAAAACATAAATAAATCACAAGAACACAAATGTAGTGGATGAGATGAGCATTTAGTGAACTCAGCATGCAATGGAGTCATCTTTGCATGTTGATATACAAAGATTTTTTTTATTTTGGATGGAAGGACATGCAACTCAAATGATGCTTCCTAGTGTGGTAGGTATTAGACAAGCATGTTTTCGTTTTAGATTAGGGCATGCTCTCCTGACTCATGCTGTGGCATTCTTTATTAGTGCTGCTGTTTCCTACCAGAGGATGATTTCAATGTGTTCTCGGTCAGTTTTATATAGGCCTCTGGGCTCTCTGGAATAACTACATCTGGGAAGAGAAACATACAATATACACTTTTTATGATGTAGGTGTGACTGAATGTGATAAATGTCCTAATCTACTGGATTTTGTTTCTGTTACTATCTTAATGTTTCGTCTGTTTTTATTTTCTATGAAATCTTGTGTAGGACATTTGTTCTTTTCCTCATTAAAGCAAAGGGGTTTTACAATTTTAAAATATCGTAGAAATTACTTCACACGAATACTTCTAGATATGATTTAGAGACTCCCCTTACTTAAAAAAAACGTACAATAGATGCCTTGTTTTCACATCAAAAAGTTATCACATTACAATACAAGAAATACATGTTCCTGTCCTCATCTATTGCTCCATAATTTATTTCTCCACCAATAAAACAACCCCAATCTTTTCAAAAATAAACAAAAATTACACGATAGTAATTCCAACAACAAAGATCTATTAAGCAAATGTAGTTGTTGCCATACTATATAGCTAAAAGCACATTCATGTTCTTCTTATCTCATCGCTTTTCACCGCTCATACACAATTAAATCCCATCTCACAGAAAATATAGTTAAAGATGAGTGATAAGTCCAAGTAAAATCCATTATAAATGGGTGTAAAAATATAACAAATCGGAATGTTTCCATACTGAGCACAAGGGGTCACCAAAGTGTCTGATGAGTATGATTATGATGTGAAACACTTATGGGAATATATAATAAAAAGAGGGAATATCTTTTTGGAAGAATGCAGTTCAACCCTCTAGTAGAGCTCCAGAAACTTGAATCTATGTCCAAGAGCAATAAAAGCTCATGGTGGCTCTACTCCTTACAAAAGATAATTTACGTTAGTTTTTTCTTTTATTTCTCTCCCATTTAAATATAGAATGATATATTAAGACATTAGAAAAATCAGACCAACCTGACAGCACCGTGGCAGCTGTCCTCAGATACTCATCCTCCTCCTCTTGCCCTCGGCTCCTTTCCCCGTGGCCCCGTCCTCCAGGGCTCTCCAGATCTCTGCTCAGGTCATAGTCATGGTCCCACTCCAACGGGATGGAGTCCACGCTGGCCGGCGTGTCCCGGCCCGAGCGGTCTGCCCGGATGAGAGCGGCCGTACCCGACGCTTGACGACTGGATGTCCGCGGCAGAGAAGAGTCGCCCCACTGCAGCTCAGAGAGGTCGCCACCTTCCTCCATTTCTAACTCTCTGTCTGAACCATCGAGCTCATCGTCAGCCAGCTGGGAGAGAGAGACAGAAAAATGTTAGAAAATGGCGGAGAGCAAGCAGAGTAAAAGTTACTGAATTTCAAACTAAAGTACAAATCCATTTAAGAAGCAGAGTAGAAATGAAAAGTTTAACAGTGCAGATACTTTAAAGTGAGCATGTGTGTTGTACTGACTGTTTACATTCTAATAAACTCTGTTCCTTGTCAGCTGTCAGCGATAAACTATGTCGGACATGTTGTCAGCATGTCACAGATGGTGAAGGAGAGACAGCTGTTGTGTGAATTGTGTGAATGTGTTTACTGTGAGTCTGTGTAACTCACGGGCAGACGTGTGAGTTTCTTGTAGTATCTGTCAACTCGTCCAAAGACCTCCTGGCAGTATCTCTGCAGTTCCTCCAGCTCCTCTTCGATTACAGCTGCGTCCAGAGGTTCACTCTTCTCGATCAGAGCTTCACCCTGCCGGAACACCAGCTCAATCTTCCCCGTGTTCAGGTAGATCTCCTGCTGGAACGCCTGAGCAAACACACACACACCGCAGAGGTCAGAGCACAGGAGGGCTGCATCTAACAATAATTTTGATTTTTGGATAATCTATCTTCTGAGTAATCAACTAATCATGTATCTAATAAAATGTTCAAAATATTTCCTGTCACAGTTTAGCCAAACTTGATGTAAGACCTTAAAATTGTAAATTTACAGTGAAGGTTTTGTGTTGAAACATTGAGTCTTCATTTCACACCTCGGTTGTGTTATTTATCATGCTGGTCTCACCAAACTTAATTCAATATTCAATATTCAGACAGTGTGTTCCTCCTTCGTACCTTGAGCTGTTTTATCTTGGCCTGTACGTCACACTCAGAGAAATGCTCGATGTTTGTCAGCTGGAGGTCCATCTCAGTCAACCACACCAGGATGCTGTCTCGTGCCGTCTCAAACTCCTCCCTCTGGCTGATGAAGTGCTGCATGAACAGAGATCAGACACAAATATACTTAACTGCACTGTGTTTCTTTATCTTTTTAAGTTAATTGAAGTATTTACATTAGACCCAAATGCATTGAATTGAACAACTACTGGCAAACCTCAGAGTCATTAAGTCAACACTGTGCACATGTGATGTTACCTTGAGTCTGCGTAGGATGGCGGCCACCCTCTTCTGCAGGTTATCCCATCGCCTGTTCCCATCATGCACCATTTCTCTGAGTCGGCAGGAGGAGTCGGTGCGGTTCTCGCGGGCCAGACGACGGTACTGCTTGTTGATCAGCTCCAGCTGAGTCAGACACTCCTGCACCTGACGCTGGAAGGCCTGTGACAAAAACACACATATCCATAAACACACAAATTATAGCTGTAAAAAAGGACATATTTACTTGGAAATATACATGCAATATATTATTATTTTTTACATGCATGCATAAAAAAAACAGTTAACAACGACTGAAATGCAGTACTGAAATGTGTTGAGAAATTCTATGTTTAACTCAAATGAACTTTCCAATCAGGCACAAATAGGGCACATGGCAATGGCCCAGACCAGACAGCCAGCAGGAATGTGCACGTGCAGAGTGATGGACTGCAGCAGCTGAACAGACCAGCGCAGACAAGTTTGAGTAACATGAGACACTTTTTTTCTCTTTCTGTTTCCTCTACCCTGCAGTGACTGTGTCTGTCTGTACTTCTTTTTGCCAACATGGAGAAATTTAACATGTGACAGAAAACTTTAAAAACATCAACGTGTGCACATATTAATACATTACGTGTAAAACTAGACATGCATTGGCTCTGTATATTCTTGTAAGTGACACACTTTCGGCTGTATTTTACTTTCTCTTTTTGCTAATAAATCTGAAGTAAACAAACCTCAAACTTCTTGAGCTCCTCTTTTGCGACGGTGTAGAGAACTCCAGAGGAGTTAGGCAGAGCTGCTGTCCTCTCTGAAGTCTTCAACCACTCCTCAAATCTGGAGTAATCATCCAGAAACTTCTGCCACAACCTCCATGTCTCCTCAATCCTGCACAGAAAAGATTCAGATATGAGGGAATTCATGTCATCAACTGGTGTGTGTTCAGAACTGGCTGATGGGGCCTCATCTCAGATCATGTTTGCATGTGAATATCATATATAAGACAGAATTAATCCAAGAGGCACTGACTTGAGCCTCCTCTCCATGGACATGGCGCAGATGTTTCTCCAGCGTCTGTCCAGCCCCCTGGTGGCCTGCTGGATGGAGTCACACTCCGTCTCTGTGGAGCAGGCGTCACAGTCGTGGAGGAGGACTTCACACAGGTTCAACACAGACGCCACACCTGTGCTGTGCTTCTCTATGTCCCTCTGCAGCTCCTGAACATTGTGCAATAGTAGAAATAGTAACTAGATTTTTGCAGCACTTAAAGATTATATGTGTAGTATTATGTGCTTGTCTGAAAACAGTTGATGTTGAAATGCATGCTCTTTTTGCACAATAAAACAATTCAACAAATGCACCCCAAAAGCACACAGTAAGAAGCCAGTCAGTCTGTGTTAACTAGGTCTGGAGAGTAAAGAGGTCAGTGGGGTCTTAGAATCCAGTCTAGATTTAGAACGGCATGTTGAGAGCAAGAAGGATACTGATACTGACTGTAGACTACAGTAGCTATAAACAAACAGCAAACAGATGTATGCATGAGTCATGCTATGATTTCCTCATGTGCTTCAATGTCACTCCTTTTCCACCAACTCTGTTTGAATCATACTGTGAGTTATGTTCGTTTCCCCTAACTGTTTACATTCATTTTTTTTCCATGTATGTGTGCATGCACGTTGTGTCTTTGCAGGAGTTTGTGAAACTGCAAGTGCATACAGTATGTGTATAAAATGGGATATTAACACCACAGATGTGTTTGTTTTCTTGGTTGTTATATTTGTTTATTTTCACTGTATCAGCTGCAAAGATAAGTAACAGTATTATTTAGCTGAAGATAATTTGCTTTACAATATTTTATTCCTCTAATAAGTAAAGTTTTCTGATTGTCCCACTTGCCTGCTGCTGGTTGAGTTTCCTCTGGATCTCCTGGTCGTCACACGTATCATAGACGATGGGCCTGGACAACTCAGTCTCGATGTGAGCCAGCCACGAACGCAGGCTGCTCATGTTTTTATCCAACTGCTGCACAGCCACCAGGGTCTCCCTCAGCTTCTTCACCCTGGTAGAAAAACAGGGTCAGAGAGAGAGAGAGAGAGTCATACATGTGACAGCTGTAAACAGACAGGGAGACAGTCTGGCAAAGGGAAAATATGCTGATAGATTCTTGCACACGTTGCTCAGTCAATGTAACGACATACAATAAAACATACTGTAAATGTATCCGGTAAATCCCTCAGTTTTAAAAGCTTGGGAACATGTGGAAATTCATAGAAGCATCAAACAAAACATCTTCAGCAAAGTGTAAGTTTCTTGATTTTTGCAGGTAAAAAAACATGTAAACAAGGAAAATGCTTTAATTCACTATAAGGAACCACAGATTGGACACAGTGCAACGTTGGATGTGGTTCTTGTGTAATGGGAGAGTAATTGAAGAAAAAAAGGGTGTGAAGACTCTGTTACTATTCACCTTGTGGACACAAAATAACAAAAACATGTTCTGCTAAAACAAAGCAGAAGAGTAATATGAGTATGAGATTATCTCTGATCTGAGCAGATATTTTTAAGCTTTGTATAGATAGAAGTGATGAAACCTCACTTGAACCCTGCACAACAACTGGAAACCATTCTGGATCTGCGAAAGCCTGACATTTAAAACCCCTTACCACTGTAATCTGCACAATGTGAAACATGTTTAGATTATCCATGGTGGCCAACTCTTACAAACGTTTGTCCAACATTTAACGCCTCACCCTGCAAAGCAATGCAACTCTCACTGTCTCACCAAACGGACTTGATAAATAAAGACGGTGGTGGCCATTTATTCAAATCTGATAACAACAGATACATCTAGCAGCTCTACTTTCACTTGCTATCCTGCAGCTCTGTTGTGCTATTTATCAGCTACTCTCAAAATTCCTAAACCTGCTGTTCAGTATCTCACAATGCAACATACTGAAGGATACAGTAGATTAACAATAAGACTATATAGCTTCACTCGCGAGCCAATGCACGCAGCAGTCCTTGATCGAATAGAAACTACAAATAAATCATATTTATAAGTGTTTGTTCAACTTGTTGTACAAGGCTGCAGCGCTTCACTGCATCAGGTTGGTCACACTGTCAATCAGAAAATGATGCTACTGTCTAACTAAACACTTCTGCAATTGTCTCAAGTGTCTGGAACTTATTGTACTGTCCTGTGTGACCTGACTGGTTAAAACAACACTAAAAAGTATATTTTACATACTAGTTAAACCAGATCTGCGTTCAACCATGAAGCTAAAACAAAATACATTAAATAAATCTTGCAGAAAAAAGACACAGCCCTCTAAAAGTAAAGTAGAGATACTTTAAATACTCTTAATCTTGATTCTGCAAACACAACATAACATATTCATGAAAGTGCATTAGAAAAATTAACTTTGTACTGTAGGTACATGAGGCTAGTTAGCTGTTATTTAAGACTGCAGATCTTTGTTGTGTTGTCTTAACCGCTCCAACATAAATTCTCAAATTTTTCCTGCCTGTTGACATCGCAGTCGCACTCTGGCAGATCCTCGCTTGGGCATCCTGCCATATTATCCGTCCCTAAATCCAAAACCATGGGGGCGCGAAATTCCCAAGGACAACGTTATAACGGCAGGAAGCGTTTCTGTGTCGAAGTAAAAACACTCTTCTCTTTCGTCTGCGTGCTCCACATGGGACTTTCTCTAAACTCTGTCTGTGGATAGGGGGGAGGGGCCAGAAGGTAGTGGAAGGGTGGCACAACTGTGACTTATCAACTGTTGCTCTTCAAGGTTAAAAAAAGAGAACCCCAAACAGGCGTGAGTGGATATGTGTGTGTGTGTGTGTGTGTGTGTGTATGTGAGAGATTGTGACTGCCTGAGAGTGACAAGTACTGCTGTTTCTAAAAGGAGACTTACAGTCAGAGGCATGTGCTGCAGAGCTGGCCTGCATCACAATATCATGAACAAAATACACACAGAGGGAGTGTCAACAGAAGAAAAGGTTGCCAGTTCCATGCATGTTGGTAAACTTTGATGATAGTGCACAGCAAGAAGGAAAGTCTTCTGGATAAAATATGTTTGCAGGAGAATAATCAATCCTTGTTTCAGCTGAAAAAAAATCCAGAAGTTGTCGATAAATTAATCCACAAGATAAAAAGGCAACGTTTTCCGCTCTCTCTTTCAGCTACAAACCGTCTGTCCTGTTGTTTTTTTTTAGTTATGGACGGATATAAAAAACAAAAGGAGTGCAGCTGTTTGTATGAGGTCTGTCCTCCCCTTCCTCCCTCCTCCAGGACAGTCCCAGCGGGCGACAGCCGGACAGCTCAAGGGGAAGGGTGGGATGAGAAAGTTGTGTTGCTAGGAGTCAATGTTTGGATCAGCTCACTCAATTCAAAACAGAAATATGTTGTTTAAATTTTCCACAAAAAAAAGATCTTTTTCATATTAAATCAAAGTAAAAATGAGAATGACTCATGTTGCTGACTAGTCTGAAGCAATTTCAAAGTATTTTGGATTGACCCGACAGAAAACTGGTAAGCATGAGGGGCCAGAGTGCCAAAAAGGCAGAAAGACACAAAAGAGGAGGGATGAGGAATGTGAACCTCTTTGCTTAGTTTGCAGCTCAACTGAGTGGAAGCCCCTCTGACACCTGCAGGGAACTCAGGAAATGCCTCAGAAGAATTGTGGGAAAATAAATTCATCATGTCCTGGAGTGTCATGAGGGACAACACTGGAACAAACCCAGGCCAAGACGTGCCTCTGCTAACTTAAACCTTTCTCCACAAGGAGGAGTGATGCACTGTGTGGAGTAAAGAGAAATCACTGATTTCATTGAGAAGAATAAAAATTTGATGTCATCTGCCTGTGTATGAGACCGATTTCTCAGTGCTAGTTTTTAAAGTCATGGTTACCATCATTCATCGGAGAACAAACTGAAGGCAGACAATGTGTATAAACGCTTAAATGCACATGTTTGCACCTTTTAAACATCACTTCTGATCTTATATCCATCCAAATCATATTTTCTATGATTTGTGCAATTAGTGACTTTATTTATGACCCTGAACCATCATTTTGATACACTTTAGGAAACAATGTGCTGTACAAGTAATATTTGATATTGATTTAAATTGGTTCCTCCCTTTTTCCAGTTTGCCAGTTTTCTCTTACCCCTGACAGAAACCACACAATCTCTGCCATCAAGCGACACTCTCCACATGGTTTTAAGAGTCTTGTACACCCACCTGGCAGCGATGAGATCCAGCAGGTGTTGCCAGCGCTCGCTGACTTTGCTGAGTTTGTGTTGGATCTCGGCCGCCTTGCTGTCTTGGCTGGACCTGGCCAGCCGCTCACCCATAACCTGCAGCTGCTGCTTGTTCTCCTGGGCCACACTGATCTCCTCCTGGTAATCCTGAGGGAGAAGACACCAAGCAGGTTAACACAGAGGTGTGATTGTGGTGTAAAGTTTGTGTTTGTGTGTGTGTGTGCGCATACAACTGTGTAGATGAGACTGAATTAGCCCATCAAAAGTTATCGTAGTGTTATTTCCAGAGCAATGCATTCAAATGATACTTAAAAAAGTTTTAATCAGGCAGTCTAATAACAAGAAACTCTTAACTTGAATTTTTCTAACTCTTAATCAGAAAGCTAGACATTGTTTTTTGTTCTTTTTTTTAAATCTAAACATATGGGCACTTATGAAAAAAAAACCTATTAAACAGTACAGTAAGTGTCTACAAGCTACAATAATCTTAGGTTAATTGCTTACTCTGATTATATTGCTAAAATAAAATAAACTTCTAGGTGTTATTTGTGCAGTAAATACAGTACATGGGCAAATACATCGATCAGTCAAGACCTGGAAAGTCAAAACAATCCAAACTCAACTCAAGCACTTTTTTTGTTCATTCATTTCTACTTATGTGCATTTCAGGCATATTTTGTGTTGATAAGATGTGTGCTGAAATCACCTTGCGCAGCTTTTCAATCATCTCTTCAATGCTGATGTCTCCATTCTGAGAGACCTTGCTCTCCATCTGTGTGAGCCACTCACACAGCTCCTTGTTCTTCTCATTGAACACCGCCCACTCATTCAACTTCTCACACACCTGCTGCCTGCGTAGAGAAAGCTGAGGGGACAAGAGTGGGCGGCAGAGGGGTATTGTTGGGACAGAAAGGAAAAAGGAAGGGGGGGGCGGGGGAGTAAGAGAGAGAAAGAAGGAGAAAAGGAAAGCAGAGGGACGAGGAGAAAAAAATAGTTAAAACATGACAAAGATGTGACAGAATTTGGCAGTAATTGAATGAAAAGAGAACTGGCGAAAGATAAAATGAAGACATAAAATGTAAAAATATAATGTATCACAGACTCATTATTTAATGCTTTGACTCTCCTTTCAGTCTTATCCAAACAGCCCCTGACAATAACACACAACTGAATAACACTGTTTGTCCTGTGACGCCTGTGTTAGCCGTTGATGTGGAAAATTAGTAACAGCTGAGCTCTAACTCTGTCAAATGTACTGCAGCTGTTAGCACTGACTATCTTCAGCAAGGATCAGTAGTGTATAAGAATATACACAGTGCTCTAGCCAACATTTTTTAACATGGATTACTTCACCTGTCCTGTGTTTGCTTCAACTATCTGGGTTATGTAAAAGGCAAAAGACAGTTAAATTAAATCCACTGCGTGCCTTAAAGTGAGGATATACTCTAGAATGTAATAAAATTAAATATTAGTCTTAGAATACACAGAACAAAACCATATATATTGGGGAAACAAAGTAACACTGGCTTTTTCAAGCACCAAAGTAAAAAAAATCACAGGCATGTGGGTGCTGTGTGCATCTACCTGGTGGCAGACCTCCTCCCACTGGCGTTGTAGCAGCTGGAGGCGTTCCTGTAGGACAGTGATGTCATCTGAGCTCACCACGCCCTCCAAGGAATCCCTCAGCACGAACAAGGAAGTGAGGTCATCGGTCCAGCCCTCCACGCTGCTCTCCAACTCCTGTATCCACATGACATGACAAGAGTAAATATGAAATATGAATAAATACAAAGATACTTTAATATCAGTGTAAAGAGTCACTTCTCCTCCTACAACCACAGACACAGTCAAACAGAGCAGGAAAATCAAAAGCACATCTTGCTCAACTGCAGCTGCTGCACCCTTAGAAATTAAAATGAGGAAAAGAAAAAATGCAAACTGACATGAATATTTAAAAAAAGAAAAAAAAGATTTATTCTAAATGCAAAGATCCCATACTGGTTTTCTGTAAATAGCATAAAAATAAGAGAGAAATGTTGCATTCAATGAAAATATAGCAGCTACATTGAAGGTTAAAGGCAGGATAAGGTAACAGAGGCATCCAACCTTGCATCCCCTCCTCCTCTGTCACTGTGATGGTTTTGCTGCGGTGTAATCATTTGTGGACCCGGAGAATGTCTCCATTGCGCAACACGCACAAAAGGCAGCACACACATGCACGCACACACATTTATATATACACCCCCACTGCAAGCAGGGATGCTTTCTCTCGCTCACTCTCATACGCACACACACTCTCTCTCTCTCTCTCTCTTTCTTTCTCTCTCACCCCACCCCCTCTCTCTCCTCAGCTGATGCTAACTATGTGCTGCTACACTCACAGCAACCTCCTTCTCCCTGAGGAGCTGATGATGTGTCATGCATGAAACATGGCTACGTACAGTGTCCAGCGGTTAACACAAACCGCAAGTGAGTATAATGTGAATTCTCTCACAAATCAGAGTTGATTACTGTGGAAGCAAACAAGGATGATGTGAGCATCCTCATTTGTTCATTCCAGCATCATTTCTGCCTGAACTACACTGTTAAATCTTTACAAGGACAGGCTCTTTTTTTTTTTAACCAAATTAACAGGAAAAAAAAACACATATGAGGTACCACAAATTATATATATAAAAATTTTTTTTCAATTAGATAAACACCAGAAATGTGATTCCTCCACAGGAGAAAGTGTTATATAACTAGTAGTCTGAAAACCGAACAAACAAGGTCACACAATGAGACAGCAGCTGAGAGATAAAGTTTTTTTTTCATTGCTACTGTTTATCTGTTTGTCCCTGCAGCCAGATTAAGGGGGTTGAATGAGGACAAGTCTGTCTGTCTGTGTGTGCATGAGTGTGTGGAAAAAGAGAGAACAAGCATCTGTACATAATGTATACAAGAGGAAACGACAGTGGGATATTAAGTGAGGAGTATATGTATTGATGCAAAAAAATATCTAAGAAAATATGTGTGTGTGTGTGTTATATTCTCCTCACCTTGCATCTGATTTGCTCTGAGTGTAGCTCCTCGTGGTGGTCGGGCAGTGACACAGACAGCTTCCTCTTAAAGGCCCTCAGCTTCTCCAGTGACGCGTCTATGCCCTTCTCACATCGCTCCCAGTTCTATACACACAAACAACAAGAATTAGAGCAGAAAATACACACACACACACACACACACACACACACACACACACACACACACACACACTCAAACCCACACAGATTGCAGATCTTTTCAGACTCAGAGAATCTGCTATTGCTGCAGCATCGGTATGAGTAAGCTACAGAATACACAATCATAACCTGACACACATTATTACACACGCACGCACATCCACATATCTACCGAGGCTGCAGTCAGACCACATCAATCATCATGCTGTAGATAGCCCACTTAGCTCTGCACTCTAAATGCAATACCATGAGACAGAGTGACACAGCACAAGCCCAACCACCAAAGAAGAGAATTAACACAGCTTCATAACAAAAGAGGGAGGTTCTGCTCCAAAGGGCGCGGATTACAGCTATTTTTAGAATCTGAATAAGAGTCCAGTTCAGGTTGGAGCAGGGTAATATTT
Source organism: Thunnus thynnus (assembly GCF_963924715.1). Lineage (NCBI taxonomy): Eukaryota > Metazoa > Chordata > Actinopteri > Scombriformes > Scombridae > Thunnus > Thunnus thynnus. The sequence goes on from NC_089534.1 coordinate 18,510,283, forward strand.
GGTAAGAAATGCTGCAGAAAAATAGCATACCTGAAGCAAGAGTCATGGTGAAAGAGCACCCGGGGCTGGACTAGAATAGCTACAGTAGCTGTCCTCTTAAGTGCAAACAAAGGAGGACAGAGAGAGAGAGAGTAACTAAGATCATAGGAGAATAAGGTCAGGAGGAAGGGAGAACCAACTTCGACAAAAAAAATTCCCGGATGCATCTCATAAACTGCGTCACTCTGTTCCCCATTCAACACAGGACGCTATCACAGCCTGTGAAATCTACCATGCAAGCTGTAAATCATTACAGCTCACTGCACAGTGTCCACAGCCTGCATGTGTGTGTGTTTATGTAGATGTTTTCCCTGGGCTGGTCCTTTATCTCTGAACATGTGTGTCTTTTTTTACTGTCCAAGCATGAAGGTGTGTGCAGATTTGCTTGCACACGTTTATATGATGCTTAGTAATTTATCTGACAACAGAGGCGAATGTGCTCTACCTTTGTCCTTTACTTATTGACAGAACTTGAGGTGCAATGCTGCATAATTCACATGATAACCTGGTTTCACTGCTCTGCATGTACAACTAGGCAGGCTAATTAAGGGTTCAGGTGGGCCAATGCCCTTCAGCACCCTTCACAGCACCGTAACTCTGCAGCACAGTAAGACACAGCTCCTAGTTTAGCTTGCAACACAGATTCAACCCAGTAGCAAAGTATGTCCCATAATACTGCACTCTTTGATCTTTTTATCCTCAAAAATTGCCATTATACAGTAATTATATTTAAAAAAAATAAACTTTTCTAAAGTTGCAAGACAATCAGCATAGGAACAGTGAATGGAAACAATTAGGGTAAACTGAAACTTAAAGTCGATGCAGTCTGTATGTTAAGTTGCCATAAAGAGAGCAACAAGCCACAAAAGAAGAAGGAATGAAGCTTCACTATTTTTCCAGGTGTAGTTCAGACTGACCTTGAGTAAGCCGTGTAGCTCCCTCCTCTGCTGGTCCAGGCGGTGGTGGGCGTGCCTCCACCTCTCCTGAATCTCCATCAGCTCTGTCTGTAGCGTGGACTCTGCCCTGGTGTCAGCTGATAGCAGCAGGCTCCTCCCTGCCTCCACTGTCAGGATGTAGCCTCCCTGCTGCCTCTGGAGCACTCGCTCCCTCAGCTGCAGGATTATAGACAGGGACAGTGGACAGAGGGGGTACAGGTTAACTAAAGGAGTCTAAGGTTGGAGATGGAGTGAGGGTTTGTTAGCAGGGGGGGGGTTTGATTTGCTTTGGTTAATTAAGTGTTTAATTACAGAGTGAAAACAAGCAGGAGTAGTTTGAAATAGGGTATATGTTTGTGAAGATGCATATGGTAGATTTCAATGGATGAGCAACTATTTAAATGAGCTCAAGGTCCTCTTTCAGTCATCTAATAAAAAATACAAACTATTCTAATAAGTTTTATGAAAAAATAATTACTTCAGGGACTGAGTAGGAGTATCAGTGGCTGAAATCATCCCCAACCTAATCCACCTGCTATTACCCTAAATATTAAGAGAATTGTGACTGACAGAGATAATAAAATCATAAATATTTTAGATAAACTAATTTCAATGGAGATAAGAAATTTGAATAAGTTCAGTAAAACTTCCTCCATTGTTTTGTAACCTACCTGTATCTGATCTAACAGGTTTCTGGCCTGCTGAAGAGCGACTGGTTCTCCTGGCTGATGTACATCCGGGTCACGGGTCACTTCCTGTAGCCATCGTAGCAACTTCTCTGCCATCTCCCGGTAGTTCTGCCACTGGCGGACCAGACTATCAATAATGCCTCTACGCTGCTGGGCCCGCCTCACTACGCCCTGCCACTGATTGCTCAACAAGGCCAGCTTCACACTGAAATCATCTCTGTTAGTGGGACAAAAGTCAGAATAGAAAAATAAAAAATTGCGCAACAAACTGGTATTTATCTCAGCACATAAAAACTGTCCACACAATACTATTCATGTCCACTATCCACAGATACTCTCACATGCAGAAGACTAGAATAAACAAATCTAACTGCAGATCTACTATCTTAATAAGCCTCTGTATGAAACCAAACATGGTTCAAATGTCTGATGGTTTACATGTTGAGCACATATGTTGCTCACAACTGGATACATATTTCCATCAAATAGGTAAAAATGTGAAATAAGATTGTCTGTCTTTACCTGTCGTCCACATGTCCTTGGTCCAGCATATGATGCCCATCGCTGATAATAGAGTAAAGAATCTGCTGTCTGCTGAACATCTCTGCCTGGAACAACTGCAAGTGTACAAACACATAAATACATCATTATCAACACTGTACACACTCAACAACAACCTTTAGTACACATCATTCACTCACATTAAAAGCACACAAGCAACCATTTACAAACACTGTCTCTCTGACCTCGTGGTCTCTCTGCTGCTCCAGCAGACTCTGGTAGTTGCCTGAGATCTCAGCAGCCAGCTTCTGTTCAGTCTGAGACAGGAAGTCCATCCAGGCTTCACACTTCTGGAGGAAGGTCTGATGCTGGAGCAGCACCGCCTGCAGTTTACTGGAGAGGGACAGAAGAAGTCAACAGTAGGAACACCACCAACAGGAACACACGAGATGAACTTTACTATTAACTTTTATGACTTTATTAATCATTTATACATATTTTTTATGTTTTACTGATCAGTCATAAACCTTTATAAAATTAAAGGAATTTGAGAGTTGCTAGGTTGTAAGTCCTTATTTAAGTGAAGGATACTTCTGCATATACATTCTACAAAGCCAGTGTAGCTTGCTTTGTCTTTTTAACAACCTCTTTATTAATACATAAGCGCCACAGGAACTGTTTGACCATCTATAACTACTCCTACTACCCTGAATAAAAGCTGTAGATCATCATGTTAAAAATGTTTTAGAATTCACTAATGGCTTATTGTAAAGCTAAAAACATAAGGACTTTTACTGATTACTCACTTACATTTCTAACTATGAGCTTTATGACTTTTTGTAAAGAACAAAACTTCCTCTGATCATTTTTTTTGTAGTTTTTTATACATTATAATGACTTATTGTGTGTAAAACCTCATAAAAATTAGGACTATGATCACATGTAATGTGTTTGGGTACCTGAACCTCTCAGTGAGGTGAGCAGAGTGAGTGGCCCAGGCTCTGTTGAGGCTCTGCAGGCGTTTAACATCTCTGTCACTGACTGGTAGTCTGTACACCAACTCATTAACACGCTCCAAGTCTGGAGACAGACTACTGAGCTTCAACAGATGAACCTGAGAACACATTATCAGACACTGTTAGCAGGAACATCTCAGGACCAAACACGGTCAAGAGGGAGAACGTTTGATTACAAAGAACTGGAAGCAGCGTTTTTTTGTACCTTGAGTTTTTCCATACGCGTCTGAATCACACTGAGCTCTGGTGAGCCAACCAGGTCAGACTCCTTCAGCACCTCCTCAGCCTCCTCAGCCTGATGAATTAGTGTTTCCAATTGCTCTCTGAAACCCTCACAGGCCGAAGATCCAGACTAGAAACAGCCAGATAATCAGAGTGAGAAAAACAACAAATAACAGAGAGCACAGTGTTCAAGTGATAGATTGTACGTCATTCTGGCCATGCTCTCCTGACTCTACCTGTAGTACTTCCTGCTGCCTGTGGAGGGCGTGCTCTAGTGTTGCTAGGCGATGTGTGAGTGACAGGTGGTCTGACTGGAGGGCTGCAGAGGAGGAGGCGTCAACTTGGTTCTTCAGCTGTTCCCCTAAAGCCTGCAGCTGCTGGAGGGACTGCTGCACCGAATCCTGATCACCAAGGCACTCCTGCAACAGTAATGTCAGAGTGGCAGGTTAGGAAGAGAATCACTGAATCTATGCTATCGACACTAATGGCACACAGAGAACAGGACTGCATATTCAATGCAAAGACACAGAAAGAAAACTCATCATATCCAAAACGTCATAATTTAGGAGAAGCAAGACACATTTTGTTAATATTTTGGTGTTTATCCAATGGATGTTGAGAGGGTTTCTATTGTTTGTAAGTGTTTTAGGATGAGTGAAACAAGAGTTGTGTGTCCTGTGGGTTTTGGTAAGCAACAAAGATGGAAAAAGTCTTAAAAACAAATTATGTACATCAAGGTATACCCTGACATTCTGGTTCAATTTACTGAGTTTTGCTTTTCTATCAAGCACTTTTAATTTATATATCTGTGTTTTAATTTGATTTATTTGCACTTATTTGCTTTTGTATTATTCATTATTAATCTGTTTATTATTATCCTTTGTTACAACTGTTTAACTGGACAGCCATGGCTACATTATTTGTATGTTGCCTTAGTATATTCAAATAAAAAGAAAACAGTTCACAACAAAACTGTTTCCATCAGTGATCCTTGGTCAAAATAACCGCTTGCTTACAGTATTAGGACAGCATGTCTCTAGACATCACCCAGCACAGCTCTACAAGCCCAGCGTGACACCGGGGGACCCCTGTAGTGTAAATCAGGGGCCTGTCTTTCCCTTTGCAGTCTCCCTCTCAAAAGGCTTTTGTTAGATTGTGCTGTGAATCCACATTCAAGCAGACAAAAGGACAGGGTGCAGTTTGGTATTCTGCAGAGGGGATAGAGGCTTTGTGAATCCGTATAGTGAGCTGACAAGCTGTTTCTGAGCTTATTCACAATTCCTTACAAACCAAATGAGACTGACAGCGCACCGGGAATTTCAGTATTCTGCCACGCTCTAATCAAAAATGCGGATTTCAAACCACAAAAAATGTTGGATTTATTTATGAACTAACATTAAACCAAAAACTATAAAAGAAAGTGGATTAAAGCGCTAACTTTGACCCATCGACTAAAAACGCTGACTCAATCATATACTGGAGGCCTACATTACATCTCTACTCACATTGCAGTCCTTTATCCAGACGCTGCTCTCCTCCTCTGTAATCTCCCTGTCAGTGGCGCTCTTCAGCAGGCGATCAGCACGTTCCTCCTGTTTCTGGACTGCTGTCACACACTGGCCGTATAACGTCTTGTAGCGCTGCCACAAGCCCAGCAAGGCCTTACTGCTCCTTAACTGCTCTGAGATCTGCTCTAGTAGACGGTTCCACCTACAACAGAGCAGGAGAGACATGATGTTAAGGATTACGGCTGCAATGTCAGGGACACATTTTTCAAAAATTGTTTTATCCCAGCTACCTAATGTTGACGTCCCGGAGGGCTCTGTTGAGTGTTTCAGCCACAGATGGATGGCACTCTGTCAGTAGCTGGTGTGTTACGGAGCCAAACTTCCTCAGACTGCTCTCCTGCTTATCCATCTCCTCCTGCAGGTTCTGAGAGGAAAATGATTACATTTCATTTTCAGTATTTAGATAAACATATTACTCAACATACACTGTTGGCAGACAAATCTCATGGAAAACTGATTAACGTGTCTTTTGAACACTGTGCAGATGTTACGTTCCACAATAATGTTCAACAATTGTTGCATCAGTTCTGCACCATAAATAGATTTTTCAGGATGTGCCACTTTGTCAAAATCAAGAGGGCTGCCTAGTTTCTGCACTCCTCACCTCCAGACTCTCCACCTGCTGCTTTACTGCCTCTAGAGACCCGTTAAGGAGGTGCAGCCTGGACACAGAGTACCTCCCCTCCATCAGGTAACCGTTAATCTCCTCCGCAGCTCGTCTGTACAGTGTCCATTGCTCCAGCACTGACCGCAGGCTCACCTTCATCTGACTTATCTGATAGGAAGTAAGGGTGACAAATTAAGTGTTTTAGAGCATAATAAAAGAGTTTCATAAGGGATTCTGAAAAAAAGTATCAGAGATGCTCACCATATGATCCAAATTAGCCCAGGACTGGTTCAGTCCTTTAAGGGTCTCCTTGACAACAGAGCAGGCTCCTCCTTTCTTATCCTGAATGAGTGCGTTTCCTCGTTCCTCTGCTTTCTCTAGATCCTTCTCTTTTTCCTTCACTAATTCCTCCAACTCCTGTTAGAACAACAATTTACTTTAGGAAATAAAACATTTATAAAAACTATGTGTGTGGTATTCATGGCCGTGCTGTACTCCTACCTGACAGTCTTTAAGTGCATTCTGCACCGATGCTACATCCTCTATCCTGTGTCTCTTCTTCAGTTTCTCCTCCTGTAGTGTGAGCCAGGTTTTCAAGGCCTGGACTCCATTTTCATGCTCTAACCAACCTTCCAAAAGTCCTTCCAAAAGCTGAATCTAAAATACGAACACAATTCAGAAATGTTTCACAACTCAGAAACTGCAAAGTAAGAATACGAGAAGAAAACATTTTAAATGTAAATGTTGACTAAACATTACCTTTTCAGTGATGAGTCCCTGCAGTATCTGCCATCGTCTGTTCATGGCTCCCAGCTTCTCAGCAAAGTCTGTTTTATCACTGCGCTTTCCCTCCACATCCTGACTGCTGATCTGCAGCACTGACTGATTAACAAAGTCCACAGTCAACTGCTTACACGTCAGATCGATGCGGAAACCCTGTGAAATACAGATGACACAAAATACGACTTGATTAGGAAGAGGGAATTGACCCTTCTGAGCTTGACCAGAATGGTACAACTACTGAAGTCTTTGTGTGTTAACAGAAAAAAAACTGTTTTGTACCTTATATTTCTGCAAGAAGTTCTGGACCACCTCTGAGCCTACAGCTTCCATAATCTTGTCCTGGTCTTCATTGATGATGTTCTCCATGAGAGAGATCCAGCTCATTAGCTCTAGAATAGCGTGTCGTGATGCCAGCTTCTCCATCTGCAACTAAGGGACGCGAGCAGAGGGGTTACAATGGTACAAAAAGCCAAAATACACTATTCATCTACAATGTCTGTGCTGTTCTCAGACCTGGTGTAGCTTCTCTTGTACTACGGGAATACGAGTCAGCAGCTCAGCCCACTGAGTATCGATGTGGCCCAGCGCTGTCCTCAGACCAGCTGTATCTACTCTTTTTAAACGTAGAAGCTGGTTGCCTGTGCTCAGCACAGATGAACGCAAAGATGACTTAGCATCCACCTCTTTGGAAAACTCCTATCAGAAGCAGCAGTGACAAAAAAAAAGTTGTAATTTTATCATACATTGATTAAACCAATCTGAATATTGTGTATAGACATTATTATTAGTTCTGTGGTACATATTTGATGCTGATTTAATAACTTAACAAACCAGAAAGGCATAAAGGTGGTCTCTGACAGTCTCCAGCTCCTGAGGCACAGTCACAGACTGGGTTGTCCAAAACTCCAGCCTGTCCAGAGCTGACTGCAACCAGTGACTCAACTCTGCTGACTCACTCTGGTACCTGGGATTTACATACACAGAGGGTAACATATTAACAATTTAAGATATACTTTTAACTATATTCAGCCTGCATGAGTCCCAAAGATAATTAAAAACCAAGAAAATCTGTCTATCTCAAAGACCTACAGTATGTAACTGATTTCAGATTTGATACCTGACACAATTTTGTAGTTTCTAAAGAATAAAAACCGACTGGAAAACAAAAGAAACTCAGTCTACTGCCAGAGCCTGACCTGCTCCAGTGTTTGAGCGTGGAGTCGAGGCGGTGTAACTCCTTGTTGACCTTGGTGGTGGAGGAGAGCCAGTGTTCTCCTAGCTGGGTCAGCTGGTTCTCCAAATCTGAACAGCCGACAGACAGAAGAAGCCTCTTGCCCTCCTCCAGGACCTGGTACAACTGGGGCTGATGCTCAGTCAGGCTGGCCTTCAGACGCTAGAGGATCGAGGGGAGAACAGATGGAAAAGAGTTAAAATATGATATTCAAACAAGCATGCACAACCGCAGCTTTCAGGGTGAGTCGGATGGCATTCTGATATTGTATGGTTGCATATATTTGCAGATATACTGTAGGTGTGTGCAGTCTGTACATTGTCCCTTACCTGATAGAGACTAATCCTTTCAATAAGCCTCTCTTCTGTCTCCTCCACCAGACCCACAGTGGGGATGCTACACTCCACAGACTCCAGCTGTCGACACAGAGCCTGGTAGTCTTCCACAAGCCTGCTCCATGACTGGCCAAGACAGGAGACAGGATAGAGTCTGTTATTTATTGTAGTCCCACATGTTGCTTTATTTGATATTTGTGTATTGTCATCGACTTTGTTATCTGCTATATATCAGTTGCTCCTTTTCCCCATCCTTCTATTATTCACTCATTCCCACCTCCAGTATGCCCTCCAGCTCCACTCCCCTCCTGTGGGCCTGTTTCAGCACACTGTGGGCTAAGGCCATTGTCTCCTCCAGGGCCTGGCTTTCCCTCTGTGCTACCAGACCAGACACTTTACTATAAAATGTCTGGGTGAGGATCATATGGCATTCCAGACCCTGGAAGAACTCCTGGAGTAAAAGAGAACATGTTTGAAACACAACATTAGAGAAGAGAGATAAAAGATAAAGAGATAAAAATAATTCCACCACCACTCCTTACTTTGTGTTTGTCCAGTGACATCTGGACCTCTATGACCGAGGCTACTGTCATCTTCTGGTCGGCAGCCATCTTGTCTTGAGCGGTGTCCACCAGGTCTGTCAGGTCATGAAGTGCAGCTTCATACTGAGCCTTGAGAGACAAGCCGTGGTTCAGGCTGCTACGTCTGGAGCCCACCATCAGCACAAGCTCCTCATATGCATCCTACACAGAACCATCGACATGTCAGTCAGTAAACGTTTAAACTCTGGTAGCTCATGACTCTTGGAGAGTTAATGAGTTAATGAGTTAAGAGTTTAATATCACCTGTAGTTTGAGTAGTTCCTGGTTGGAGATTTGGTCAGACTGGAGTCCCTCTCCTCTGGTCTTCAGCTCAGTCACTCTCTGCTCAAACTCCTTCAGACTGTCCTCGACCTCTGATAATGTCTACAAAAGACGCAACGTATTCAATGGAAATATCTTTTCAGAAGCTACTTCCTATTTGCTATATCGCTGAGATGGCTTTATTTTGTATCTTTTGTGTATCAGCTGTTGGTTGGTATCATACCTCTATCTGTTTGGATGCAGGTCTGTCCACAGTTCCAGCCATCTTCTGTAGCAACTGGTGTTTACTTTCACTCAAAGCTGTGAACAGCATTCTTAGTTCATTCTGGCCAGGACAGCAAAAACAGTGTTAAAGAGTAACAGATGTTAGTCAGGCAGACAATCAAATTGGTAACTAAATACATCACACCACAAGTTTAGTCAGAGTTAAACTGAAGGTCTAATAGTTGGTACCTGGAAGGTTGAGTGCTCTTGCAGCCTGTCTCTCATGCTGTCACAGTGCTGTTCCAGGGTAGAGTCCAGCAGCCCCATCCTCTCCTGCAGGCCCTCCAATGTGTCCTCCATCAGGGCTCGCTCCTCTCCTCCACACAGCCGGCCCGCTCCTCTGCCCAGCAGGTCTCTGCACTGGTTTACCTCCCTGGTCATCTCTTTCAGCTGTTTATTCAGGACCTGGAGAGAGGAGTTACAGTCAGCAATGCAGCTCCAGTGGAGTATTTATTGTGTTGTCTGCTTACATCAACATATTGTGTCTATAGCAACCTCTGTTAGCAGTGTTACTACAATACAAGTTCTTTTAGTTTATACCATACTGTGATTCATATGAAAAGTATTCTATTTCTGTATGAGTGAACACAACTGATTAGAGTATTTATTCTATCTCACCTCTAGATTGGTGAGTTGTGTTTCTGTGTCCTCAGACAGCAGCACAGGACCAGAGAGCAGCTGATTCTCAGCAGCATCCAACCAGGAGGAGGCTGCTGAAACTGCAGCATACAGGTCTTGCTGGACTGTCGCCCCTGCCAAAGACACTGCCAGCTTACTGTCACCACCTGACACCTGCAAAGAAGAACAAAGAATATTTACTCATTACATCAAAAGTTGTCAGTAACAATGTTTTTGTTCCTGATTAAAGGCATCTCAAAGAAACAGCCAAAAGTAAAGAGATTAAAATGGGTTAGAAAATGACTGCTTTACCTCTTGGGTGATTCTGTCCAGAGTCTGGCTGCAGACTTCAAACAAAGCACTGGGAGAGTGAGAGTCCTGGCTGGCAGGCTCGCCTCTAAACACCATACTGGGACTGGACAGACGGGACCGGTGGAGGACCTGCACACAAGAGTGACATTAGAGATGACATATGAACCAATTCATCAATTTTAAGGAATTGAGACCAGAATAAGTTGTAGTGACTAAAATATTTTGCACATAAAATAAATTTAGCTTGATGGGTCATTCCTGGAGGTCAAATTAAATACAAAATATATTTCACAAAACCTCCCATGTTAAGAAGTATATTTAATGCAGATGATCATAAATCTTCATATACTGTATGGCATGTTTACCGGGCTAAGCTGGTCCTGTTCCAGGGAGTTGAGGGAGAGCTGCAGCTTTGTACTCTGATCTTTATTCAGGTTTTCCCAGCGCTGTCGCAGGTGGTCTAGAGGGGACAGGCTGTCTGTCTCCAGCAACACTCCACCCGGGACTGACACCTCACTGTGGGAGGGAAAGGAGGGTGTTATCAATGGGATCTGATATCTGTCCCCAGAAGGACAAATCAAATCACAAAAAAAAAATCATTCTTACAGGCTTAATGTGTGACAATAGACAATAATAAAGAATAAAGAGAGGAGAAAAGGTACCTGTCTCCATTGGGTGTAGTCTGTTGGCTGAGTAACTCTTCCCCGACACTGGCTACAGACTTGAGCAGCCTCCTCTGTTCAGCTACTTGCTCCTGCAGCTCCTAGAAAATATAGGAAATTAATTTCAATTAACTTCCAAGAACTGACTTGTTCTGCCCAATGACACTAACCTAATCAAACTGGATGACAACACATCAGGCAGTCAAAATAGTGTTTGAAATAGGCTGAACACAGGCCTATTAAATATAAACAGTCTTAAGTACAGCCTCCTCTTACCCTCTGTCGAAGCAGATTGTCATGATGTTGCTGTGTGCGTGTTGAGCGAGCCTGGGAGAGCCAATCCTGGACATTAGGACTCTGGGACAGAGATGAGTCTGGCTCACTGTCATCCTGCTCCTGCAACGAACCCTGAGAAAATGACAGAGGGATGCAAGGAGTAAGTCGTGACTTTGCAACAATGTGGTCGAACAGTTGCTGCAATCATGTTTAATAAGTGAAATTTGAATGTCCAAAAGAAAAATAAGGCTTAAACACCTAATTAACTAATTAAATAACAAATCTAACAGAAACAGATTGAAAAAGGGATGATAAAGTGAGATTGTGAATTATAGCTACTGTAAACACATATAAACTTAAGTGACATCTAATTCATGATGCCAGTTTTAACTGAAGTCCATCTGAGATGTAAACTCTCCTAGAATAAATCTGTATTTTGAAGCATTAAATTAATTGTGCAAGTACTGCAAAATAACATTGATCATTGCTACCAGTTTTTCTAATTGGTTAAGACAAAGAAAGCTGTTGTAGCCTCTATGTGTCGTAGAGTGATTTAGTGGCTAATTGAAGAGGCTGCCTTTTTGAGGAAATTATTTTAAGTGGACATTCAGAAGTTTCAGAAGAAAATTGAGTTGTTTTTCCTCCAAATGAGACGTAAACCAGAGAAGCAACAAAGTCAAAATGCTGTGTCATCAGAAACACACCTGATGCAGTACATTTAGCATTAGCATGTGATGAGGTAGCATCCTTTTGTCTGGTGTCTGAGGCCCATTGTGAGACACACAAGCTCTTGTTGTTCCATAATGGAAAACAGTGGACTTTTATGAAGGAGCATGACACGACCTTTAGTATTTGCACAATACTGCCATTGATGCTGCTGCTCAATGCAACATAATGCAGCACAGCACAACAGAAATGGCACACAGGCAGGGAAATGGAAAAACATGTGGGACTGTGGAGAGACAACACATAAATGGTGAGGAAAACATCCACACATGACTTTGGTACTAGGCATCCTCTTGTCTCACCTGTATGTCAACCTGTTTGTCCTGCAGCATCTGCTGCAGCTCCAGCAGGCTGTCTTTGAGGGAGCGCAGTTTGAGGGTGAGTTGCTCTGCCTCTCCCTTGGTCTCGGCCCGGCCCTCCAACAGCAAGCTCTCGCTGTGGACGGACAGCTCTGACAGATATGACACCTTCTGCTCGATCTCAAACAGCATGTTCTGGAAAGGCAAGAACACAACGGTACACTCAGATGTTTTATAAAATAACAGTAAGGTTTTTAACACAGATTTTTACTTTAGTCTAAAGTTGGTTATAAATTAACCACCACCTGAAATTTAAAGGTGTAGTAACCATCTCAGAATCACAAGTCTTTACAGTAACCTGCCTACAAGTCACTGAAAAGGAAAGAAGTAGAACCTACATTTCATGGGTATGCCTTAGCCAAAAGAAATAAGTATTATTTTCGTTCCTTGATAACAATGAACACAAAATTATCCAAAAAGACTGTATTTTCTTAACTTCAAAGAGCTGTAATTGGCTCCAGTAAATCTCTTTTAGTTTTTTAAAGTATGCACAATACACCTTTAGCACTCCTTCAACAGCATGCTGTTTCTGCCTCTTCTTATCTCCCTTAGCTCTACTTGTTATTTCTTCGATTCTCATTCTCTTTGAAAAGCCTACTCTCTGTTTCCCTTCAAATTCTTTTTAAACCATTCCTCTCAGTCTCAGTAAAAGGGACCCTCCCTCTCCATGTTCACATTGTCTGTAAAAAGTGCTAACATTTGCAAATAAGTGGAAAGAGGTGGGGATTAGGGTTGTATCCCCTTCTTTCACACGCAGATACAAGGGCCCTTGGCAGAGAATTTTCCCCAACAATACAGAGTGCCTCCATATAACTCTTTTCCTTCTATTCAGAGTTGTTGCTGCGTCATTCAGTGGGAAGTTGGAGCTCCTTAGGGTATTCTAACTCAAATTCAAAAATGTACCTTCTTCTGTTTTAGCCAAGGTTTTTATGTTTTAACTGACACAACTACAAGACAGGTGGAGTTTGTTATATAGGACTATGTATGTAGGATACCCTTCCTTCTCTTTTCATTCCTCTTCTTTTACAGTTCCTACTTTGTCTGAGTTCCGCCAACTCTTTCTCGCATCACAATTTTTCACTTCATCTCTCTAACCTCACATCCTTTCTCTAACATATCTTGCCCTTTCCAGTGGATCTATACTATAATAATTCATGGTTGCAAGCGGAGATAAGGATCCACATGGGCCGAACCTTTAGACCTGAGCTCCCCAGGAGCCATATGTAAGCTGTAATCAGCTTACTGTCTCGCAGCTGCTACAAACACACACACTTTAAACATAATTTTCTTTGCCTGAGTCACAGAACTAACATTATTACTGCTGAGAAGCCAATTATGGTTCATCATAGGATGAATGTTTTAACACTTTCAATACCAAAACTGAGGCATAGTTCAGGTTATATGTTCTCACAAAGGCTGCCAACATAACTCACTTACCACTACCGTTGCAGTTTAAGATTTAAAACATATTTATTTCAATATCAATCTAGCTGCATACACATAAAATCTTTTGCCAGTGACAGAAATAAACGCAGATGTCAGGAAAGGTCGGTTAACAGGCTTGTAGGACAAAAACTAAGATAAACTTTTTTTTATCTCTTTCCTCAGAAGTTGCTTTGTGATCAAAATCAGTCAAACTGGAATATTATCTCCTACTTCTGACCTGAATAAAATCACACGACTGTGGATCAGTGACCATCGCCTCTACCATTTTGCCTCAGATGCTAATTACCCCACAGATAAAGGTGATGTTACTATAGAAACAGGACGAGCAGGGGGTAAAGCCTTGAGCTGGAGGAGGAATGTTGGGGAACTAGTGTGATCAGAGAAGGACACAGAGTCAGACCCTAATCCTAATCCCAAACCCTAATCCCCTCCCGCCCCCCCAAAGTGTCATTTATTGGACAATAGTGGCCTCTTATTCTGCTCTGCTCCTGTTAAATTCTGTTTCCTTTGGTTTTTGAGGACGGACTGAACAGTTTATGCATGACTAAAATAGTAACAGTAATATAACACCCAGGGAATGAATCCAAGCATAGGCACTATTTCTGGAACCGAGAAGCAGCCAGTGGCAGATACTTCACTTTAGCCTTTGATTATTCACTCTTGACAATAGCATACAGACTTCAATGCTGAGCCTAAGGCAGTGGGAGAAATTTAAAGGTTTTTCTTGACTTGTCAACTGAGGAAAACTTCTTGTGAATATCAGGGGAGCAGCAAAACTGTACACCATATCTACTTCAGTCAACCTCAGTGAACTCTACTCAGTCAAACATTCAGTTCAGTCTTTCACAACATCAGAAATCTCACCTGACAGTCGATGAGCTGCTCTTCCATGTCCATGTCATCGTTTTGGGGCTGAAGAGCAGAGCTGAGAGTTGCACGAGTGCTCAGCAGCCAATGGTCAAGCTCCTCTGCCTCACTGTGGTAACGCTGCAGTGCCTGTTCCTGTCGCTGCTCCTCTAGTTGTTCGCTTAGTTTTTCCTGTAGTGGTTGATGTGAAGAAAACATGTTAGCTTCCACAATTGTGTGTGGGTACGACAACAAGCTCAAGTCATAACAAAGACAATTCTGACACACTATTAAAGCTCAAGGTGGATGAGAAAGTATGCATATTTGAGATATTATTTTTGAGGACCCACCTCAAGCAACTGCCGTTTCCCAGAGGCCTTCATTCGAATGGTGGCCATCCTCTCTCCCAGCACAGTGAGGGTAGACTGGAGTGCCAACTGGTCAGCAGCCTCCCCGTCACTATCGCTGTCTGCCAGCTCCTCAGAAAAACAGGTCTGTAATTCACCAATCTCATCCTGCAGCATCAGGATCTCATCCATCAGAGCCTAGCCAGAAAACAATAAGGAAAGTGTGTGAGAGGTAAAATAAACAGAATATGCTGACAGAGTAGAGTGAAAGAGGATAAAAACTGTTGAAATGAAGGAAGGAGAGACTGAAAAGAAGACCGTGAGATAGAAGCAATAGACGGTTTGTCCAAATTGTCTGACACTAGTGTAACAAAAACTAACTGTATCGGACATGGCTGTGAAGTTGGCATAGCAACGGAGAATAGTGCCACGCAGTCTGTGCAACCATTGCACAGGCTAGTGCAATATTAAACCCCTGAATCATTCCCTGTTTTTTCCCTGAGCAGGGCTTCTCTTTTGCCATCTTTGTCTTTTCTTTAAGAGATCTGTCTTGTCTGACTTTCAGTTTACACTTCACATACTGTTCGACTACTTTTGATATCATCTCTTTTTAACCCACACACATGAACACAACGTTGCCAATATCTCCAGACCTCACAGTCCCCTGTCTCTCTCACCTGGTGTGCAGCCATCTGGCTCTCTGGACTCTTGTTGGGCTCCAGGCCCTCATTGAGCGCTGCCTCGATGGACTCCATCTTGGTGGAAATGGATTGGAGGGACTCCTGATAATGCTGCTGCCGCTCCAGAGCCTCATACAGGCTCTTCTGCTTCTCGCTGATCTATAGCAGGAAAGGAGGATTGCAAAAACAGAAAGAAATCAATGATGGTGAAATCGAGATGGCAGCTGGAGAAAGAAGTTGGGATTTATGTTGACTGTGGCATTGTTTGTCTTGTAACTTGTGGTGGCAGGTAGTTGGAGGTACATTTCAAATTTAATGTAAATCTGTGTTTCAGTCCCTGTTTTGGCCAATTTTGGTGTATCTAGGTAGATGGTTCTGTTTCCTTAAAAGAGTTTTAACTATGCTTTAAGTAAAAACATACAGTAGGTGAGTGGTGCGTTTACAAGTTATTTAAAACAAATAGATAGTTGATTTTAGTGGATGACGTATCGTACCACGTTCTTGAGTGTTTCCCAGGATCTCTGCAGGTCATCCAGATTAGCAGCGCTGGTCTCCATAGACGGGTCATATAGCTCCTGGAGGGGTGCTCGACTTAGAGCTCCACGACCCTGTGACAGCACAGTGAGTGTGAGTTTCATTCATATCTGAGAGCGAAAATATGTACATACTTGCCACAGTATGTTACTGTGCAGTAAAGAGGATGTGCTGCAACGTGGTCTTGTTAAAAACACACTTATTAATGAGCCATTCTGATGTCATACCGTCCTTGAACATACAGTATTGTCAACAATTAATTGGAAGTGGCACATTTGGGGGAAGAATATCCACAACTGCTGTGCACACGATACATATGTGCAATTTATGAACGAATACATTATACACTTACAGCTAGAAACTAATATAGATAGATCAAATAAAAAACGTCTGAACATCCCCATCTACACATTTTCCTAATTTAAACTAATGGCAGCTTAGCTCAGTATGCCATGGGTTAATGGTTATGGTAGTTCTCGGTTATGGTAACACAGGCCTCCCACACGCTCACATACTTCCACACAAAGGGCAGAAATTTAAGAGTAGTAAGCACAACCTATGACCTATGAGTTAGATCTGTTTTGTTCTTTGTGGGACGTTTCCACTTAATCAGCAAAGGACCCTTGCGACTAGTTTACACTCTGATTATACTACCCTCCTGTCACTTTCCAGCTGCCCCACATTCTGCCTTTGATCTTATTGATTTTAGTCTTTAGTTAGAAGATAAAAGCTCACTGACACATCAGAAGACAGAAATAAATATGCATATTTCCCAATAATAAGAGGACAAACAGAAGTGACTGTGGTTGTATCCCACAGAACAAAATGTTGCTGTTTAACTGCTGTATCATTCTGCGTCATAGATTAAACAAAAAGCTATTTCATTTATGCTAAGTTGGATGACTTTTTCCACAGCAATATTACCTCAGCAAAAAGCAAGTGAAAAATAAATTTGTTTCAGCAAAGTGAATCAGCAAAAATATGCTGATGAGCAGGGAAAGCAGGAGCAGGACAGCAACCCTCCAGTTGTTTCAAACATACGTTGTATTGATACTGGTGATGGTCAGGTCGTCATGATTTGGTGGTGTGAATCAGGCGGGTGGGATGAAATGGGGTGGCAGAAGTAACATGTCAATCTTAATAAGTCATTTTGTTACATATTCAGCCTTGAATCATGTATCTATTGAAAGAAATTAAAGTTTCTGACAACAGAGTAACTGTTCCAATACAGACTCACTTGTCTCTTCAATCTGTATACAGCAATGTCACTGGGTACAAAAACATCTTCAAGACATGTTAATTTGCATTGGAAAGCAGTGAAATAATCTCATCCCAAAGGCAAGTTGTCTTAACTTTTTTAAACAGATGTTAAGACTAACATTTGGTTGGATGACTTATCAAGATGGACATTTTTGCGGCTCAGGTTGAGATGTTGCTTTCTTGTCACGTTAAACTGAGAATTTGAGGCGTAAAACATGAAATGGAAGGTGAGTATGTGAAGGGTTGGCAGGTCAGATAGGGCTTTGGAGGTCACCAGGGTGGGGTTTGCAGTACCTGGTTAAGAGGAGCGTCAGCGTTAGCCCCTGGGGAGGGGGAGCGGCAGGCAGGGGGAGAGGAGACCTCGCTGTTGGTGCCCTCCTCCCCTGACTCCTCCGTCACAGGGGAGAGGAGTGTGTGGCAGCGGCCTGCTGTCATCTGACCACACATACACACCACACATCAAAGAAGCAGGTGGAGGAAAAGAGAGGGGGACCAAACAGAAAACGCACAGATGAAAGGAGTGAGGAGAGAGAGGGAGAGAGAGAGAGAGAGAGAGAAAGAAAGAAAGAAAGAAAGAGAGAGAAAGAGAGAGAGAAAGAGAGTATCAAAATTAATGGGGGAGTGCAGGTTAGGGAGATTGCAGTGAGCATATTGCTGATTAATTAGACAGAGTAGTCAAATAACACAGAGAGGAGACCCATTAGATCACATTACTGCTATTGACATCAAACGCTGCAACGCTTTTGCAGTTGCACAGCATTAAAGACACAAAATTCACTGTAGCGTTGCTCTGTGCTAGAAAACACACAAACACTGGAATCAACTGGCAATGAATGAGCTGCTAGGACTTTTACAGGATACATCAGGGGAAAGGAATGACCAGTACCAGGAAGTTGAAAATCACACACACACACACACATACTGATTGCTAACGCCACAAACATACTCATATGTAAAGTTGCAGTTTCAGACCTGCAGACACATTTCCCTTGTAACTGGCATCTGGACATTATTCAAATTACATACAACCAAAGACTACGGGTTTAAATGTTTTCTTAGATATTTTTAGCAGTAGTCTTCCTTAAGAGCTAGAAAAGGACAGCTCATACAGTGGCATACATAAGCACAACTAAAAATGACATTAGAGGTATTTTCAAGGTGAAAAACACCCCACTATATGGACTGTAAGAAGAATAAATCTAATGGAAATTCCCCAGAAGATCAAGGCCCAAGTTTAAACAAAGCATAGCTAAAGCATGGCATAGCTAACTGAGACTGGGAGTGAAGAGTACAGCAGCAGCAGCAGCAGCAGCAGCAGCAGCTGTCTGAGAAGTAGCACAGTTGTCTGTGTGCCTGCATGCTTCAGCAGAGAGGCAGAGCTGAAATGTGAGCCAGACCCTACTGGGCTGCTTTCTGGCAGTTAATGGAGAACTTGGCCGACTGACTCGGGACCTTGTTATATTTGGTGGACTTTTTCCCGGGCTTTATGATGCAATGCAACGCAATGAAGAGCATCAGCACACCAGCATGTGTGGGAAACTCAGTGGTTCGACAGTGAGATCAGTTAGAAACCGAGCAGCACACAACAGTAACTATGTTAAACAATAACAAATCAAGGATATCAGCAGTCCCGGCAAGCTATTTATGCCATTCAGAGACTTATCATGCTCTGCTCACACACAAACACACACATGCGGTAATATCCTGTTTCCTGGCCCGCTGAGACCAAACACACCACACACAGTAACAGGGCAAGGATGTGAAAAAATGTGAATCAGAAAGAAAGCCACTGACAGACAGAGGAAGAGAGGGTAGTGAGGGAGTTTCTTATGTGCGAACACATAAGAAAAATGAATGATCAAGCCGAGGATAACATACTGTACTAACAGGCAGACAGATTTAGGCTAATACGAAGCAAATTGAAGTGACACAGCACAGAATCAGCGCAGTAATGCAGAACAGGAGACAGCACGAATAGTAACACTTGAGGTGTAGGAAAGATGAAGGGGAAAAAAGCTCAAGTTATTTCTGTGTAATATAAAAATCACACACAGAATGAAAGAGAAACATAGACACTGGATAATAATATAGAAAAAAATCAACTCTAAACCTGGAGACTTTTATATTTATCTGTCAGGGACCACTGAATAGATGAACATGAGGCTCTTCAGCCCTATTTAGACATAGTTTAATCTCAGGGACCCACATTTTGAAGGATTCTTTTATAATTGGTAACTTGGCATTTAATTGTGCATGCACAGTAGACCTATGTGCATCGGGGAAATGAGAGTGGTAAAGTTAAAGCTGAAATGAAAACTGACATTGTCAGACCTTTTCTTAATTGTGGTAAGTTATTGCAAATTAAATTATAGAGAAATGAACTGCCTGCACCCTCTGGAGACCCCAGAAGGACCCCATATTTCACTTTGACAACCAGTGGTCTAGACAGAAAAGTAAGTGAATATAGAGGCTGCAGTCAAACACAAACACAAACACGGGTCATAAAGCCATGCAGTATGTGCATGTGTGATTCTCTGTGTATCCCCAAAGAGGCTTTGCCACTCACCATGACGACAGAGGGGTGTGCAGGAAGCTGCTTGTTGGCGGCGGCAGTGGCAGTTGCCACGGCACTGGGCAGCTCTTCATCACTCAGCTCGTCCATGCCATCTGAAAGGCCCTCCACCTCGCTGACCGTCAGCAGCATGGTGGCGTGTTTGGCCTTCACTGTCAGCATCTTACACTTGGAATGGAGCGAGGCGATCTGCTCCTGGTAGCCACGGATCTTCTGGGCCAGCTCCTGTCAAAACATCCCCCCCAACAGAAAACACCGCCACCCCCAGGGTCAGGAGAGTGTGGTTCAGTCCGCAATGGAAGATCAATAGTTCCTGGTTCACTAGGCTCCTGAAAAAAGGGGGTAGCTGAGTTGGTTCAGCGTTGAATGTGGTGCCGGTGGAGCGGACGCATTCTCTTCTCTCCCCTGGTCTCTCGCTTTTGGCTTCACAGTGTGTAAGCGTAGAAAGAGAATAGCTCTGCCTCTCTCTCTCTCTCTCTCTCTATCTTTTTTCCTCTGTCTCTCTCTCTTCTATATCTCTGAACCAATCAGAACAGCAAAGAGGCGGGTGACTCAGAGCAGCGGTGAAGCCAAAAGACAGGATGTTTGGTTGAGAGAGAGACGCTTGCAGAAATAGTTCAAAATCCCTCAGACACTCCCTCTCCTACACATACACAAATGGAAAGTAAAAAACAGGAAGTGATCTCACTGCTTGCAGCCCCCTTCTTGTGTCTACCATTTCCCTCCTCCACCAATCCCCAGGACAGATTCCTCCCAACAAAAGAGAGCCGTAAAGAGAGAGGGAGTGTTTAGAGAGGAAGAATGACAGAGATGGTGTCAAATTACAGCAATGGTATGAGCCGGCAGGCTGGGTTCAGCTCCTCCTTCCCCTTCCCTCCTCCTCCTCCTCCTCCTCCTCCTCCTTCTACTCCCTCTGCCCCGCAGATGGTCAATGCACTGATAATCAGGTCATGTGACTAACTGGGCCAGTGGAGTTGTAGCTATCTGCTCAGCTTATAAACCAAACTCAGACATAAACACACGCCACGCCACTCACTGCAGCAACTGAGAGACTTATAAGACAGTATCTACAATCAGCTGGGCCCATGAGTTCCTGGTAAAGTATTTTAAGTAGATAACATCTGCAAGAGCCATGCAGAGAAACTCAGAGTGTAATAAAAAATGTTCTGCTTTTGGTGAGATTTGATCTGCTTCTCTGCAGGTCTTTGCTTCAGCACTCCGCCCCTCCCCTCCCCTCCCAATCTCTCTCACTGCATGGGAGATCAAATACACTTACTCAGCAAGGTAAAACTGCAACTGAAAGCACAGGCCTGTAACAATGCAGGTGAATCTAACCATCTACACTGCATCAAACAGGAATCTACGCAGAATATATTCACACGCACCATCAGATAAAGCAGGAATGTGCATTTGATTTGGGCTTGTAGAGGCACAACACGATATTCTCACAGAATTGCTTTATGACAGGAGAGTTAGATGATACAGTTTTAAAAGGGGATTAAATCAGCAATATCTATTCTGTGATTTTTGGCAGTTTGATTGGAAGATCAATTAATTGCCCTTTGTTTTCATTTCTAATCGAGACATTAGTGAAAATGAAGCACAATCATAAGAGTTGCATCCAACTACTACTACTAAGATATACAGATGATGTGATTTCCTGTTGTCGTAACTTTTCTTGTATGTTGTTTTACACTGTGGCAGAGTACAGGAACTAAGTAATGATGACTGAAGTTCTATCTTTATCTGATCTTTGATGTTGAAGAAGTTAACCTCATTTGAAAAGTCATCATATTTCCTTAAATGTCAAACAAAAAGCCCTTTGAGACATGTGACAACTAGTAATTGTCCTCTAAAACATAAACATTGTCATGCAGTTATGTATGGCGCTCATCTACAGTAAAGGTACTGAAGTTCATCAGGTCCTTGTTGCTTCACTGTTATTTCACAGGCTATTATGTCCTGACAAGTTGTGTGTTAAGTTAATAATGACAAATCCTAAAATGTACTTTATGGCCAATAGAATAGTTTTTGTCTGGGGCAATTTTTAATGGTTTAGTTTCCATTTAAGGAAATCTTCATGTTACAACATACAATTATATTTTAGACACTTGTGTACTTAGAGATTTGTGGCGACAGTTTGGGACAGGCCCTTTCCTGTTTCAACATGTCAAAGCCAGGTCCATGAGAGAACTTAACTGCCCTTTTCTTCACCTCACTGATGCCCTTGTGGCTGAATGGGAGCAACTTCCTGCAGCCAGGTTCCAAACTTTTGTGGTAAGTCCTCTAAAAAGTGTGGGCTGTTACAGGAGCATATTAATGCTCATGGTTTTGGGTGTTCAACAATGTGTGTAATGTTCAGGTGTCCAAATACTTATATATAATATTTAATAATACATATAATAAATACAAAATATAATTAATATATACATGAGAAGCAAAGTGAGAGAAAGTGTGTGTCCTCGGTCACCTCGTGGTGGTGTATCTGAGCCTGAAGTTCCTGTATGTTGCTGGTGGAGACGGGCCGGTCCTGAATGATGCGGTGGGCTTCCTCTATTAATCTCTGGAGGTTCTTCACTTCCTGTTCATACTGCTCATACTGCACCACAGCCTCCTGGCAAAGAGAAAACATAACATGGAAAGGCTGAAGTTGCATCTTTTGTAAAAAACATTAAAAAATGTGATTTATATTATTGATCCCAGTAGGGGAATGATCTTTACCCTTGCTTTCCCCCTACAGCGGGATCAAAGGTCAGTATCATCTACAGAGCAGCACCACATGGAGCTGATTGGGATTCAGTAGACATTGAGTGGATGTTTCAAACGTTCATACTTGAGGGCTGTCTGAGTGAAGTAATTTCTCCTGCTATCTAAGTTCATGCTACCATGATATTGATTTCTATATGAACAGCATGTGTCACTGAATATGTTTTGCATATTCATGTGTTGTTGTGCTCTAGTGTGGCATTGATTAGAAGAGGATAAACATAAACTCAGTAGCTGGTTTATAAGGCATGACTTGCTTAAACTAATGCATCACTCCTGCACTAAATTCAACTTCATGAAGATTATAATGTTCAGTTTTTCTTGAAGCTGTTAAAGAGAGGTGTTGATTCAACGTTAGGGTTACAATTCACAGCAATGAGGTATGTTAGACACGTTTTCTGTTTTTTGTGGACTTCTGTACCATGATAACATTTGGACTATTTTAGATATAGTGTTTAGAACAAGATTAAATGAATATGTATATAAGATATAAGACATCTATCTCAAATATGACTCTGAGCTAGATCACAGTGAGCTTGGATGCTTCAGATGTTTGTCCTCTAGATTGTCCCTGAGGGTCACTTGTTTCTTCCTCTAAAGACTAATCTTCACTACAATGAGCTTAAAAACAAAATCAGCCCAGAACCAAAGGATTGGAGGATAATACTGGTCCGATGGGGGCTAAAAGAAAACACAGACATTCCTAGGAAAGCATGTTGGGACACTACAGCAGAATTTAGACCATCTACTCCAGCAGATGACGAAGTAGAACAACATAACTTTTCTTACTGGGCAACAACTGACTTTCTATATAGCCTTGATATATAAGAGACAGCTGTCTACTACTCACTGCTGAGGATTTGCAGGTCTTCACTATTTACAGCAACTTCACAGATAATCTAGCAAGTTGTAGGAAAATGACTACTGAAAATAATGTAATACAAAAACATATTACCTTAATTTTATTGATTAGCAATGTAATACATCAACAGGATTATAGCTCTCTTTCACTTAATATGTGACAGTTAATTAACAGCACTTGCAATATGAGGACTGCACTTTACCTGCAGGATGTTGCACTGCTGGATGGTGGTGTGCTGCAGTTGGCTGGCTTCTTGCTGCAGGGACTGAGCTGTGCGGCAGATAGGCAGACTGGCCACTACCTCCTCTGGTAGCCGGAGGGCGCTCTGACACTGCTGTACTGCTGCCACCTGCTGCTTGAAGCCCTCCATTTCCACCAGCAGACGCTTATGAAAGAATAAAGGGGTAGTGTAGCTTTAAATTGTTTGTAGACTGTAGGCATGCACTGTGAATCTGTGTGTATTCCTTCTGTCTCTGAATTTCCAAAACCATTCTGATGCCAATATTTCAATAGTACTACTAGTAATAATAATAATAACTTATATAGCGCCTTTCAAGGGACCCAAGGACGCTTTACACATAGTATTATACTGACTACAAATGAAGTAATTAATATGTGTGTCTTCACCTGTCTCTGTGTGAGCTGCTCTCTGAGGCTGAGCCTGTTGAGATCAGGCGAGGCAAGTGTGACCTGGATCTGGTCTACTGCGGCATGGAGGCTCTTCACCTCTGCCTCCAGACGCGACATGTCCTGAGGAGAGACGTAGATATAATAAATTAAAGGAAAGCATGTGTGAGCATAGGCACAACTAATATGTATCGAAATCATATAATGTATATTGTTTTTATCATTGTTGATTTGGACGTCACACTTGTCTGCAGAAGGGTTTTTGTTCTCTGTGTTCAACCATTTGCAATTATTTTCAGTCTGAGATTTGAAATGTGAGGGTTAAATCTCTTTAAAAACAGAACTCTTCATTTGCAAATTCTAACTGACCCAGATGTATTTCATGTGAAAGGAAATTAAAATTTCAAGTCTCTGCAAATAAAAGTTGTGCTATGTCTGTGGGAGGAGAGAAAAATCCAAACACACAGGACGAATTGTAAACAGATTTCCAACACACAGTGTTATTAGCAACAATCAACCACTGACTGTCATCTGGGTACCAGCTGTATAGCAAACAGATTAGCGTGACAGATTACTGCAGCACAGGAGTCAGAGGCACGTTCCATTATGATGGTAGTACTTGGTGATGACCATAAGAGGACACTGTTGGATTGGGCCTCTGATGTTGTTTGACTGGATGTGCATCTCATGTTCTGCACCAATGTGTCTGGATTTATGAGATAACATTTTCTGCAGTTCTTAATGAAGATAAATTGATCACAGTACTTTAGAGATGAAGTATTATTGATGTCTGATTCCTGTAATGCTTGTCTCAAGTGTGAATGTCGTTTACCTTAGCTGCATCCTGCAGACTCTGGAGGCGAGTCTTGGCAGTTTGCTGCAGCTCCTCTGTGCGTCTGCTGAGGTGTTTCACCTGCTGGCTCCACCCCTGCGTCTGCAACACCTCCCCCAGCTGCCCCTCCCTCTCCCCCATGGCCTCCAAGTCACCATGGAGACCCCGACACTCCCGCAGCAACGCCTGTCACCATGGGACCATAAATTACATGTCAAAGAGAAGAGCCTTTTGTGTTTGCGCAATTATACTAATTAAGGCCGGCCAACATACTGTACGGTATATGACATGTTACTGTAAATCAAACGCGTGTGATTCACATAAAAGTGTGTGAATCTAATTAGCTGTCAATTTGTGGGGTGTCTTCAGTAGATTAATGCAGGAAATAGTATTTATTTCAAAACGTATCAGAACCCAATTTTTTGCAGAGGACAACAGCAATTTTCAGACATTTTAAAACTATTCACACTCCCTGTTGTGTGACTCACTGTAAAGACTCACCTGGTGTGCTCGAATTTGCTCCTGCAGCTGAGACGCAGAGCTCCAGATGATATTACCAGACACCAGAGCCTCTGCCTTTTCTGTCCAGCCCAAAATGAATGCCCTCATGCCGTGATATTCCTCCACCTGTCTCTCTGCCTGCTCACAACAAAAAAAAAAGAATGCACTTATTTTTAGAAGGAAAATGAAATATCAAGCATTCTCAAACTAAATTTTCTAATACTGACCCCAAATTCTAGCGTTAAAATATAAAAATTTGTTCTTCATTCATGCAAGCAATAATAGAAACGTGTCTTTGTCTTTAGGGATGTCTACAGGACATGATGAATTGAATTGATAGCTCTCACCTTCTTTAGTCTGTTGGCTCTGTCCTGGACCTGCTGTGTGGTGTGGCGCTGCACTTCAGTCAGTTTGGCCACAGCATCGCCCAGCTGCTTACACAGCAGAGGGTTCTGCTCACCAAACTCCTGCACCGCTACTCCTAACTCAGCCAGAGACCGACCACAGCATTCACACTCCTCACAAAGACTCTGGAGTGGAGAGGAGAGGAGAAACAGGAGGAAAAAGAAGGAGGTGAAGTGGAGAAAAATCAAAGAACAAGGGGACTTTAAGTGAGGGGTAAAACTGAAACTTAAACATTAGTAAACATTATATCCCTGTTGGCTATCTGTCTGATTTCACTAAAGAAGTTTTCTCACTACACACACTCCAGGGTTTGTGAGCCTACAGATGGGCAAAAGGAGCAAGGGAAGAAAAAAGTTAGGGCAAAAGAAGGAGAACAGGAGGGAAGGGGCTCAGAGTCCCACCTGGAATACTCCTCACAAAAGTGGGTCACTGTTGAAGGCAGAATTCAGTTCATGCCATTCCAACTCTCACACACTCATTAACCTCAACATCTGCAAAATGAATAGCCAATCTAACAGGGGTTAATTGCTTGTTAATTAGTCAATCTGTCTGGTTGATTACTTTGGTCTCTTCTTTGGCCTCCCCCAGGTCGGCACCCTTGTCTTCCAATTTCAGAGCAATGGTCTTCAGCTTTGCCTCAATGTCCTGGAGTCTGGAGCTGAAGTCCTCTTTCACATCTCTGGTCTGCTGCACCTCCCTTTCCCTCGCCTGGACCTGAGGCAGATGGCAGAAATAAACAGATTTCACAGTATTGTCAAATACTAACAGCTATTTAACAAAGCTAACTGGTTATGGAAAGAGCCCTGCAGCGGGGAAGTACGGTCATATACCAGGCAATACAGCAGGACTCATACAAGTGAGTGCCTGATTTACACTGGTGCACATACAGTACATTTACATACCAGGAAATAGGATGAACAAAGCTTTAGTGTTTACGCATAGTATTTGAAAACAAACCTACTGAAAACCCATGTGACATCCATAATTAGTTAATTAACTACATTTAATGCATTTAATATGTAAACTGCAGCCAAGAGAGGTCACCTGGTCTTCAGCGGAGCCCAGAGCCAGAGCCACCTCGGCCAGCTGCATGCTGAGCTCAGAAGGCAGACCAGCCTGGAGGTCCTGGTACTTGGACTGCTGCAACTCTGTCATGCGCTCCACACTCTGACGTCTGCTGATCACCTCGCCATGTGCAGTCTGCAATACAAACAACATCACATGGCGGACTGTAGATCACATGTTGTATGTCATGGAAACTTATCTTTCTCCAAACCAGCCAGATAAGCCAGAGTTCTGTACCGATGTATCGATGATTTGTGGATTTGTGCTTATATGTGTGTGCGCGTGTGTGTGTATGTACATGTAGTGGCCTAATGTACCTCTAGCTCTTGCAGCAGTGAATCCAGGTCGGCAGTGGGACTCAGCAGTAAACCACGAGTGTCTTGAATCCAGCCTTTGACCAAGCCCAACTCCTTCTCGACCTCTTCTCTCTCCCTCAACTCCTGTTGTACCTGTGATCTGCTGGCCCGCACCCGCAACACAAGGCTAAAAAAGACACAGAGTCAGTGAGGAAATTATACAAAAATGTTTTGATCTAAATGGGACATTCATTTTATTTTTTGGTCCCTGTTTTTACAAAATGACACATAACTTGCATGAAAATAAAGCAAAAAAACATTTTGTCGAAGTTAATAATGAATATTGGCCTGGTAGATATACCTGAGGGTACAGTCAAAAGAGTCAATGTAAAACAAGCTATTAATATATATTTTTAACTCATATAAAAGTAATGTGTTTAATCATAAATATTATGTAAGTGTTGGGCCACTCACCTGTCATATTGCTCCTGCATGCTTTTGATCTCTTGTAGGCACGGTGTCTCCTTATGACCATTCTCTGTCTTTCTCTCCATCGCCTCCTCCTCCTCTTCTTCCTCCTCCTCTCCTCTAAGGCTGCGTGAGTGTTGCCCCAGCAGGGCCAGGATTGATTGCTCCCTCTCCACCTCAAGGCTGAAGGAATCATGGTACTCCAGGAGGCTCTGCAGGGCTGCCCTGGTGGCTGCCTTCTCAACTGTGCTGTCTGGGACACGACTGTGGAGGTCTTTGGACACAGAGCACACCTTCTCCATCTGAAGGCCACAGAAGGTTATATGCAAAGAGTCAGGTGCGATTAATGCAGCAGATTATGGTAGTTTACTGATAATACTAGAGAAAGTGTAGGGTTCCTCAAGTATCTGTGCTAACTGACTAGGTAAGTTAGACTCCAGTCTCTCCAGTGGATTGAAAGGTCTCATTTTAATATTATACAAATGAAGGATGTGTATCCCAGAGATTCACCATGTTGTGTTCAAAGACCCTTTGTTTTTGATGAACCAAGAGATGATTTGAGAGGTTTCATGAATTCTACCATGATGAAAAGTCAAACAACAGTCACTATTCAGCTTGATGACTAGAGAATTAGTCTTTAAGATTTTTAGATTACGCATTACTGACCTATTTCACGTTTGTTTAACTAACACTCATAGTTCTTTCTACAGTAAACAGTATTCTCTGTGAGAGTCAAAGGCAGAAACCAGTGCAGAGAATGACATCATGTCCAGTTGAACAAAGGGGCCATAGAAAACCAGTGGACAACAGGAATGTGCCACATATGAGGAAGTGACCGTTGCTTCCAGTTTGACCTCATTTCCCTTTCTCAGTGCTTTGTGGGAATTCTTGGGAGCTGACAGTGTCACCCTCGAAATAGGTCGAAAGGCGGGAAAACGCTGCATGACACAGTGTTTTGGCAAGAGGAAACAACTGGCCCGAAGCCTGGAATTACATCACAGCACCCCAACTGGTATTCAGTTGTTGCTGTGTTTGACCTAAATATGTAGAAGCAAGAACGGTTTCATGGAGTTGTGTGTTTGTCAGCTGCAAGTGTCATGTGAGTATAAACAGCTTCCGTGGAACGACTGCGTGCATGTTTTACGCTCAACATGTAGCACACTCAGCACACTTGCAGGCACTTGAGCTCGCAGAACACACACAGACACAGACACAGACACAGACACGGACACAGACACGGACACATACACACACACACACACACACACACACACACACACACACACACACACACACACACACCGGGAATCATGTAAAAAATCATTAAAATAAAGTATCTTCTCCGACCTTCTCTGTGAAGTTCCTCCACTCCCTCGCAGTGTCCTCCAGTGCCCTCTCCTGGGCTCCAGCCACACTGCGGAGCCTGGTCCACCGTTGCCATAGTGACGACACAGAGTGGCTGGTAACAGCTTTGCTAGACTCGGAGATGATCTGCTCCAACTCTGTTGCTTTCTCTTTCAAAGCATTTAGAGGCATTTCCAGCAGGTCGATGTGAGCCTCTAGAGACTACAGCCAAAAGACGACAACAGATACACAGAAGTCATTCCACACGTACATTCTGCTAAAACGTTTATATAACAAACACTAAAACTCTCACCTAAATGTTAAAACTCCATAGACAGACAGGCAAACAAGGAAGAATACATAAACACTCCAGAGTTTAAATATTTATCGGCAACTGCTTCCACAGTAAGAACAAATGTTGGAATTTAATAAATAACACATAGCTGAATCCTATAAATAAAAGATAACCATTCCATACAGTATATCAGTTATGAGTGTGAGACAGTTTCCCACCTTGTATCTCTGACACTTGTCTTCTGCCTGCTGGATACTGACAGCTTTAGCTGTGGAGAACATGGCCATCTTGCTCTCTACATCATTCATCTGTTCAACCACTGTCTCTTTCTCTTGTTGGAAGGAGGTCCATAAAAACGCACACCTTAGAAAATTAAACAAATTATAGACCATTCTTAAGTGGAATTTAATATTAGAATATGCATGATGTAAACTGTCATATATTACATGGATCCACACATACAAATATGCACAATAATGGACATTTGAATACATTAACACACACCTCTGTTGCACTTCTCTGTAAGCCTCCAGTTGCTGTTTGACTTCTGTATTTCTCAGTTGCATTGCCTCAACTTTTTCTCTGAGATCGCTCATCACTTCTGTGTCCACAAAATCCACCAGCAGAGGCTCCCAAGTCCTTAACTCCTCTAAACCAGTGGTGAAGTTGTTTTCCTGGGCTGAAATTTCTTCCAGGTCTCGCATACAATCTGTCTGCTTCTCAAGCTCCACCCCCAGGCTGGCCCTCTGGAGGAAATCTGCAGCACAGTCCAGACATTTCTGCATGGACTGTAGAGATAAGTGGTGCCTCTGGACCAGGGAAAGAGCTTGATCCACAGCCAGCTAGAACATACAGAAGGTGGATTAATTAACTCCAGTTTTTGCTTCCTTCTACAAAAAAAAAAATGCAGTTAGAAGTGCATGCCTAAATTAATACAACAAGCATAGTCCTGCCAGCAAAAAACATTAAAACTACACCTGCTGAGTCTGCTGATGTGTAAAAACTTCTTGTTTTAAAGCTTTACTTGAACTGCAATATGTAATAGTGTTTTCATATTTTCTAATCTAATTTTGGAATTCAGGTTTTCAACCATCTTCTTCCCAAAATGTCAAAGGTCAAAAATTCTCCTCAGTGGGGAATGGAGTGAGTGCAATTCCCCCTTTTATTCTATAAAACCAGACTGATTAAAAAAGTCACTGCTATGTCACTGTAAATTTTACTTTTATTCAAATTATGGTATCTTTGGGATACACTATTAAACACTATGAATAGTTATAAATTAATGATCACTTCATGCCATTTCTAGAGCGGTCTGTTGAAGGTTTCAGCTTCTCTAAGCCTGTTAATATTGATAGTATGGGGAAAAGGAGATGGAAAAAAATATTCAGTAAGTTCAAGCTATGAATGATGGATCATATTCCTGATAAGCTGAGGATCTAAACTTGGCTATGGGACTAATTTCCATTCTGGTTTCATGAGATTTTTATTATTTTATTATTATTTTATTATTATGTTATATGTAAAGGCACTGTGCAGTACAGGTATATCAGGAAAGAGCAGATGTGCAGAAAATGAGTTTAATTTCTGAAGAAAATAAACACTTTACCTGTTTTTTGCAAATTTCTTGTTGAACTTCAGCCCCCAGCTTTGCCAGCTCCTGTAGTCTTTCTTCTACTTGGGCAGGAATAGTTTCCTTTCTACTATAAAATCTTTGTGTTTCTCTACTACACAAGGCATCTGTTACCCTCAATCTACTTTTCACTTCCTCTTCCATAATATTCAGTTTCCGCACTTCCTCTTGTACCCTGTCAACTTTGACCTCTGAAAGGGTCAAGGGCTTCTCCAATGTGCCCTTAATTGTCCTCAACCATTCCAACATTTTCTCAGTCTCTCTTGTGAAATCTTCATTCTTGTTGACACTCTTTTCACTTTCTTCAACAAAACATTTTACATCAAACCGTAAAGACAGCAATGATTCTAGCTGCAGTGTAATTTCCTGAAAGGCAGCAGGATCAAACTTCAGACCGAGGCCTTTAATTTGTTGTTTACATTCTTCAGCCTGTGAATTGACACAATCAAGACTTTCAAGCAGCAAATAAAGACTTGTGATTTTATCCACGGTACCTAGTTCTGTGTCTGACTTCATTGTAACCAGTTTTTCTTTCACAGATTGTAACTCTGTGTCAAACTTTGCTAATACTCTGTTGTGCTCAACCAGTGTTTTCAATGAATCATCTAAGTGTTTAATTTTCTGATCATTTCTCCTTTTCAGTGCGTTCCCGAGACAGACCAGCTGCTGTGTCTCCTCAGCTCTGTATGTCTGGCCCATACTGAGAAACCCCTCATTTTTGCCATGAAGTTCTCTTACAGCAGGGCTTATATGGAATAAACTTTCATTTATATTTTTGTATTCATTGATTAGACGAGCAACTTCCTCCTCACTTATACTGATAGTCTGTTTCTCCAGATTGTCAAACTGCTCCTGAAGCTCCTCCAGTGCATTACGAGTAATATCAAAAAAAGTGCTGAACTCTTTTCTCTCCAGGATTATTTGTTGGACTCTGTCTTTTTTCTCTTTGGCTAGAGCTAGGATGCTGTTGTACTGTTGAGGCAGGGCATTAAGCCTCTCGTCTAAGTAGCAATGGTCAATCTCATTCAGAGTGGGGAGGATCTCCTGGCCTATTCTTTGGACTATAAGAAGGAGGTTCTCGTATTCTGATGCTTGTTCTAAGACGTTCTGAAAGTTAGACAGCTGTGTTTGCAATTCAGAGCTGTCGTCAATGTTGCTAAGATTGACTTCAGGGAAAGTGATGGCATCCGCTCGTCTCAACCAGTGGCAAGTCTTGTCCAAGTCAACCTGGAAGTACTTCCTGGAGGTCAAGGCTTTCTCTAAGTCTGCGAGACGCTGGGTGGTCCTCTGGAGGGCAGTTTCAAAGACTGCCTGTAGCTCCTCAAGTTTCGCCAGGGTTTCTGTTCTCTCTTTTTCTGTGGCATCTCTTTCTAGCTCTCGCCCTTGTACCCAGAGAGACGCCAGCTCCCTCTGGTAAACTCGTAAACCACTCTGGACCCCCCGACATGCAGCAGCCTGTTTGGCAAGGTCTTCAGGGAGAAGTGCTATGTGGTCATCTATCAAAGCTTTCCTCTCCTGTTGTTGTACCCAAGACAATGCTCTCCCAAGTCCTTGAAGGAACTGTGTCCTCTCTGTGAAGGCCTAGAGAAAGAATTACATATATTAATTACAAATTTTCAGCTGTTTAAGAGAGAAATAGCATATTAGTAACAATTTTTGGTTATTTTAGATTTGTTTCTTGGACCACCTGGCTTAATTTTTCACCAGGCTGACTGATTAGAAGAAAGTTAGTTCCTATAGGACATAATTAAGTTTTCCTAGCATCCAATACAAAATTCCAGCTGTTTACCTTACTGAGGTACTTCCTCCTTTGGGCCACCCGAGCCCCCAGAGCCTCCACCTCAGTCTGGGCTTGCTCAACGAGCTCCTGCAGGCATCTCTTCTCACTCAGCCCCAGCCTGGAAGCCACAGCTTGCGCATCACTCACTGCCTGACCCAGCAGCTGCTGACGTGCCTCCAGCTCCACACACACACTCAGGTGGTCAAAAAGGAAACTCTGGGCCAGATCGGGGGGTGGGCTGGTTTTTAACGCAGAGGTAAGTGCAGGCCGTTGCTCCTCCACCCACTCCCGGGCATCCCTCAGCTGAGTTTCTACCCGTGCCATATCTTCTAGTGTCTGTGCGGAGTCCTGGATCTTCTGTTGAATCAGAGTTTCAAGTTGGGCCCAGCGCTGCTCCAGGTGACCCACCTGGTGATATGAAAAATACTGAATAAACCTGGGCAATGATTTAGTGATGGAGTCTACAAAATCTAAACAAAAATACTGTTACTACATTATACATTTACATTATAGGTGTCACCATCTGTAGGACGAATACATTGTTGCATTCATTTACTGTTCTCACCTGCTGCTTGACCAGCTCCTTGTCTAGTAGACTAAGTCGAGGTAGGATTGCCTGTCTCTGGTCCCTGAGTTCTTCTAGAGTTGCTCTCTGCTCCACCAGGTCACTGGACAGCTTCTTCAGAGCCTCTAGATGCTCACTTGTACTTTCTGTGTCTGCCCTGCATACACACAGACATGGGTTGAGGAATATCAGGTCCAATGCTTCGAACAGCAGAGGAAGTGTGTGTATATACTGTGAATACTGTTTATTGAGCCTTGTAAACATACAGGATACATCCTACATTCACTTGGAAATGAATGTACAGTATGTTTAAAAAAATCTCATTGAAAAAAAGTAAAACACCCTCCACAGTAAAGCTTGTTACCTTGCAAGGTAGTCCCATTCCCTGGATACTTGGTGGAAAAGTTCCTCCACAGCGACCACACTCTCCTGGTATTCCCCACTTCGCTGCATATCCTCCCCTCGCTGGGCCTCCAGCTCTTCCGCCCGCTGGCTCAGCTCCATCCAGCTCCTCCTTAGTCTCCTTATCTCCTCCAGGGCAGGAGAGTCCTGTCCACCTGTCAGCCTACCAATGGCCTCATTCAAATGGGTTACCTCAGACTGCCTCTCCCTAATCTGCTGGAGGAACTCCTGCAGGAAAGATAGCAGACATTGGCAGTCACACTTTAAGGTTTGAGTTGATTTGCTTTGTTTAAAGGTTTTCTTAGACAAATTCCTTTTACAACAATACAGTGTTGCTGTAGAATAAACTTTTAAAACAAAAATCATTTATCATCAGCACATAAACCAAGCACAGACCTGTGCCTTGTCCAGCTGGTTCTGTGCAATCTTGGGCTCTAGCTCAGCAGGTCTCCTAATGAGGTTCTGAAGTTGCTGCTCTGTCTCTCTCAGTTGGACCTCCAGATCTGCCTTCTGCTCCTCGATGTCCCTCCAGCTGTCTGCTACCTCCTCACAAAGCAGCATACGCTCCTCAGTCTAGACATAAAATGACAATGGGAACTTTTTCAATGGCAAACATTTATGATCCAACATAACAACATGAGGGTCTGTTTCATTTCAAAGCTTCTTGCAGCCAACAGACCTGGAGTTTGACCTGCTGGATAGCTCCTGCGGTCTCCCTGACTCTCGGCACAGACAGATCGCAGGATGAACACACGAGCTGGAGGTAGGTGCTGGCCTGTTCCTGGAGAGCCCGCTCCTGCTTCACCTGCCAAAAATAGTTAATGGTCCTATGATCTGTTCAGGACAAGCTGCAAATCTACATGTACTTTGCCCACATTTCCGTCCCCCATACATACATGTCAAGAGAACCATCCGTAACACTGCTATATGACAACCATGTATATGAATCTATTAATTCAGAGATCTAGTCATTAATTCAAAGTGTAATAATATTTTTAAAACAAATTAAGACAATCAACTAATCAGTAATGTTGTCTACTGAGTCCTTGCAAAAATACCAAACACTTTGTTAAGGAGTAGTGGCTCACAGACCTGCTGTAGTGCCTCCTCCAGGCTGAGAGGTGGATGTGTAGGAGGCTCTGGTTCCTCTGAGACAGAGGTCAGCCAGTTCTGGCACTGCTGCAGTGTGTCTTGTAGACTCACATGTCTCTGTAACTCGTGGTCCAGACTCTGATATACCTACAAGTCACATCAGGAGAAATTAAAGTGCTATTTGTCTAAAATGTGACCATCATAAATCCAAATATTAAACGTGTAAGAAAATTAACCCAAAAATGATTTCATGAGATTTACGGCCCTGAAACTCCTTCATACCAATTTAAGAAAGAACCTGAAACCAAGACAACATGTCATCTAACAACAGCAGTAAAATATACACATGCAATTACACAAATATGAAGCAAAAGAAACACTCAATGATACAGTAGGTAGAGAGCACAACGCTAGTCTGCATTGCTGTGAAGTCAGGAAAGCCAAACACAAAGACACATTAAATGATAAAACCCTGACAAGTAGGCAGTTTTGCAGCATTGTATTTGACAGGTGTTGAATGTGGAGGCGTCCATGCCCTCCAGGGGAGAGTGAAACAGCAAGGTCTGATTGACAGTGTTAATATGAGAGCCCGAAAGAGAGAATGAAGGGGGGCACGTATTGGCAAACTGCCCAGTGTATTTGGCAAAGGCTAGAAGGTTGGCATGGTGGCAAGTGGCAGGCAGGATATTAGAGCTGTGTTGTGCTGGGACACAGTTGGCAGCCACCGTAACACTGGAGGTGCAGTTGTAGAGAAGCCAGCAGCGTATTGGTAAAGTGTGGCTGGATCACACAATGCCAGATTGGATGTGCGAGTGGTGGTGGAGGTGGTGTCTTGGGAGGTGAGCTATGATGACAGAGTAGAGGTTGCCAAAATGACAGAGTGGTGCTGGATTAGAGGGCTCGCCAGATCTACTGAATAGTGGCGTGTGACCATTTTTGGCTCGGGCATGAAAAAGTGGAGCTGACAGGGGATATGCGGAGATTAATATGGGGAGATTGAGTTAGTGATTTTGGCTGGTGGGGTCCGTCTGAGCATGGCTGCTGTTGAGCTCCACTTTGGCAGCCTTAATTGGTCGTGCCCTCTACACTGGCAGTGAAGGACTGTCTTGAGAGACGGTTTAAGTGTCAGAATGGGTTAGGATTAAGTGGATGCCTTGGCTGTTGGAATATTAACAGCATTGATATGTTGACTGTGCATGTGTGTGTGGTCATATGCACAGCCTTGGATGCATGTGTAAATGTGCTTACATTATAAATGTGCAAAAATCATTTCAATGCTTCAAAGACAGGATACACATCTTTCTCTGCTTCCCATCCCTCCCTCTCTCCCTCCCTCCCTCTTCCCTTCTCCTCCTCCTTCTCACTCACTCTCTGTGCTGTGCTACAGATGGCAGAGTAGCTGTCTCTGGTGCCTTGCTGGTGAGCCTGGACCTGCTGTCTCAGCCTGCTCTGTACACGTTCACCGCAGCCTTGTACCAGGTGGTCTCCTTGCTCCTTAAGGCCTGCCAAGCGATCCTCAAAGCCCGCTATTTCCTCCATGATGGCCTGTGGAGGACAAAGTGACCAAGTAGGATGATGCTAGAGAATGGATGAGTCTGTCCACTGGTCAATGACACAGGAGGTCAGAACAGACTGACACCACACAATGTGGTGTCTCAGAGTATTAAACAGGCTTGAATGGATGACGGAAGATCAAATTTGAAGAAAAGGACAGTGGTTTTGTAGGACTTGGGCCCTCTGAGTTTCTAAATACAGTGTCTATTATAGATTTGGACTGATACTACAAAGAGACAACATTTAATGCCGAATTAAATTCGTCATTACTATTGATATACCGTTAATTCATATGATGTTATTTTATCAAAATTATTTTGAGGTCTGTGCTTTGTGTCACTTGTTCTGTTACAATCGTTAAACGTACAACTTGTGTCATGTGTTATCTTTACACAAAACGGAGGAGTACTATAACCAATAATGTCATCTATTGTGTGTGCAGCGTAAATTACTCTTAACAAAATCACATTAACAACAAACAGGAATACAATGTTTTCAGTTGGCAGCAGAGCTGACACTAAAAATTATGAACTTCTTCGTATCTGTGCATTACAATAACCAGAACAGTTGGATAAGACCTTAAGGTTTGCTATATTTCCAGTAGAATGGCTTGAATCTGAGATCCTCCCATGGACAGTTTAGCAAAAACCAATTAGGAATTGTTGAAATAATTAAATTTATAGGTATGGGTGCACGAGAGCACTCCATCTGTATCATATGCGACAAAGTCGGCAAACAACAACAAAAAAATCAAGTAATGTGATTGATCACCTTGTGCCTGGCGAGCTGTTGAGTGGCTGCCTCCAGGCTTCTGCCCACAGTGGGGTCAGGAGTCACCATCCTGCTGGACATCTGGAGCAGCCAGCGCTCCACTTCTTGGAGCTCATTGTGGTACGCTTCCTGTTCCTTCACCTGGCCTTCAAGGTTCTCCACATGAGCCTGGACCACATAATGAACACAAACACACACACAGACAAATTATACTGATTACAATCAGCCTATGCAACAAACCATTACGATTACACCTTACTGTCACTGAGTTACATGCCCTTTCTCTTCGTCTGATTTACTTTAAAGATTAATAAAAAAACTTTTTAAACGTCTCTTGTCAATATTAATAGTTGCATGTATAATCAACAGGTGAAATTGTTAAAGGACCACATCCTGTGCTTCAATTAATCTGCAAAGTCCCCTCCATGGATAGAGCATTTCGATTTTCTTCTCTGTACATCATAAACAAATCATCTTAGCACAAGTTCTCACCATGGCTGTATTACACAGTTCAGTGTAGTCCTTTTGCAGTCTGTTCATTTTGTCTCTGATGGAGGGATAATGGACAGAGGCCAGCAGGGCGTCTCCCTTCTCCACCACCGACCTGATTGATCCATCATGGGACTGTACCATTTGCAACAGAGCCTGGAACACAAGGGACAGAGAGAATGACAATATGTAGTCTTGATAGTATCCTCTGGCTAATTTACTGAAATAGATTCTACAACTGTATACTGCCAACCATTTCCAAAGCTTACCATAAACATTTATCAATATAAAAAGCAAATGTATACTTTGGAAAGTCGTCAACAGTTATGTAAAATACATTCAGTTTTGGAGTTAATGGGAAATGACACGCAAGGTCATATGTGTCCATTAAGCTAATAAAATTCAGTTAGGTCATTAAGCTATTTGGACCGACCAAAGTGCAAAATTACTGAGAGCAGCATTAATCAAATTCTCTGTCCAGCTTAATACTTCTGATTTCAATTTAAATGCAGTAAAAGACAAAGACAAAATTGCTGCTTTACCTTGTACTTGGCTAGCTGTGCTCTCCGTTGATACAGTTCAGCCTTGGGCTCCACCGGGCTGCTGAGCAAAGCCCTGGTCTCCACCAGCCACTGGGCCTGAGCCTTGTAGCGATCCTGAAACTCCTTCGCTAGCAGTAATGCCCGCTCCAGGAAGCTGTGCTCCTGCCTCAACCCACCAGCCAGCTCCTCCAGCTGGGCAAGACGGGCCTCCACTTCCCCTCCTAAACTCTCTGCTCCAGCCTCGTCCAGGAAGCCTGCTGCCTGCTCTGCCCGCTCCCTCAGGGATTTTAGGAAACTGTGACCATGTTGGAGATCAGACTGGAGAGTCTGGGTGAAAGTGAGAGCAGAAACTTTGGGTTACAGAGGTAACGCCGGTTCTCTGATAACTTGAGTGAGGTATCTCACTATGGGGTATGCCCCTCTGCGTAGTCCTCAGAAGCCAAATACCATTACCACCATTGGCTGGCAGTCGTGTATCATCCCTTTTGTAGGGAGAGGATGTCCCTTCTCTTGACGCAGTTGTCCCAACTGCCAGCCAATGGTGCTGGTGTAAAGGTAGTGGGCATCTTCGGATTACGCTGACGGGTGTACTCCATAGTGAGATACTGAGCGAATGTTTGAAAGAGAACACATATTCAGCATGGGTGCAGCTACAGTGTCATCACCATTACTTTCTACTGAATGACCTTGAACTAGAGCATTTTATAACTGCTGAGTTAAAGAAAGAGACAGTAAATGACTCTGTATTGGTGTACCTTAATTGTAGCAAATATGCTCTAAGAAGAGGAAATACAACTATCAAAGTTGTCTTTGAGGTTAACATTCAATATCACAGTATCACTGATTCTTTGTCCTTCACCTCCAGTGCTGCCCCATTTACACGAACCTGCCTGGCAGAGTGTTTGAATGGCTTTGAACCCATCAGGTAGGCTGACACCTGCGTGGCAAGATGTGGAGATGACTGGGAGGTCATGGTGTGGAGAAACCACAGTGAATAATATGAAAGGAGGACCCAATTATAAGGACCCTTAACAGGCAGCAGTAGCCGCAGGGGTTTCCAGGGCAACCACAACACACCATACACACACATAGACCTCCACTCAATGGGATGCCATCTAGCTTTCATCATCAGTCTATTATTGCTTGAGTAGAGGGTAGCTTCACGCTGCAACAACCCCAGATCTCCAGCTATTGCTGTTGGTAATATAATATAACAAGACCTGTGTTTGTCTGCACACGTTTCCTGCTTAATGTGAAGCTCCAGGCATGTTCATCATTCCAATAACACAGCCCGTGTTCCTGCCTCATGACCTTAACAAGAGACACTCAATATATCTCAGTATCGCACAATTTTACTTATTAACGTGAGCTAAAACATGAAAATCTGTGGTAATTGTCCTTTGTAGTAGATTCAGTTAAGTCAGTAAGTGCTCTATACATAGTTTGTCAGAGGCTTTATTTGGTCCAAATGATGCATTAAGATCCATGACCATTCAGCATCACATATTTCCTCCGAGAACAAAATTTGGTGACTGGACTTAAAAGAAAATGACTTTCAGTTTGGTCTCACAACCTGCTTTAAGATTAAATCAGCTATTGATTGAAGAGTTGAAACCTGCTTAGACTCATGTTATTGAATACTGCTAATGCTTTGATACAGTAGTAGACAGTGCTATTGTCTGGTGAACATTATTTATGAGGTCCTGCACACAGTGAGCCCTTTATGCTGTAAACTGTCTTGTACGAAGTTAGCACCAATAATTCATGTCAACGGTCTTGTGTATCCATTATATATCATGATCGCTAGTGATTCTGTTTCTTATTCTGCATCAGTTCTCAGGCTCCATTATCTACTGTAATACATCTAGTGTGGCACTGACAACCATTTCCATCAGTTACATTATCTACTGACAGAGGTAAGACATCACTAAGGTGAGTCTGTGAGCAGTTTATTGGCTCTAATGTCATCGTGTCTGTGCTTTATTTAATTCTCTACTGGTGGAAATCTTGTTTAAATGGTAGAGAGCCATAACTGTTTAGTGATTTAAAGTAAATTAAAGCTTACTTCATAAGGCATACTTCATTGTTCTAGTGACATTTATAGTGCCAGAGGCATATATTATTTATGATATGAAATAAAATTTTTTAGATGTAGCTATTCAGTTTTTACCTTCTGCAGTGTGTACATCAGAAAAAAACAGAGACTTGTGGAAAAATGCCCTTGAACATAAATGAAATGCCAGTAAATTAAAAACTAGGGGGTGGGTGGTTTTAATAAGGCAGAGAGACCTTTTCTTTTTTCTTTTTTTTTTTTTGTATATTACCCTGTTTACAATTTTAGTTAGGTTGTCAAACAGCAATTACAGGCAATTTGTGGTAGCAAAATATTGGAGGATGAAAGTCTATCAATAAAAAATATGTTTCAAAAAAGAAATAAGAGGTTGTGAATTAAGGCACTATATAAGAAGAGTAAAACTGTGGAATGGGTGGGATTTTATTATATAAAATAAAACAAAACTACCAACTATGCCATTTCTTACCATGACACATTGCTACATTACTTTCATTTTCAAATTTCTTAATGAAGTCACAGCACATTTCAAGCTGCATCATTGCCGTATGACCATGAACACAAACACACACACACACAAACACACAAATCCAAGTAATGGCCCTTGACATAGCTATTGACTACTAGTCTTTGTGTCGATGCATAATCATCCCAGTTCACTGAACAGCCCACTGCAGGAGAATGAGTAAGTGGTGAAGCACTTGTGTATCATCTGCAGTGCTGGAAGGACACATGTCGTGACAGCATGTCTTCAGTCCCTATGCAGAGATGGAGCATCGATCCCAGACAGGGATTAGAGCAAAGCCCACACCAGATGACATATTGTTAATGTCTATGTGTGTCTGTAAATGGGTTTCTGGATGTGTGTGTGCGGGAGACAAATAAATATGAGATATAGTGATACTTACAGTAAGTGAAAAAAAATTGTAAAATCACAGAGGATTCACAGGGTTTAGGGATTGGTGCAGCTTGTTAGTTGGTACTTTGGATAGGTTTTGTGATATGAAATGAGTGCTGGAGGAGAGAACTGTGTCTGTGTGTGTGTGTGCGTGATGTGAAGCGGTAAAGGCACTGCATCAATTACAGTGTCTGTGCCAGCAGGCTCCTGACACCGGCGCTTCTTCATCCTCTGCCTCGCAGTGGGGGGTCTCACCGTGCTACTATGCTTGCTCTAAAGCGGCATCCGCTTTGTCTTCATAAAGAGCCGATCGATACTCACATACTCATCCAAGCCACTGCACACTTGATATGAACTATGTCAAGTAAACGATGGTGGTGATTTTCCTTTTATTGCCGTCTGTGCATGTTTCAGAGGGGCTATTTCCCAAAAATGTCCATTTGACAAAAAGAGCACAAAGAGGAACTGTTACAATTATGCCACAGTTTAGTATGCTGTGAAGTTCTCTTAGTCTAAAGCGCTAACCAAATATTATAGGTACACTGAATGCTTTACTAGCTCTAAAGATAGCCTTTACATATTTTGCTGGCCAAGCGTACTGAAGCTGCCAAAGAAATCTGTACTCTTGATGTTACTAGCAGGTGCCGTATGTTGCTTGGCAGAAAACGAGATTGCAGAAGGACATTTTGCTGGCTTGGATATTGGACTCGGATGAATTTGAGCTCAAATGTTCCACTACAAACTGAAGTCTTGCTAACTCATCAGTTTGCCATGGTAATACCCAACAATTCTTGCAGCCTGTTCAGGGAAGCGTATTAAGCGCCGCACTGCACCTTATATCAAATTGCCTCTGAAAAATGAACTGTGGCCGTTAAATTTTAACCACCTAACCACATATGTAAATTCAGTAGGAACTCAGATTAATAGATAAATACCTCTAATTTCTTCATCTTTTTGTCCATGGCAAAGCGGTCCAGAGGTTCAGAACTGTCAGTTAATGCTGTGAAGCTTTTCTGAGTTGAACTGAGCCAGTCAGTGAAGGACACGCAAAGGTTTTCAGCCTCTTCTATACTCTTCAGCTCCTCCTGTAGCTGCTTGATGATGTCCTGAAAAATGATTGAATGAAAGGTCAGAAGTAAATTCCAACAAATATTGGATCTTCAAGAATGATATTGATACAGTACAAACATTTTTACAGTTATTGGACACTGCCCTCAAACTGCATTTAGTGCATTATGTTCTTTTTGCATGTTGTTTACATTAATATTGTAATGTGTGAAGACATAATGACAGTGATATACTAAATGTGGTCATACTGGCAGTAGATCAGTAGATTAATGGCAAATATATAAATTGAATTTACTAATTAATTGAACATTTGGTATCCTACCTCACCCAAATACTATTTAATAGTATGACCATAAAGGTTAATAACCTTCAACAAACACTGCCTTCTTTTTATTTCTGAGGTCAGAATTGTTGGTAAGACTCTGGTCAAGGGAATATTCAGGAAACGTAGTCTTTATCTCTCTTTTTTTTAAAGTATGTGATGTGCTCAGCAGTCTTAGGCCACCAAGGACTAAAAGCTCTCTGATCAGCCATCAAAACAGAAAATATCCGTTTCCCTCCTCCTCTTTCATCTGCTGAATGTCAATAGCTTCACTACAAGGTAGAGAGGGGCTTTATGTTTTTGATGCATTATCCACTTGACTGAGATTTTGAGTCAATAACACCATGAGGATGGAGAGGGATTCTTGCAGGTTTGACACATTATTCACTCAACTTGCAAATCCTGTGGTGAGAAGCTCCAATTAGCTGATAGTGCTGAGTGCACACCTTTTCTGACTAGACAGAGGTAACAGCTTCCCACCTCAAGCCCATATGGCCCCCACTTCACACAGTATAATTGCAAGAATCCATGGTATGAGAGGGATGTTATGTGCCTGTGTACATGAGTGTGGGTATGACTGTAAATATATTCATGCTTGAGTCAATTTTGAGAGGGGAAGGAAGGGGTGTGGGTATAACAGAGACAGAGAAACAAAGTACGGGAGTGAGGGGGATACACTCACAAACACGCACACTCAGATGTGTTACTAAGGGCGTAAAAATCAATGCAGTGCGGGCAAAGCTTTTCCACTCCTGGTGCCGGGTGTGAGATTGCCTTCTGTAGCGTTTAATTACAGCCTAAGCCCCAGACCAGAGGAGCCCCATTGATTTTCCTTTAGTCTCCCCCAGAGGAGCAGACAAATAGAGAGGCTGGATCTGAGTATACAGAACAACACAGGCTGGGCTCACAGGCATAACTCTCAAAGCTACTTCAATGGGGTGTTACAGAAACAGAGTCCAAAGACTCACTG
Source organism: Thunnus thynnus (assembly GCF_963924715.1). Taxonomy (NCBI): domain Eukaryota; kingdom Metazoa; phylum Chordata; class Actinopteri; order Scombriformes; family Scombridae; genus Thunnus; species Thunnus thynnus. The sequence goes on from NC_089534.1 coordinate 18,553,589, forward strand.
GAGTAAATTCCATGGTGAGAGAGCATAACCATGTGTGAAAAGCCCACTGCGGGCAGAGACCTCGATGGCAATGCTCACGTATTCATATTTTTTCTATCTCTGCTTGAGACAGTAGAGCACAAAAGTGATCCAACTCATGATGCCCGGTGGTCTTTACCAAGAAAATGTTTTGATGGACAGGAAATTTATTATTGCACATGTCTGGCAGCAAGGCAGTCTTCCTGGACACCAGATTCTTTGTTAAGTCCTAATATGATAATACATAAATTATTGTAGCATAGATGCTATCAAGGTTACGTATAACAGCTGATGAGTACTTTATTCAGAGTTTATACAACTGTGCTTACATATGTTGGTCTTAGTAATTTTAATTTGAGAAGAACTGGGTTTCTAGCATAGGAAGAAACAGCTGAACAGATGAAGAAAACACTTATCTAATGAAACTCAAACATCTACCAACATTCTCATTAGAAACATATTCCACATATGGCTACACTAATAGCTTACACTACACTACACTATTAATAGCCAAATGATCTCTGTTATCGGAAAAAAAATGCAAAAAATCTTGCATATCACAATTTCTCCATTTCAACTTGCTGTAAGCAAATTCATTTTCAATCTGTACCTCCCTGTGAAAAGTGCTTTGACAGATAAAGCAGGTCGTCCTTACGCATAAAAATATGAACATAAAAAACTTAATCTACATGCAAATTTGTATTTTTCCACCGAACCAACACACATATAAAGATATTCATTTCAAAACATGGAATTCATTGATTGAAAAAACAAATGCAGAAAATAACAAGGGAATATTCACTCAGGTATGATATATGAATCACTGAACAGCAGAGAAACTCTCTAACCTGTATGTTGAGCAGCAGTGAATGGTAGCGGGCAGTGAGCTGGGTGGCAGTCACACTAACACGACTACTGATGTAAGTTTCCTCCAAAACCTGCTGGGCCAGGGAGGAGAGGCCATCGACTTCTCCCTGCCGTGTGAGCACTGCCTGAAGACACCCCTGTTCACAAGGGACACAGAGAATTGTGTGAATTTGAATAGTAGTAAAATCCAGTCAAATTCATTCATGACTTAGTTGCCTAATTAGGTTTTTAAAAGCCAAAATGGCATACATATAATAAAGCATGTGAGAACAAGAAAACAGGAAATAACAAACAAGACATGAGGCCAAAGGGTCTCTATGTCTATGTGTGTGTGTGTGTGTATGTGTGTGTGTGTGTATATCCCTCTAAATGCAGGGAAGGAAAGTACTGAGACTGTCTGACATCCTGACACTGGCAGGAAGCATGCTCCAAAGGGAGGAGACCCAGTAGGATTGCTGTTTTTATTCAAATGCATGCTGTGAGTAGAGTCCATGTTCAGAGTTACAATATGAGTAAGAAAAGTGATATATGGTGCTGCGAGGCTACAGGATGTTTAATAACATTAATTCTGAAAGGCAAAATGATAGTTTTGGCTCAGATATTTTTGTAACTGAGTTTTGGGTACATGAATTGGTACATTGTTTTAGGTTCTGCCTGGATGTGACAAAGGAGGAATCAAAGGCAGAACCAGGAGTTTTGATAGGATTCATTTAGAGCCACTGAAATTCAGTCACAGTTGATTTCTTGTAGGTTAGCTCTTTGCTACTTAAAGCTTAAAATTAGTATGAAGAAAAGGTGAGCTGCTTGTTATTGTTCTTCTTGTCAAAAATACTGAATTAAAGTAAATGTGTGATCTGCAGTGTAACCAGGTGTAACTGTTAAATTGATGTTGTTACTATATGTGAATACCAGTGAAAGAGAGAAGGATATTTCTAGAAAATATTACCAGAGACTAATATTAACAAGAGAAAGCAGGTTATCAAACTAGTCTTACAGTATTGACAGTTGCACAAAATACTAAGAGCGCACGTCTCTCTCTGACCTGGAGTTTCTTCAACTGAGTCTCCTTGGTGGCTCTGTTTGACCTCCGATGACGCCTAAAGTTAGCCACCTTCTCCATCTCCTCCAGCCACTGGGCCAGGCTCAGAAACCTTTGACCCATCTGTCTCAGTCTGGCCAGTGTGGAGCTCAGCTGGGCCTGAGTTTCCTCCAGACGACCCTGGTAAGCCCCCCACTCCCGCTGAGCGGTGTCCAGGGCTCGGTCCTCAATCTGAGGTATACCCCACGGGATTACTCGCTCTCTGCTGGTCAGCACAGAGGAGAGCAAAGACTGGCCATTTGAACAGCGTTCCTGTAGGAGCTATGAGGAAAATATGAAGGTAAGAATAAAGAAACTGTGGCACTGAAGTGTTAAAAGTGGTTCAGCTGCTAAAAAGGTCAGGTGCCCAAGGCCTTGTTAATAAAAATCTGTTTTAGCCCTTACACAGGTAAAATGAGGGTTGTGTGTTTAAGACTGCACATCAATACATGAAAGCTTATATCTGAACACTCCCTGCTCAAACTTCACATTATCACTACCTGTAGCTGTTGCAGTGTCTTCTCTAGTGTATCCACAACACCTTCTGGATGGGACAACGATGCCAGAGTGGCCTGTTCTTGCTCCAGCCAGTCCTCGAACACATGTAACCCCCGTTGATATTCCTGATGGACCAGCACCAGTCCTTTGGCCTTACTGACAGCATTCTGTAAAACAACAGGTTGGAGACATTACTGGAACAAAGGGGTATGTATGCCTGTTCAGTATCACAGAAGCAGTGGACAGTGGAGCTTGTTGAAAAGTGTTTTGCACAGGACACAATAATTAAGAGCCCTGTCTGAAAGCTGAGTTGAAAAAATGTTGCCTCAATACTGTGTTAAATGGTTTGAAACTGAAAAACTGAACTACATCTGAACATAATCTGTGAGCAGCAAAATATTTAATGTACTTTGTAGATGAAATGAATGTCTTTGTCTTTAAATCTGTAAACAACAAAGTAAAACACATAATGAATTTTAAATTATCATTTGAGAAGTTCCTAAAATGTTCAACATACAGGTTGCACTCTCCAACAATTTGTAGGAATATAATTGAGATCTATGAAACAACATGAAGTAGGCGTTCAGAGGAAAATTTTCAAAACAATCATTTATTATTCAAAAGCCCTCAGAGGAAAAAAATGAAACCGTATGTTGTGGGTAAGAACCTTGGCCTTTTCTTTGAGGGCGTTGTATCTGCACTGCAGCTGCTGCACCTCCTGCTGGGTAGTGTAGTGCTCCGCCATATTGGACCCCTTTGTGGCAATGGTCTCCAAAGGACTACTGTGACTCAATACTTCTTCATAGAGAAGCTGGAGTGAAATAAGAACATACTCATTGTAGTACATCTAACTGGGAGGCTCTGGGGTATAAATGTTCAGAATAAGACATGGATTAGAAAAGGTAAATGTCAATTAACTTAAAAAATATAAAATAAAAGTTTGTGAATACATTTTAAGCACATTGCATCTTAATTTGCAGATATAGATTTATATAGTTGTTAACAGGGCTTAAGTATTAAAGGAGAGCGAGTCAAATCATCTTCTAAACACTTGCCATTGTTTGCTGATTTGTCTGATACATACATGTGGTTTGGGAAATCTTATTCTAGATATTTTCTAGAGTTTAAACTAGCCATTATTAATGAGATATTGTTTGATACCTTGGTCTTTCCCAGGTTAGCAGTCTTGTCTCTCATCTCAGAGTACTGCCTGTCTGAGCAGCTTAGCGTCTCCTCAACCCGGTCCATCCACAGCACAAACTGACCCACGTCCTCCTGATAGCTGGTCCACTGCGACAGAGCGCCCTCCAGCTGGCTGTTACATCAACACGGTCATGTTAACACACAGGAAACAACACACACGCGCACACAAATACACACATACATCATATGCAGACGTTTAAATCTGATTGTCCCTGTAACCTCTCAACTAAATGATATCCATCAAGTGAAACTAGACAGTTCCCCGTCCTATTCATCATTTGACTGACAGATTGATCAGATTCAAGATCACAACCTTTTACACTGGATGGAGGCAGAAAGCAGGGAGTCCCATGAGTCTTTGAGGTCCTGGATCTGTTTGCGAATAACCGGGACCCCCTCGGCTGAAGTGTTTCTCTGAACTGCTTCTCCCCGTGTCAGCAGCATCTTTAGCTGGATCTCTCGCTCCTGTCGGGCAGCTAGCAAGGCCTGCAAATAGAGGAAAAAGATCAGCTGAAAAATATATATCTGAGGCCTAATCTGAGGACTTTGCTTTCTACAACATTAAGGGAATGCATCAGGGTTTTGATTAAAAAAAAAAACGTGTACCCTGGACATAATTTGCTAAATTATTGCTCTGTCAAAATGCTGCTGTAGCTATAATCTTGACATAAAACTGCCAGATTTTGCTCAAGTATATACTGTTTCAGTGTTAGATCTGCTACAAAACCAGATTTTCTCACGTCTGAGACAATGATAATTTCATAAAATGACTATCACCAATACTTATGTTAATCTCTGAAAAACATGTGTGTATTCCTTTAAGGGATCCCAAACCCGTCTTGTTCGTCCTTACTTCCAGCTGTAACATCCTGTCTTCCAACACGCCCTTATCAGTGGTGGTGGAGATGCAAGTGCCGAGGACCCTCTGAGCTTCACACACCCAGTCCTGGAGCTCTTTAAGGCCCTGAGAGAATAGGCGGTGTTCCCCTACTATACGCTCAATCCTGGAAGCCTTGTCCTTTAGAGAGATCAGAGAACAGCACTGTAAACACACTCATTCAAGACCTACAGTGGCTCTGAGAAACAGGTTAACACTGAACTGAGGATTTAGAACAAAGTCTTTTCAGGTGTATAACCATATTGTCTTCATATATTTCTGTTTGTATTTGAAATTACAGTCTTTCCACACAGACGTCTCCAAAGACTTCCCCACCCCCGCATGTTTTTTGTTTGCAGTCATCATTCATACATCTTTAACATCTGTAACCGTAGAGTGGAGAAAAGCAGAGCTACAGTAACAATCTACAAGTGGCAATTCTAAACGATTTCATTCCTTGTTTCCAAGTCTGGCAGGGAAGAAGACCTAAAAATAGCGCTCCACCAGCTGGCCAGCAAAGTAAATAAACGCCATTCATCATCGTTGGGGCACTCTCATTGTCCTGAGGTAAGAGGAATGGTGCTTTGCGGTCAATGTAATGTTTTGTTCTATGCCATGTAAAATTAATCACAAGAGTGTGACCAATCTAATGAGAGTTTCAAAAAGGTCAGTTTCTCAAGCACTGGCACATTTCAGCTGTGGCATTTCAGAAGTGCTTTAGTGGATAAAGGTAAGCTACACAGCCTTGGCCTTTCTTATGTCTGATGAGGCTGCAACTGCGAGGACCTTTTGGAGGTGAAAGATAGATTACTGTGCTCAGGTAAATTACTCTGGATATCGAGACTTTCTTGGGAGCAATATTTTTTACCTGAGGCAAGCTGATTACAGCAACTGTGACTGATGTGCGACCGAGGAATAATGCATGACACAGCACATCACAGAGAGCAACAGTAAACAACATGGCTGGACAGAAGGCTCTGTAGTTTCCAAACAGTACATGAATCAAGCGGGGCATATTTCAGCATGCTGTACTATTTTTCAGACAGAAGCACAGATAAGTGGACAAGAAAGGGGGGCAGAGGGTAAACAGGGTGGGAGCAGTGTTACCTTGGTTAAGTTGCTGACAGCTAGGTATTGCGCTGACAGCTGGGATACTCGGTGGACGAAGCCCTTGCCAGCTGCCTGTCCCTCCCAGAGACGATGAGCTCTTTCCCTGAGACTGCTCAGTTCTGTCTCCCGACTGGCCATCTCCTCCAGCACACACTGGGCCAGTATGAAGGAGGAGTAGGAGGAGATGACGGTGGAAATGAAGTAATAGAAGTGAAGAAGCGATAGGATGTGGGTGAGCACAGTTGAGAGGGCAGGGTTATATGTAGGTGACAGATGTAATGGAGCACAACAGAGAGGATAGTAGTGTGTAAGGCACCACAAAAATGTGAATCAAAATTTGACAAAATGAGAAGGACAAAAAGTAGAAAAGGATGTGAGAGGCACAGAGGAGGGTTAATATGTCACAAGAACAGTCAGAGCAACAACAGCACATCAATATACACGGATAAAGACAGGGGATAAGAACATCATAAAAAAACAGCATCAGCAGTATTTCTCTTGATGTTCGTTTTTTAAAAGGAAATGCAGTTATTCAGTTAGACACCACAGCACAGACCAGGGTGAGGAGACAAGCCTGCATGTATTGTATTATACTTCAGGTGCTGAGGGAAGAAATGTAATTGCTTGCAGGGCCAGACAAAAGGCAACGTGGAGAAGTGCTACAGCGGGCGACAGAGTAAATACAAAAATAGCAACAACGATAAGGGCAGAGCTTTGAGATGGGCTTGATATATTTTTTTGCTCCTTTGTCAGTTTTATCTTTTTAACGCTCCGTGCCTCTCTTCCCTTTTTTGTCTCTGCCAGACATGGCAGAGGCTGTTATCGCATCCTGAAAAGGGCCTTTTAGCCACGCAGTGCTTCAGCTGTGACAGAAGGAGAATTAATTAGATTTCTGGACTTTTCCTCTGACTATTGTGTCAAGACGCTGCTCTATTTTGATCTAGTGGTGCTCAACAAATGTAATTAGGTCCTCCTCCTTTTCCCAGCTGATTTGAGATTGTACTTCAGGGATGTGTATCTGATGGAGAGCCACGACTATTTAGTGTTCTTGGAAAATCTACTTAATATTCAATTTATGGTGGAATGACAAGGTTTGAAGAGAGGAAATAAGAGAACTTCAGTGATAGCAGCTGAGAAGAGAAATGTAAGGAGCGCACTTGGTATGACATAATGTAATTTAACTGAAAAATGGATCAGTATGGATTAAAAAGGCCTGATATAAAACAAATCCTATTGCTACAGGAGTGTCCATAAAACACTGTAAAAATCCAAGAGGTGGATCCATGAATAATAACAATAGTTGGAGTCATGTAATTTTAACAAAGCTGTGATATCCAGCTGAGGCTTGTGCACTGGCAATACTGTGTGGAATCACAAATCAACCAGTATAAGAACCCCACACAGAGTAGAGTCAGGCGTGACTGTATGAGCAGCAGGTCTTTTGTGCTCTAAAATACCTGTAGTTTGCTGAGCTCCTGTTTCTTGGCTGGGAGGTCGTGCAGCCGAGCACTGCTCTCCTGAACTCTGATCTCGGTGCTGTTCAGCCAGTCCTGCAGAGGCTCAGCACTGGCCTCAAACTCCGTCATCTGAGACTGCAAGTTCTGGAAATATAGTACATACAGTAACCCATCAGACACAGTGATAACAATTTATATACGAAGTGATTCTGCACAAATGGACACAACTCGGTTTAAAGAAGCAATTTCATGCTAAAGAGCAATTATTTATGGGTTTCACAACAAGTAAAATGAAACAAAATCAATTTAATGTGTGTATAATCGGGAAAATAAGCATAGAAACATGGACATACTGCATAAAAATACAAAGTCTGCATTCATGTTAAAATCCAAACCACACAGTTGATGTTTTAGTCCCTTTGAGATCCTGTTTTTCTTTTCAGAAGAGTCCTTGGTAAAGAAAGCCATACCAGACAAAAGTAAATGTTAACCGACCTTGAGTGCATCCTCCCTCATCTGTAGGTTATTCATCAGGCTCTTCCAGTCCTCTCTTGCGTTTGCCACTTTGGCCTTGATTCCCTCCACTCTGTCTTTGGACACCACAGCCATCAGCAGCTCCCCACTGGCTCCTACTGTACTCAGCCTGGCCTGGCCATGCTCCCTGTCACTCAAGAACTCCTGTGGGGATACACAGACAAAGACAAAGGAACTGTGACTATTTAACACAAACACACACACAAAAGGGAGGAGCGTGTGAAAGTGAAAGAAACTGACTGAATGACAATCCCCAACTTCTTTTTGTCTTCCGAGACGACTGATGGGCAACTGAAATCAATACGGTCATAGACTACGTGGTCAACAGATTTTTCTTCGGTGTCCCAGAATCTCACCTTACATGGTCAAAACCAGTAATTAGATCAAATCATTACTAATTCCATATGCAAGGGCAGAAGGAGGGGCCTGACCCGGGGAGGCAATAACAGATAAGGAAAGTCAGTGAGCCTGAAATGTGTTGGTTTTTACATAGCTCCTCCGTACCCACCCACAGAAAACGTACACATACACACACGCATACACAGACACACACGCATACACACAAAACACCCCTCCCTCAGAGCTGAGCCGATGACAGTAGCGCAGCAGGGACCACTCCACCATCTGTGCAGTCAGCACATCACTTACACACACTGCAGCTCCAGTCTCCTCTCTCTCTCTCTCACACACACACACACACACACACACACACACACATTTGGTAGAGTGTAGCCACACACAACCATAGAAAGTCTCTGTCGCTCTCCGTCTTTCAACATGTCTCTTTATCATCTCTCTCTTCTATGTTCATCCACTGTCTGTTTCACACTTACTACCACTCTCCCCCTGCCAGTGTAACTGTATACCATCAATTAAGCGTGACACAATGGATGCCTCTGCCCCTCCCATGCTGGCCCTCCTGGAGGTCAGCCATGTGGAAACATTGTTCCACATTCCTCACCAAGTCAATAATAAATAAAACATGACCGCCTCTGTATTCCTCTCTCCTCCACTGCCATATTCTCTATGACATTCCCTCTCATCCTCTAAGCTACACTAGAAACTTCTGAGGGAGCACATGCAAAAACTTCCCGTCTTTGACATCCGTTTGGAAAATGCAACAGTCTGCTCTTGTACTTTTGACATTCTGAACTTGCTTCTCTCCTCTTTGACTGTGTGCCTGCTGATAAAATAAATCAAGCACCACATGTACTACCCGCGCTGAATAACAATCTCAAACGCTGGAGTAAAATCAAGTTCTGTGCTTTATCAGTGTCTTACTGTTTAAGCTCAGCTCAAAGCAATAATGTCAATTCCTTGGTGGTAACGTAGTGGCGGACATGGTCAGGTGTCTGAGAGGTAATTAACTGTCTGGTGCAGAGATGTGGGGACGTCTACCTTAACCAACAAGCACCTGACTCTTAGCCAGGGCCCTGGGGTGCTTTAAACAGGCTGCCAGACTGTTACACCTGCCAGCCTCTCTGAGAAAGACGCAGACTTCTCAGAAAGAGAGACACACAGAGATATTTTGAAGAGAATGGCACAGAGACCCTGCTGTGGTGCTTTCTCTTATCCCTCCTGGCTATCTGCCCACTCCCACCATATCAAGCCTATGGCAGGTCCCGCCACTCCAACAAGCCCACCGGAGGACACTCAACAGTGGATATTTAAAAACAGAAATCCCTTTGAGCAATCTCCATTGAAAGCAGATTGATTCTTACATTACATTACATCATTTAACTTTTAGCAATTCCTTTTATGGTAGCAATCTTAGCTTAGTCTTCCTAATGCATTCCCAAAAAGTTAAAAAGTAACCCTAGTTTGTAACTAACAATTGCAAATTTAGAGTGAACCCAAACGTCTATGGATTTAAATCTAAAATCCACACAAAAGTCAGTTGTAGTCCAAAGGTGAAATAAGACAAAAAGACTATTATGACATGAAGATTGTTGATTTTCTTCCCTCAACAGGCTAAAAAAAATTCTGGTTTATGTGAGTGACTAATTCACACTTCCCTAACTCCATTAACTGCAACTTCCTCTGAAACCATCACTGCTTCAGTGGAGCTAATTAATGGCCAGTAGAATACAACAGTATGGTCATTCTGGGTGGCAGTTATAACATGCAAGTGTAAAATGTGTATTATCATCTATCCTGCAACCCCTTCAGCAGCATAAAGCTTGTTATTAAAAATGCTCTTTCTCAAAAGGCTGGAGCAGTGGCATTTTCATTCAAATAAATATCAATTCTACTACTTTCAATCCCTGAATAATATAGTAAAAATGTGATTCAGTCTGTGTATTTGCCATTTTCTGTCTGGTAGATTTATCCTTGTAAAACCTCTCTGGTGCACAGGAGGTGATGCATTTTATATTTCCAGCAAAAAGAACGATGCTTTTTAAAATTAACATAATCAAAACTGGATATGAGCGGTAATAGCTGAACAGGCAGAACAAAATGTGATTTCCAAGTGATATTTGTAGCATGCAGTGCAAAAACACCATAGTAAGAATTGCATATGGCCAATATTCACAGATTCCCACACTGTGAATAAGAGCTGAGTAAAAGGTGTCTCTTACTTGGATTCTCTGCAGAGCGATGGAGGCCTCGGCGACACTCTGTGGCACATCGAAGCATTTGGCGGTGCTGATTTTGGCATTGACCAACCACTGCTGGAAGTCTCTCAGAGCTGCACGGAACCTCTGCTCCAACAAGCGCTCCTTATTTTGACACTCCCTGGATGCACGAAGACTGAGACTAGGGGGGAAGAGAAAAAAGAAAAAAAAAAAGACGGACTTAGCACAGGTTGAAATCTACCCTGAGAAATGAACAAAGAAAGAAAGGGGTTAAAAACCGAGGAAGCGTCTGCCGTCTACCGCCCATGTGTTAATCAAAACAAAAGAGGATACATGTGCAGATGCTCAGATACTGTACATACTGTCCTCACATTGTGGATGAGACAAGGAAAGGGAAGCCTGAGAGATGAGCAGGAATGAGAAACTGGCAGGTGGAGAAATGGCAAAGTGGGTGAAGTGGAAGGAATGAGCGTTGGGGCAAAGCAGGAGAGTGGGGGATGGTGGTAAGGGGTGACTGCGTAGGAGGGGGTTGAGAGGCAACATATGAGTGGGGCAAGAGTTCACAGGGGTGACAAGATGGAGACAATGAGCAATGACAGGTTGATGCTGTAAGAAAAAGGGTGAGATGAAGGAGATATGGCGGGGAGGTGTGAGCGAGAGGATACAGTGAAGGGTGACGATACATTAAAGGGATACTTTGACAGTTGGATTTATTGTATTTTTTCCACCACACCACATGCTGTGACTTTTTTTCTGTTGTCTATATATACTCCAGCATTCATAGCTTTGAAATGTGGAGTACAGCATCAATACAGGCTGATAATAACAGGTATTTGAGGCATAGTGACATTTGGTTTATATAAGCTTTTAGTTATGGTGAATAAAATAACAAAACATGTTGAACAAAATAAACTTAAGAATCTAAAAAGTCCTTCTTTAAACAACAGCTAAGATTTCTGGCAGAAAGAATAACTAAAGAAGGGAAGGAAGTAGATCCATAAACCATACACAAACTGTAATTCACATTTTAAGGTCAATAATCAGTGGTGCAGACCTGACAGCGGACAAGAACGTTGACATTAGATGACTGTTGAGCTGAGTTAAAGTTAACAATTGCAAATGTTAATGGCAGGTCTGTGACAGGACACATATTCCTGTCTCCTGCATGAATCTCCACACCCTTTCTTTCTGCCACACTACAGGGCATCCTTCTCACCGCATATGTTTGCATCAGATATAAAACATGAGGTGCAGAATTGGCATAATTGGGCATATGGGCATAATTTCTAGGGCAGCATAATGTATGGGTAAGTTATGTGATTTCATATGCCACAACTTGTAAAATTCCTTTAAACTCCAGGCAAAGAGAACATGATTGGCATAAACAATCCTCACAATTTATTGCACGCAAAAATGCTAATGTGCATAAAATGCCATGTAGGCTTGAAAATAAGGAGTATGTAGGAAATCAAATGACTAGGTTTCATACATAGTGGGTAGTGGGTGAAGGTTAAAGGAGTGAGGGGAGAGTGGAAGAAGTGATGGAAAAGATGACAGCAGGAAAACAAGGTGCGCAGCTGTTTAAGCAAGAGTTGCTGTCCAAGGGGAGGCATGAAAAAACACACACCCTCCTACTGAAGCACACCTTCACACACACACACACACACTTAGATGGACACACACATGCACACTAACACCCTTGAGTTTTAATGATGTGATGAGGGCATGAAAGGGTAACACAGTGGGGATAGCACGGGTGTGGAAGAAGCACTTTTTTCTGCTGTGACAGACAAAATCTGGCATGTGCTATGAAGAGGAGGGGGAGTTGCTGCCTTTTCCTCCACTATCTCCTCTCCTCTGACTCTTTTTTCTCACTCTGTCTGCTTCTTTCCACAGTGCTTAATGCAGGACAGGTGCAAAGAGCGCACAGGCCAAGTCTATTACAAACTAAAAAGCCAAGTGAATGAGGAGGGGTGCTGTTTTTGCCAATCAGCAGCCAAAGCCAATTACCCGCCAACGCATCTCCAACGAGTTGACCTCACTCAGGTTGTCAGCCAACAAATGTTAGTCACAGTTCCTCACCCTACTAACTATTCTACAGTATCTCAAGATGAGTTAATATTACATTCATGCAAATACAGTAGATCATTTGTGCTAGAAGTTAATAGTGTGCTTGAATGGGTATGTGTATGCAAGTGTTGCAAATGAATAGCTTGAATATGCATGTTTGTGCATGCACGTTCTTCTGTATGCACTGTTCTTTTGAAAAGACACTGTATGGTGTGTTCACAAACAAATGTTGAATGAATACAGGCACACTCGTGGACACAAAAGCAGGCAATTAGAGCTCCGTGAAAAGACTCACGCATGCAATGTATCAGCATGCGAAAAAAAAAAGACCGTCCAAATGTATCTGATTTCCCTCAAAACCACACTCAACCTTGCATAAAATTAAGCTCGGAGAAGGACACAAACCAAAACAAACACAGTGAACAAGCGGAGAGGTGAGAGTAGGAGGTTAAATGTCGCTTAGCAACTGGTGGCTCTGTTGCTCTTGGTCACCTTTCACCTTTGTCTGGCTGACACATGTCACAACTCTGTGTGTGAGATGGCCACACACACCGACTTCTCTCACACAAAAGCTAAACCTGCCCACTCAGACTTGTGAGCTGTGTTTAGGGAGAGCTCTACCCTTCTTCGTTTTCATTTCCATTCATTTTTTGCACTGCAAGATATCATAATGTGAGATAAACCTTCCCTATAGGGCTAATAATAGTACTTGGATATATAACTGAAATCATTACTACATTACATATTCAGTAAGATAGTTTCTGATATCAATAAGTATCACAACAGGGCAAATGCATGTAAAATTACATTCAAAATAATCAAGCTGACATTCAAAGCAGTGCTCAGTTTTATGCACTGCATGAGTCCAAAAACTAATAAATCTCAGTTCCACATCCACATGCAAAAATGTTTCCTCCTCCCACACAGAGTTCAATCAAGCAGAAAGATTCTTCTCACCTGTTGTGTTGCTTGATAAGCGCTGTGACCCGGTCAGATTGTGAGCCCAGGTCTCTGGAGTATCGCACCAGGTCGTTCAGTTGGCCTTTCAACTTCTCTGCCATCGGCTCGGCGCTCTGCAAGCCCTCCAGTATATTCTAAACAACACAAAACAGGCACCAGCTGGGTCAGTGCGTGCGTGCGTGTGTGTGTGTGTGTGTGTGCGTGCGGGTGTCAAGGGAAGACAAGCACCCAACAGATCTGCATGACACCCTTCAATAAGTGCACTCGCATTCCTATTCACACCCTGGCTCGGTCCTTTTCGCTCTTCTCACATTCACACACACACAAACACGCGCTCCAACAAACACACACACACACACACACGCTCCAACACATACTCACAGTGCAGCTTGTACAATAGCATTGCTGTTCTTCGCGGAGTGTGGCAGGAAGGAGCAGTGGATAACGTTCTCCCGCTTTCCTCAGCGTGCCTCACATTCTGCACTCATACAGTCATGAAAATCCTGTCCCATGAAATATGTACAATATATCTCTCTCTCTCTGACTCTCACTCGCTCGCTCTCTTCCTGACGTCTGACCAATAAACAACGTTCCCTCCCTGCCTGTTCTCCTGGACTCGTTGCTCTCCTCTCCCTCTTCTCCTTCCCTCCCTCCTATCCTTCTACTACTTTCTCTTCCCTCCGCTCTCCTCGGTCTCTCTCCCTCCTCCCACTCCCTCCACTTATTCCCTCTCACACATTTTTCCTCCTTCTCACTCTCTCTCACGCTCACTCCCCGTGGAATTCAGCTGTCAGCCCTCACAGATGCGGGATTGGTTCAAACGCGCACAAACGAGCGCGTAACGAAAACAAGCCTGGACACAGGAAACAGGCTGGAGGAGGAGAGAGAGGACCGGAGGAGGGGGAAGACTCCTCCTCTGTTCTTTGACAACCCCAAATTGAGGAAAGCCAGAGAAAGGCATGGCCGAAGAAGCCTGGGGAGGGGTATGACATGTTCTTGACAATACAGAAAAATTGTCACACTGTAAACATCCTGTAGAGGTTCGAAGCAGAGCAGCAGGGGAGGTGAGGAGCAGGAGCATCTAAGAAATAACCCCTGTAGCTGAGAAAGACATCACTGTACACTCCAGTTCAAACAAGTCAAAGTACAGACAGAGGAATAAGGAAAGAAATGGAAAGAGAGAATGTTTGGGAGGGAGAGATAGTGGAGAAGAATGGCGAAAAAAAACAACAAAAGGGGGAGGGGTTGAGGGGACAGAGGGGGAAGACAGAATGAGAAAATGAGGGAAACTGATGGGATTGTAGCTGTCACTCTTTCGTCATCCCAGTAAAGCTGATTTACAAAACTAATCTGTTTTTCGGATTTACAAATAGAATGGATAATTACTGACAGAGAAAGCATAGCTGAATGCAGAGGATGTAAGTCTGCACGGGGTGTGTGTGTGTATATGTGTGAGTGTGGGTACTTTCAATTTAACAATGCTAATCACCTTCTCTGAAATTAACATAGTACAGTACTGCACAGTAGCCACTATCAGCTTTTTACACATCACAGTTCGCCAGTCCAAATTCCAGTTGAACAGAAGAGTTTTTATTATTTAGCCTATTATTTTTAAATAAACTATTGTGACCAGATGAACAGTAAATGATTTAGACATTATGCTGCCATTTATTTAAATCCCATGCTACAGTACCTTAGCCAGCTGCCATCCCTCCACTGCTTCCTCGCCATTGCTCCGCCCTTCCGCTTTAATCAACTCCTGGCTCCACCCCCTGAGTCGTCCGTCTAGCTCTTTCAACTCATCCTCCAGCCGAGCAGTCAGACGGTCATATTCCTCCTCCGAGGCTGCAGCAGCGGCCAGGGCCCCCTCCAGACCGTCCCTGGCCCTCAGAGCGGCCCCCTCCCATTGCTCCAGAGCCTGGGATAGCGCCCCCAGCTGTCGGTCCATGGCCTCGCAGCCTCCTGCCGCCGTGTGCTCTGCTGTAGAGGCTGCGGTCCGACGCACCCGACTGAGGCGCTCTCGGCCTTCTAGTAGCCGACACTCCACACGCTCCTGAAATGAGACAGGAGACAAAGTTGCTACGGAAACAGTGGCTACGGCGACTGCAACCTCTGGTTGTGCAGTCGATTCTATTTAAAGCTGCCTACATCACTCCATCACTTTCTATCTGTACTTCTTTGATTCTGCCTTTGCGCCATCAGTTCTGATGTATATTTGTTTAAATTGCTATCAAAGTAATCTCTCAGTCCTCCATCCTTCTCCGCCTCCACCTCTCAATTCTGTGTGGAAAGGTAGCACTTGAAAGGCAGGGGACGTGAAAAGCAAACACTTGAGTGTGATGCGATAGCAGCAAGCTGATAGAGGGATTAAAAGGAGAAAAAACTGCATCTGATCATTTTAGTGTGCGTGAGAAGGATATGAACATTAACCTTGAAACCATGAACAGGAAATAGAAAATGGTGCAACTAGCTTGTGTATACAACAAATTATATTTCCGCGTCTATTAAAATGCTTCTCACTATGGCTCTACAAACACACGTTTATAATGTGATAATTAGGACCCATGTGAGAAATTTAAATGCAAATCAATATCTGCTCACATATTTCCTCTCCTCTGTAATTGCAGAATTATTGAAAAGGGAAAAGGCATTAATTCCACTGCTGCTCTCTTTTATGTTTTGTTTATTTTTAACACAGTAATAGACCAACTTATTGGTATTAAAATGTGCCAGGAGAAATGGTAATATTTGGCTCTGATATGGGAACAAACTGTGCATCAATTTCAATTTCCTGCCATAGTTTGCACTCTTTCATAGCAGGAGTCCATTAAGATTAGATAGATTCAGATATCTGTAACTCAAGAATCAGTTACCTTAGCAACAGATAATAGATATACCACCTTTAAACTGAGTGTAGTTTCACACACAACACGTGCTGTTGGGATATGCCTGCAGCATGATTTACACTCACAATGGTGTTAATTCAGTGAAACATCGCTTACTGTTACATAGTACCTCAAAATGAAAACATTCTGTACAATCTATCAGCAACACTGGGTTGAATTACCATCCTGATGCACTCTTATGATCTGCATTACTGATGTACAGAGTGGTAAAACTGTTTCAATACACAACACTGCAAACCAACACTGTCAAACAATATACCTTTTGATTTTATATAGATTAAAGTTAAATATTATAAAATAAATGTTTACATCAAAATACACCAAACAGATATTGTGAAGTGTGATCTGTCAATGTATGGATCGGGAACCCCATTTTCTCAGGAATTGTGGAATTAAGAATTGGTTTCTAGGCAAAAGTGACCAAAGTGTGCAGACAGAAGACAAACGTCTCCATAGGTGTGAAGAGGAAGTATCAGTCAGCATCAAAACAACGGCAAGACATACTGTCTTTCAGTGTAAAAAGATCTTGTACTATATACTAATATTGAATACCAAATTTTACTAGATGTAAAATCCACAAGTTAGAGCTTTCTGTTTGTATTCTGACACACTTCCTTACCCTCACTTCTGATAGTTTCTTTCTGATGGAAGCAGAATCTCCTAATGTATCAGACCAATGCTGCAGCTCCTCTCCTGCAGTCATCAGCCAATCAGTGAGCTCCCTAACGGCCTCCAGGTACTCCTGGTGTTCCAACACCACAGCCTGCGCCAGGCGTACTCTCTCCTAGAGAATGGACACAAATAATGTACATTTATTCTTTGGTAACTGGTAATATCGCTGAGATTTACTATCTACTGTACCAGGGGATAAAGTAACATCCTACATACCTCCACCAAAGCTGTGAGGTCATCAAACTGCACCTGCAGTTGGGTGCGGGCACCATGATTGAAACTTGCATCACTAGTCTTTTTGAAGAGTTCTCTGGCTTTTTCCTCCAGGCTAGACAATGCCACCTGGTGGTCTTCCAGGTCAGCCAGCAGGGCTCTGAGTCTCTCTAACTGTGAGGCCTTCTCTCTGGGACCCGGCTGAGGGGTGAGGGGGGCACACACCTCCCGCTCCACAGCCTCCATCCAGCACCGCAGTTGGGCAGCACTCTCCAAGTATCCGCCCCACTGTGACACGGTCCACTCTAATCGACTGGAGGGAAGAGGACGGGTGTGTTAGTGTGTGACGGGCCCATATGGGAAATATACTTTGTGAATGAAAAAGAAAAAATCTGATCAATCTAATATGTACAGAATCCAACATGTCGGCAGGGTTTATAAAACCTGCTAAAAAATACAGATCGAAAGTTATAACAGAATACCATTTTGAGGATGTTGAACTCATGTCTATCAGACTTATTGATCTGAATGCTTTGGTATGTAAGAAATATTAAGAATATGCAGCTGTATGAATATGTGTAAAGTTTAAGTAATACAACGAGTTCTGACATCATTATACAAATGTATTGGTTGGTTTAAATTCACATAATATTCACATAATCTTGACACATAAAATCTGTTCATAAAATGCTGAAGGCTAAAAAAACTGTACCTTTTTAACTGTCCTATACTGGTACAGTGTAAAATTCAGACCCATGATATGGCCAAAAAATATAAATTGTCTGTAATACTGGCTTATTGCCTTTATCCCCTTTTATGGGGTAGTTCAAATACGCACGGGCACAGATACACACCCATAATTTTCCTTGCCATCTGTTACCCCTGCATGTACAAATAACACCAATATCCGCACACTCACACACACATGCACCTCTATTTCACCTGCTACCCCTCTCCTCCTCCTGTTATCCTTTTCCCTTAAAACACAAACACACCCCATGTGTGACCCACTGTTTGCCATCCACCATTTAGTCCCTAATGAGATAAATTTTTTCTAGGAGGGGCCATAATTGCTCCATTAAACACACACACACACACACACACACACACACACACATACACACACACAAAACTCATATGCATGTGCATGCTGTCATACATGCACACACACAGAAAAACACACACAAAATCAGACTCATCAATCAGAGTTACAAAATGAGACTAATATTTCTCATTATGTATTTAACCTAATGGTAATTAATGGCATTGAGACATCAATCTATCATGATGAAAATAACCAGTTCCCAAGAGAGAGGATTTTGGCACACAGGTAAATGGCCTCTAAAATATCCAGGGGTAAAAACTTTTTAATCGTACATAAAATCAGACAGAAAAATGGGATAGTTAAATTAAAATCTGTTTACAGTTCACAGCAACATGTCCAGTTATTGTTCATGCAATTCTTTCAATCTTATCATATGGGAATCATAACAACAGAATATATTTAAGCAGCCTCTGTACCTGTGGCAGCTCATGGCAGTCACAAGCAGCGTCGCCCATGCATCCTCCACCTCCTGAAGCTGAGAGCGCACCACTTCCTGTCCGGCGGCTCCATAGCTGCGCAGGGCCAACTCACCCTTACCCATCGCCATATTCAGCTTGACCTCACCCTCCCCCTTCAAAAGCAGGATGTCCTGTGCAAACAGAGCCAGGTTAGAGTGAATTGGATTTACACATCTGAAATATGGATTAATCCGTTCTCAAGCAAACAGCCCCCTCTTGTGGTCACTGAAGTAACTGTGTGCAACTGCTGTATTAGAACAAAATGACTAAATATAAAAACAATATGATATGTGCACACTTTAAGATTCCAGTAACAGTTATTCAATGCATTTTATTGCATCCTTATCTTGTGTTGTGCATTTTTGTGCAAATTGTCATTCTGTGTCTCCAACATTACTACCAAGACATTTTTCTGCAACTTTGCTGTAGTTGGCTATTAAATTAGTTCTGCTTTGAATTCAGTTTCCCCTCTCTCACCTGCACAGCCTCCAGCCTCTGCTCCAACTGCTCTTTGGTCCCCATGGTGCTGTCTACTGTACCCAGTCTCTCCTGGATTTCCTCTAGCCAGGCCCAAACCCCCTGGAGCGTTTCCCCAAAGGCCTGGCTTTCCTGACAGCCTCGCAGCCTCTCCCTGGCTGCCTTCAGCAGGGCTTGGTGCTCCATCTGGAGCTGGCCTGTCACTCTGCCCTCTCCTCCTGACCCCCGTCCTGCTTCAGACAGAGACTGGGCCTCCTGGCAGACACGCTCGATTGAGTCCCTAGAAAGAAACGGTAATATGTTATTTTTCAGAATGTTCAACAGCTAATTAAAATGCATCTTTGAAATATGGCCTCACACACCCACATGTACATACCGTCTTGCTAGCAGCTCCTTATGGAGGTTTTCCATCCTCTCCAGCTCTTCCGTGATGTCAGGGGCACCTTGTTGGCTGTCTGCCCCGAGAACAGGCTCGCTCTTGAGGCTGATCTCCATCTGCTTAAGCCAGTTTCTTACACCTTCCACAGTCTCATTGAAACTGGAAAAGAGAGGAGAAGCGATATATATTTCCGATCAGCTGACACCTGGCAAACTACATTGCATAAATACAAGATGCAAGAAAGCGATGACCTACTTTTTCAAGAGATCAATACTCTCTTCCAAGTCTTGTTGGGACTGAGAGCAGCCGTCCAGGTAGTTCCTCCACTCTCTCTGACAGGAGGAGAGATGCTCTTGGACCTGAGTGGCTCCAGCTTTTGAGAGGTGGAGTTGGAGACTCTCAGCCTCCTCGCAAACCTTAGCGAGACGCTCCTCACCCTTGGACGTCTGCTCTAATGACACCTGTGGATGTAGGCGGGGAAAATGTGTGACCAATAAAATCTGACATGTCCCTGCTAAGTTTTTAAGTGCCACAACCCTTAGATCTAGATTTACCACAATCATTGTGTAGGTAAAATATGTCTACCTAAGACACTCAGCACAATTCCTGATTGCACAGTATTTAATGATGATTTATTTCTAAGATAATACAGGAAATTATGTGGAAAGTATAAACATCACTGTTAAATATAAACTTAAATATTTACTGTAATGCAATTATTATTATCACTTTAATCAGTTAAATTTTAATTCAGTATAAAATTATCGTGGTGCGACAAAGTTTTAAAGCTTGCAGGTACTGAAGGAAAACTGAAAACTGACAGACCTGATTATACCTTTTTATTGACTGTAGTGCCCTACAAGTAGTAACTGCACCATCAGGACGATAAGAGCATTTATAACGGTACCTTCAGCCGTTGCAACTTGGCTCCAAGGATGGCAACATCTCCTGATTGATTTGAACATTCTTTTAACTCCAACTTTAGATTGACAAGCCAGGAGTGGAAGCCTTGGATGAGCTCTGCTTAGAGGAAGAGAAGGAAAATGTAAGATGAAAAGAAAAAGAAATTATATAATGACAATGACAAGCTGAGTAAAATGGATGTACAGTAAAAAGAAAAGCAGATAAGATATACATATATAAATATACATATATACATAAGAGCGAGAACGGGAGATATGTTGAGGCAGATGGGAAGCGTGGGCGTGTCCACACTGTGCAGCGCCAGGTTGCCTTGGCAACAAGCCCAAAATGACTCCCTCAAGAGCAGATGTGACGAGAGCGACATTACTCTCCGAGGCACAGGTGTGTGTCTGAGCAATGAGAGCGCACTAGCGTACCAGACAGTGTGTGTCAATGGGGTGTGCGTTGTAGTGGGCGATTTGAGTGTGCTCTGGGGGAAAATGTTGGATAATCATCTCTAAATCTGCTGCACCACTAACATGAACAAATGACATGCATCATGTAGTAGTACACTGTTTCACTGGGTGATTATGGGATGTTAAGTGTTATTAACATTCTATGTTTTAGTGGCTACCTGAGTGCTGCCACTGTTACAAAAAATGCTTAAAATATTGAGTGAGGTAAAGGAAATTAAAGCACTCTTGGAAAAAACTAATATGCCATTAAAGTGATTCTCTCCAGGATAAATCTAACTCCACAAAATGAAATATAACCACAAAATGTACCGGTAATATCTCTTATCTCTTACCGTTGAAGTGGAGTTGTAGCCCGTCCTGCAGGCTGCCTCTGGTCTTGGCACAGCGCTGGGCAACAGCCTCTGTTCGCTTGGCAATAGAGGTGAGGTCAGAGGAGAGGCGAGACAGCTCCTGAGAGGGATGCGACCTGCACAGGGCACTCAGAGCATCTCTTGCCGAGTCCATGTCTGCCCTCTGTTGCTGAACAACACTCTGCAGGTCCTGTAACAGAAGAGCAGTAAGAGATAAGAATGTGTTCATCATTAAGGAATGAGTAGAAACAGTGACACGTGTGCTGCATACATACCGCAGAAGTGTCATAGAATAGACTGTCTGAAGAGTACTATACCCAAAGGCTGTGCTCACAATTTAATTAAGGAAGTGCTTGAATCAAGTTGTGTCCTGGTATGTTAATTGTAATGAGGGCAATAACTTTGCTAATGAATGCAACAAATAGTGAATACGGCATTTCTATATCCTTTCTGTGTCACGCATGGTTGGTAGTTATATGAACTTCTTTAAAAGAAAAATGCAAAGGAAAAGTAATAAGACTAGGAAGAATGATTCATTTTTGTATAAAGTTTCTATATATTTCTGGAATTGTTGTGCCACATTAAAGGAAATGGTAGGGTCGTACCTTAACTGTGCCAATGTCTTCAGGTGAAGTAGCTTCAGTGAGATCAGATAAGGAACCCTCAACTGTCGCCAGCCGCTCGGCCATCTGGGACATGAGGTCCTCCAGTCGCTGCTTCTGAAAACTGAAGTAGGTCAGAGTGTGTTTGGCCTGGTTGTACACCTCCTGCGCATGGGCCATTTTCTTCCTCAGGTCTGACTCCAGGACCTGGTTCAATCAGAGACATTTAGGAGCATTATACAAACAATATCAGAAATCAACAACATGCAGACAGTGAAGAGTATATTCAAATATCTGTACAGCACTACATGATTAATGTGCTTCTGATGTCCTTTTATATACTGTACATGTATACTTTGAGGTTTTATTATTGTTAGTTTTGTGATAGCACTTGAAATCTATACTTAACGCAGTTTTAGAGGTAATGCTATATCTAGATTGTCATTCCTGCAACAGCAACACACTCAAAAAACACAACACAACATATTCATTTCACAACATCTACAAAAACATTTATCCAATAGAAAACATTCAGGATTTAAGGGGTTTGCTTTAATAGTTTAATATTCACCTTCTTCAACAAAAAAAGGGAAAAATCCCCACTGCTGAACCAAAAAAGCTCTTTGTTTCAGTTTATTTGTTGTAAATAAAACTCAGATGCAGTAATGCAATTTAAGTTATACCATATACATTTATTCCGTACATTGTCATTAAGAATAAAAATATGTATCAATTATCGAATAAATTTGTAGCTATACTAAAGAATATTATTATTATTAAGTCCTCCTGTATTTCTCTTTTTGCCACCACATTTACCTGCATTTGTAGCGGGGTTTCCTGCAGTTTGGCTCGCTCTTTTAGCTCCGTCACTCTCTCCTGCAGAGCATCCAGCCTCTGCTCCCTCTTCTCAACCTCAGCCTGTAGATCAGAGAGCAGGACATTTCATTTCATCACACCCACTATGAGCTCATTCTGAATATTACACCACCAACATCATTCAAACACTCATTCACGCAGACTGTCCAGCTTGATCTGACCTGAAAGGTGGCAAGGAGGATCTCCGTCTTCTCCTTGTCACTGAGATCAGTGACGCTGTCAGTGAGGTCAGCAATGGAGGTGGCGGCCCATTGGTTGATGTCCTGCTCCATGTTCTTGAGGTCGTCCCATAGGGTCACACAGTAGCCCAGTCTTTCTGTGTTGGTTTGTATTCTCTCTGACACCTGAAAGAAACAGAGACAGCAATGTGTCTGAGTACAGAACAGGATACATTTCAACAGGATTTATTTCCCTCTTTATGTTTAGTTTTCTCTCTCTGTCTCCCTGTAACAAGGGATGGTATGCTTTACTGGGAGATGGGAGGAAATCGAGACTTAATTGGTTTGACAGATGTGGGGATGAGAAGTGAGAGAGAGACAGAAAAGCAGATAACGTGTCTAGACTTGTTTATATTTCTGTCTCATTTGTGACAGCTGAGCAGCCAACTAAAGCCCACAAGAGGAGAAAATGGAAAAAAGGGAAAAAAAGAAATAAAGATCATTAAGAGAGGAGCAGTGCGAGTGTCGGAGCTGTATTGTGGACGTCATAATTGTTTTTATTTTCATAGTCACAGTCAACAACTCCACAAAGCCTTTCATACTTTTTATAGTTGTTATCATATTTCAGCTCTGGACCTGGACAAAACAATGTTGACAGTTTTTGGAAAATTCATATAGTAACACAATTTATGAGTGTCAAATCAATTTATTATTTCACCCAAGTCTGACCCAGTAGTTCTAAGATATGACTGCACTTGTCTAAATGAAAAACATCTTCATGATTTCCACTATCAAGGCCTCTTTACCAAAACAGATATGTGGCACGGTGTGTCTGTCTGAGCACCACTCACCTCCAGCCACTGGTCCCTTAATGTCTCCATGTCTTTCTGGATGGAGCGCATATCCGAGTTGGGAACCTTCTCCAGCTCTCTCTGCAGGTCCTCCACTGTGCTGATGAGCTGGTCCATGTCTTCCTGTTTTTCTCTGAGGTCAGACTGGACCGTCTCATGCTGGAGGGACAGAGAAGAGCACTGAAGGAATGACAACAGACCACCACTAGAGGGAGAGATACCGTACAAACTGGGAAGGGAAGAGTGTAATTCTCTGTCTGAGAATCACTGATTTTAAGAAAGGAAAACAAAAAACAAACTGTTGCTGCAGAGTGGAAGCTGTATCTCTAACTTTGGTGATTTTAAATATGTGGACAACTTAAAGGATTTCTTGTTTTTTTAATGAGTTGAGGAAATTTCTCTGTTTCTTAAACAAACTAAACCACATCAAAAACTAGATAAAAGTGGAATATGACACATACAGTCTTATTTGTCTAAAATATTAATCCTAACTACAAATTCTGTTTACCATATGCTACATTTGAAAAGAAGTAGAAAAAAAAATCATTATTTTCTTCTGACCCGTGTAAAAGTCCTTTTGGCCTCCAGAGCATTATGGTTATGATCAGGCAGGTTGTGAGCGACAGCCTGGGCGTTCTCTACAGCGGTGCTGAGGATCGACTTCAGGTTTTGGAACTGACGAAGAAGATCTACCACAACTCCACTCTGTTCCTGACTGCATGGGAAGAGAAAGAAAAAGGTCAAAGCTTCTTCTGTCTTCTTAATTGGCAGTGAATGTAAGATCTTAAAATTACAACAGATTCTGCATTTGTTGTGTTTCCATTTTAAAATCATCAGAAATTATTCTACCCATCCTACTGATCAGATCAATAAGAAATGTCCTCTCTCTCCTCATCCTCACCCGTTGCTGATCAAAGTCCTGACGTTCTCCCAGGCTGTCTTCACTAGGGCCACCTCTCTGAGAGCCTCCCCAGCCAGCTCACTGTCTCTCTGGGCCAGCTGGCATCCCTTCTCCTCTAACCACTGTTGTGAGTGCTGCAAGGACTGGAGCTCATCCTCCAGCTGGACGAAGAAACGCAGTCTGGGAGAAGTAGATGCGGAAGAAAACAATAGGGGTTACAAGCTTGATTCCAGCATCATATATCTCATTTTTCAGGAGATCAAATTTGAATGGATTCATTTGTCCATCTAGAGTTGGCTTCATTTATATACTGTACGTTCTGGAGGAGTTTGGCAAGCATTAAGTCTCTGAATCAAAGGCTCACATAATCTATTTGAAAGTGACAAAGAATATATTCAACAATGTATTTTAAGAACAACAAAGCTTTAGGAAAAAGGTCTTTCCACAGATGTGTCAAACTGCAGTTACACAAAAACATTTTTTCTGTGATCCTGTCAAGTCAAATTCAAATTCAAAAGTCTTCAAAAAAGAGTTTCAGATGTCAATATGCTTATTAAAGAACAATAAATTGAGCCCAAAAGTTAATAGATATATGATCAGCTAAGGGACTAAAGTTGTTGTGTACAGTTTATATAGGACTGATTTTGATCTGGCTTTTAGAGGTCATACAGAATCAGGCAATACAAACTACGCTGATACTAACATATCGTAATAGATCTAGTGACCTGAAGTGTTTTGATTACCATGTGCGTACCTGTTTTGAAAGGCCTGTACAGAACTCTCTCTGGCCCCCTCTTGCCTTGTTTCATCCTCCAGTTTCTTTAAATTCTTCATCACTTCCTCCCTTCTCCCCCTGAAGGAGCTCCACAGGGCCGCTAAAGCATCTGCTTCGCTCTGCCTCCATCCCACACCCCTCTGTACCTCCTCCAGAGCCATTGTGAGGGCCACTGCCTGTCCCCTGCAAGAAGTTCTTCCCTGAGGATGGCTCACATCTTTGGAGCCACGCCACTCTGCACCACACAGGTGAAGGTGTGCCTTGCTCAGCTGCCCATCTAACCCCACTGCCTCAGCCTCAAGCCGTGCCACATCTTTAGCAACTTCCCCTATTCCACGATGAAGCTCCTCAGCTTTACAACGATCCCAGCTCCCCCTGCCCTCCACAGCCTCATGAAGGTGGCGCACAGCCTTAGCTGTTTCTCCTTGCTTCTCAAGGAAAGTCTTTAATTCAGTCAGGCACTCTTTACGGAGGAGCAGTAGACGCTGGGATTCATTGAGGGGTTGTAGGCAGTCTTCCCTCCAGCCCTGGAGCTGCTGCTGGGCCTCTGGAGTAGAGCAGCGAAGCAGGGAGAACTCTCTTTGTTGGAGAGTCTCTTTCAGTGATGCATGAGCCTGTAGCTGTACTTCGTGCTCCTGGAGCGAGATGGTTCAATTAGATACATTTCTATGAGATCCAACAGCAATCAATATAAACCTGCTTACTGTAACTGCACAAAGTCCATAAAGGACATTCAATTATTGATTTCTCACCTTGAGCTTAGTAACTGCAACCGCAAGATCAGCAACATCAACCTGTGAAGTGCTTCTCAAGCCGGACAGGAAGTTTTCATTCCTTTGGGTCAATGTCAGAAGTGCCTGGTCAAATAGCTCCAGCTGTGACAACTGAGACTCCAGCAGCTCAAGCCTAGAATAAGACATTAATTACGATTTTGAAAGGGGTGTATTTAAACAAAACAAGCAACTTGGAAAAAATAAATGTATGGAGAAATCATGAAATTTACACAATCTATTACCTGTGTGATATGCTGTTCTTCAGAGAAGTGCATCTCTCCTGTAGTTGTGTGAGATCATCACTAAGCTCTTGGATGCAAGCTTCAGGCGCTGTGGGATACAGACACAGCCCAAGATTTACAAGACCCTGGAGGAGGGCCTCATAGGACGGTGTCTCCCTCTGCATTTCCTGTACAGGTAAATAAATATTTTAAAATGATGCAACACAAAAATAGCAGAAAACATCCTGTATAATAGGCGAAGTAAACATGAAACTCAAGGGGGCAGATAAACACAGACGAAAGAAACAAAACTCTCTACATAAGACAAAACATTTTTTGCAAATGAAACAAATACTTCAAGAGAACAAAACCATAGAAGTGAGAAACAATCAAGAAATAGTCAACTTTACCTGTACATTTTGTAGTTCATTCCTAAGCTTTACTTTGTCTGCAGACAGCAGTTCAGTGTCTGGACAGCAAACAGACTCACATCTGTCTAGCCAGGTTTTCATAGACGAATTCTCCTTTTCAAATCTGCAGATACAAAGGTGACACTCCGAAATGAAAATGCATTTTATGCAGCGCTATCTTTAGAATGAACAGCATAAATGTTGATCCGAACACCAGATCGACACTGCTAAAAATCAGTATACACACAATGATGCACACACACACACACACACAATAATGCTGTCTGGGTGTTATTTTTTATCTGACCATGGCTTAGTATGAAGGACAGTGTCAAAATAGAGCAACCGTATCTCGCCAGTGCACCCAGCGCTGTAAGTAATCCCTCATGCATACACCTGCGGGGGAGGAGATGAGGTTGACTATAGAGGAACACACAACCGCACAGACACATATAAACCAAGTTTAGCAGCATAAAAACAGTCCAGATATTTTAAAAAAGAGTCCCTTTGGCTGGTAAAACGCTTAAAAGCCAACACCAAAGCTTTAGCACAAACAGATACCATGTGACTGAATCATTTTTTTTTTTCCTTGTGAATAATACAAAGAATAAGAGACAATCACTCTATTTTGTGAACAAAGAGAACGATAAGAAAAGCATATTATTAGAATAGGAATGCGATGGCTGACTGCGGGACAGACAGATGAAGTCAAAGACAAGATTTTCCTCTACATTACACTAAGATGAGGGAATGATTCAGGAAATAAAGACAATTGGCAGAGAGATTCAACAGAAAGGGCAGGAGATGTATAATAAAAGAGTATTCAATATGGTGAAATATTCAGCGCATTGTTGAATAAGGCTGGAATATTCCGCTTCATAGGGTGTATCAGGATAACACAGAGCTATGTTTCTTTCACTCATTGCCTAATATTTATCTGTTTCTTCCAGACAAATATGTGTGCAAGTGTAATTTATTGAACACATGGTCCAGTTTTCTGGAATAGTGCACAGACATGGGCACATATGACTGTTTATTGTACCTTTGCCACAGCGCTAGAAGGCTCTCTAATGTAGATTGCTTTTCTGCGGCCTTTCCCATAAAGTCTCCCTGTTGCTTCTGGAGGTTAGCCACCTCTTCCTCCAGCTGGCTGCCCTCTCCGAGCCTCTTCATGGCCGAACACAAAGCCATCAGCCTGGGCTTCAGCTGCTCGACAGCCTGGCAGACCTCCTGGAGAAAACGACCATGGACTTGTAATCAACTCCACAGTGGCTACAAAGTAAAACCCTTGAACACACAGCATATTAAAATGGAAAACCAACACAATGCTCATTAGCAGAAGATGGTAATGAGAGGTACGCCCTTCAGACTCCCTCTGATTTAAAAAAGTCAACCTCAAAATTTCAAACATATAATCACGTATATCCATATTAATGTAACTTTAAGGCTTTGTTCATGTTTTTTCTTACCATGTGATCCTGTAGGCTTTTGTAAGTCTCAGATGATGATGTGCAATTTGTAACTGGACAATCAAGTTTCTCCTTAAGATCACTCATTGTTTTCTTGACCTGATAATGAAAAAAATATCAGTTATTCTAAACTGAACACATTGTCAGTGTACATTCTCAATCACAGTTTCTTTAGGTGGTGAGTGTCCCAAACATCTATTCTCAAAAGCAAATATGGCTTAAAATCACTTTTGTAAATGTATTCTTGCACTATGTGTTGCTGTATACCTGTTCAATGTTATCATTGTATCTCTGCCTGTAGGAGACGCTCTGGTTGAGCTGTCCACCCAGCTGCTCTACTCTCCCCTTCAGCTCTTCCCAGTAGCGCCTCATCTGGGTAAGTCGTGCCCGGATACATCCGCCCTCTCCAGGGGTCACAAACCTCGACAGGGCCTCACAGTCCTCCTCCATGTGGGCCAGAGCTGCCCTTCTTTCCTCTAAACCTTCTCCCACCGCCTGGGGGGATGCAACAGAAGAGGAATGATAGCGATGAAAAGTATGTGGACACAAGTTGGAAGAAAAATTAACACAAAAGTTGGTTTGAAAAGAAAACTTAGTTCTGAGTTAGTTCTCACAACAAATCAAATGGTTGCCTCAAGATTTCCAAAGTCCTGTTAACCCATTTTTTCATTTTCTCCAGACCTCCATAAGATTGACAAGGCTAAGGTCTGGCTTGGCAAGATTATGTTTTCCTCAATATGATCAATTTATTTTCTGTATCCTAGACTTTGCTGTGGCAATGACCCAATTTCCCCTTGGGCGTGGATTAAAACTTCATCTTATTTCATCTTAATCTTAATAACCCTGAGGCCACACTGATACTGTACACCACAGACACCAGGCCAGACGACAATTTTGACTCATTTTACTTGAAGCCACAGAAAAAAAAAAAAGATTATCGCATTTTTTTGTAAATATATGAAGATTATTGAGGGAGTTTTTCAGAGTTTTTTTATAATTATAATAAAACAAGACATACCTCTACTGTGCTGATGTGTTTGTCCAAAGGATCTAAGGAGGAGGTGGTGTTGACAGCCTCCAGCTCCCTCTCCTTTTCATTGATCCAAGAGGCGAAGGCCTCTGATTCAGTGCTGAAGCGTTCCCACCAAACGCACATCATCTCCAGCTGGACAACACTGGAAGACAAAAGATTGGGTAAATCCATTTTGTCAGATATATGTGCATATAGGTATAGAAATGTGTACAAACAATCATACACTGACAAACCAGCGCAAACAGTAGGTTGAAACACCACACAGACACTACATGCTGGTAAAATATCATCTTACTCTAATCATGTGCTTCATTTTTATCAGGCTCTTGTCAAAAGTCAGTACTAGCACTTCCAGTAACTATGATTTTTAGTGTCACGTTGTATGAAATTACTATGATAGATCAGTAACTTTGCTGTTAAACTAAAAGCCTTGTTTACAAGCAACAAAAAATGATGCATATATTACGCATATATATGATGCATATATTATTTTGCATTGTTGAAATTCGCCTATTCACTTAATTTTTCTGCATCTGTGCTCTTTCTACCTGTCTCACTCATCAAATGTGAGACTTTTCTTTGTGTCAGTAACAGAAAACAACATAATTAAGGCAGATTGGGGGCTTGGGACGATTACTGGACAACCATACATACTTCTTGTTGAGGTGGTCTTGAAGTTGTGACACTGCTTCCCTGGTGGACTGCGCCTGCTGTAGAAGAAGAGTTTGATTCTTCGGACCAAGCTGAATATCTGCTGCCATCCCCAGGAGGAGATCAGCTCGCACAGAACACTCCTCAACCTTTGTGAAGAGCTCCTATAGAACAAAATAAGAAGCCAAAATATTGACAGAACAAATAGCATACATACGTACATGCACGGATGCTAACACAATCACAAACACACACACACACCTTGTTGTGCTCCAGTTCAGTTCTCAGGCTGTCCAGGCTGTTGAAGATAAGTTCTTTATGCAGCTCACTCTTGGTATTGCTGATAAATCTCCAAACTTTTTCTCTCTCTGCTTCAAAATTCTGCCAGGAGCTCAGAGTGGCCTGGAGATTATGAAGAAATATGAGAACAATCAGTGGGTGAACACTTTCATGCACAAGATGCTGCATGTACACTCACACAAAGAGACGATGAGTACTGTAGCATTTAGTGTCATTTAACCAAATTGATCTTTCAGACTTTTGAACATTAATAAACATTAGCACTGTATGACCTAAACGTAACCCTACATTATCCTACTCAATTATCAAGAAGCATGTTGACATTGAGGTTATCATTAAAAGTTTTTAAAGTTAGTCTACAGCTAATAGACCATAAAATACGGTCACTCTCAAAATAAACCAAACACAAAACCTGACATGTATCACTGATGATATAAATCGTTAATTGGAAGTAGTTTAAGGTGGATTTTCCATTTAAATATGAATTTATGGACTCAAGGCCTCCTAGACGTTTACATGCAGAAACATTTTAATTGTCCAATCAATGGGAGGACAGTGATAGAAGTGTATAAACAAATCCCGGGACAACAGACATAAAGAAAATTAACATACCACATAAAAATCAATGGTTGGTTAAGCTTCAACATGGACCAATCAATGTTCACAGCAGGGGTTTGTGTGGATAGATCAATGACACTCACACACGCACAAATTAGCACACTGACATGAGAAACATCCAGGCTTGGTGTACCTGAAGGTTGTGCTCCTTTGCCTCTGATTTACGGTCAACCTCTCTGAAAGCTCCCTCCAGCTCCTGTAGAGACTGATTGAGCTCCTCTCCTTTCTGCAGCTGGTGGCAATGGGACACCAAAAGCTCTGCCTCTCTCCGGTTAGCATGCAGGCGTTTTAGGTGTTGCTATAACAGACACACACACACACACACACACACACACACACACACACAAGAACATGACAAATGACAACCAAATTTGCTTTGTGGAGCAAAATGACAACATATTACCCATTCTGTTGAGTAGATCCAGACCAAACCAAACCAGCTATAATGTAAACCAAAATTAATTCTTTCCACTGGGACATATAATACCTCATAAGATTCAAAGAACAGTGTCTAAGACATTTGAGTACAGAAATGAAAGAGGCTGTAAATTGTTTAATGTGCACACTAACATTAGTCTTATGTTCATTATTATG
The DNA here is from genome assembly GCF_963924715.1 of Thunnus thynnus. Taxonomy (NCBI): domain Eukaryota; kingdom Metazoa; phylum Chordata; class Actinopteri; order Scombriformes; family Scombridae; genus Thunnus; species Thunnus thynnus. The sequence continues at coordinate 18,585,008 of NC_089534.1, forward strand.
CATTAGTGAGCTGACTTCAGTATCATCTATGCATATCTTTTTGATGGATACTTCCCTGAATCAAGTGTCACTAAACAGCTGACATCACCACACTCACAGCTCTGCATGCACACCTGGTGAATAAGGTAAAGTTGTTTGGCCTCCATCAGGTCTTCAGCATCCAGGATCCTGCTGGTTTGCTCCTCAGCTTCCTTTCGAGCTCTCAGAACCTCCTCCAGAGCGCCACGCACCTCCTCCCTCAGCTCCTCATACTGGAACATACCGGAGCCCTCTTCCCCACACTGTGAGTGAAGGAGGCACAAGATCAGAGAGAGGGATTTTGTTGGACAGGAAGGGAAGGGAGATAGACACAATTTTAACAATAGAGCTTCCTGGACTACCTGACAGAGTGAGGAGAAGAGCGCCCTCAGGTCAGTTGAGAGCTTGGCCAGGGCTGCTCTCTGTCTCTGGACCTCCAGTTCGGAGCTAACCTCAGATAGCCCAGTAAGGCGGCTCTTAAGCCACAACAGGCTCTCCTCTCGGGCGTTTACTGCTTCCTGCAGTGCCTAAAAATGATGAAAATGAATGCCAGTTTAGGTGCACTGACTATGAGCTAATCTCTGTGCCTATAGCAGCAAATACAGTACGTTGGCTCACCTGAACAGCAGCATCTACTTGCTCCTGATGGCTGGAATTTCTTGCTGTCTCTCTCAAGAGCCTCACCTGCCTCCTTTGAGATGAGAGCCAGTCAGAAAGCTCACAGAACCTGGAAAAAGGAACCATGAGTTTAGACCCCCTTTAGTGTTAAAAAGGTCATACCTAAAGGCATTAGATGAAGGGACTCTGAGGAATGCTTCTTTTTTTGTCAATCTGTACCTCTCGTTCCATTCTTTCCATTTATCAGGATGCTGCTCCAGTTTGAGGTGGGTGCTCTTGATTTGCTCCATAACCTCTTCTACAGCCCTCCTGGTGGAGTCTAATGTTTGATAAGCCTGGTCGTTGTCAGGCAATTTATGACACAGATCCTCCATGTTCCTAATCCTCTTCTCACATAAAGTCAGAGGTTTGCGTTCCCTGAAGAACGTCTGGAGATAAGAAAAAGGGAAATGTTGATGATGATGATGACATTAAGTGATTTCATATTTCTTTCATTGCCACTCTTGGTTTAATCTGTTCTAAGATTCTACCAAATCCAGGACTCACTCTGTGCTCTTTGATCACTCGCTCACTGGTGCAGGTGCCAGAAAGAACATGCATTTCTCTGTCCAGCTCCGCTCTGCAGTCTTGGAGGATCACAGCCACCCGACTTCGCTCCACCTCCACTTTTAGACGGAGCAGGTGAGACGGTACCTCCCCCTGGATGTCCTGTGATAAAACAGGTAGAATAAGACAGACCCTGGATAAGACACACTGTACAGCATACTGTACATGAATATCAGTCTCATTTTGTATCGTTTCCGAAATCATCAGAAACAAAATATCCCCTAGGGAGAATGCAGGAAAACATTGAGAAGGTTGCGTTTTAATCTCGCTAGTATAGGTTAATTGGAAACAGACTAGAGAGAACTCTGTCGAAGCCAAAGGTCCTCTTGATTAAGTTAATGAAGTATCGGCTATGCGCCTCCAGAGATGTGCGGTAATTAGTGAGAGTGTTAAAGCATGGTGACCCCTGACCTTCCAGTGTTTGTGCAGCCTGCGGACAGTTTCTTGCAGTCCCTGTTGCTCCTCCTCTGGAAGGATGTCAGTCAGCTCATCACACGCCTTCAAGAACACACTCAGCATCCGCTGGTCCAGTTGACTGAAAAAATCCTGCATTACAAAAATACAAGACAGAGGTGAGACACGTATTTATACTGTATGTGGTAGTAATATGGTAGGTTCATACTTTTTTTAAGTATGAAGAGAGATTAAAGGAAATCAGTAGGCAGAGTTTAATAAATATTCTTTATGCTGAAGTGCACAGACAAAAGTCATAATAGATATATACAGGAAGCAGAAGCTGGGTACAAAAAATAAGCAATAAAACAAATGCCAACAGCATATCCACTTCAACCTTGTCTATATTTATACTTATATGTATATTTTAATCTAATGTTATACTGTATATGATAACTAGCTGTGTTAATAGTCGAGAAAATACTTAATGGCTTTGTAAAACTAAAGCAGATATTGAGAAAACTGTATTATTTCTTCAGATTGTCACTGACACTTCATGTACCTGCTATTTATAGCAGAATGTTACGGGTCTGATCTTACAGTGTGTTTTTTCAGTAATTCCTCGGCGTCTCCGCTCTCTCTCAGGCAGCCCTGAGCTTTCTTCAGTACTCTCTCCAGATCTTGTCTCGATTCCTCAAACCTCCTCCTCAGGCAGTTGTTGGCCTCCTCCTGCCTTCTCCATTCCCCAACCTCCTTCAGCAAAGCCTGAGAGGAGGGACAGTAGGTAGTGGTGATTGTAATTGGTCTCATCGGTAAAATAGTGTAATTACATTATTTGTCTTACATCAAGCAAATGAATAATGAGTCTCATGAGTAAGTCTAATCTGCACTGTTGCCTCCTGGGTGTTTTGATGTTCTTGTAATCTCATTAATATAATCAGCATTGTGGGTAATGCAGTCTGTGTGGTGTTCTGATATGTGTACATGTATGTATAATGCTAACCTGCGCTGAGCTCTGTATTTCAGCCACTCTCTTCTGTAGCAGGGACAGGTCGAAGTTTCGGAGCACCTTACTGCTGGACAGCGCCCTCTGCAGGGTGTGGTGGTTCCTCTCGATCACCGACAGACATCGTTTACAACTTTGCTGCTGATTTAACAAATCCTGAGGAAATAGTGGAAACGATGCCAACACAAACATGTGAGTGTGCGATCATATCTTTCAACATTTTTATTATACATCAGCAATTGCAGTCCCATCAGTATTTTCTTGACAAAAAGTTATAATAAAAACAGCTGAAATGAATATAATTTTAATAATGTGTGAAGAGTAGTGATGGAGATAAAAATAGATAAAAGAATGCTGTTCTGGTTTGAACATAACATAGAAAAAATATAGATTTTTTATACTCTTTACAGTTATTTGGCCATCATTCCTTTTGACCAATTTCAGCTGAATAGCCAGACAGACTTTGAACAAATTCCAAGTTTAATCAAATTATCTACATCTCTTCTTTTAACTGAATGAAACTACATTTTCCTTTCACCAGTCAGGCTTCTATCTGGTAATTTCTTAGGTTAGTCCTTGTGTTATCATCATATCTAACCTGCCACTTGTGTTTGTGCTGAGTCTGTGCCTGTGTGTCTGGGTCTCTGGTGGCAGAAGTGATGCGACAGGCTCGCTCCAGGGCCTGATAAAAAGCAGTGATGTGTTTCTCCATCTCCTCCAACAGCGGCAGAAGGACATGACATTCCCTCACTAGGGAGGGACAACGCTCTCTCACCTGGAAACAGGTAATACAGGCTATTAAATTGTGACAATGGTGTGTGATTAGGAGATTTTTAAAAAGACTCACTGAAGAGGAAAGCTAAGTGTGTTGCTTTATAAGAAAGACCTGAGATAGATTTAGTGCTACTTCTCTGGTTTTGGCCCTTTTATGATTCCTACCTTACTCAGCTGACCTTTGGCTGCTGTCATAGTTGCCATGACCCTGGCAGCCTCATCCTGTTGTGCATCCTTGGCAAGGAGCTGAGCACTGCGAGCAGCCAACTTGTATTGCGTCTCCATGGCAACAACCTTTTGTTTGGTATTCTGAGATGAGATGTGCAGGCAAAGAGTCATCTTAGACATTCTTAAATATATGGGAATTATTTATTTTAACAAATCTGCTTTTGGCAATAACACAGTCCAAGGATGTTATTTCTCATTTTTGATTGGTTGCTAAGATTCAAGTGGGCGGGTCTTATCTGATATTAGCATGTAAGAGGGTAGATGCCAGAAGTGAGAGTAGAGGGAGCAGAGAGGAGAGTGGCACGCTGCTGTTTTGTTGAGACAGTGATGGACAGTGAATGATAACTCTCATCCCTGAAATATCTGCGTCTGTTTGTTAACCTAAATGAAATCAAGCTCAGTGCACTGTTGGCGACATGAGAAGAGGACCGGAGTGGGCTGGCCCCCAACCACGCAGCCAGTGCAAATGTTTAGGAGCCTAATTTCACTAGAAAGTAGAGAATTGGGGAAGTTAATGAAATTATTTTGCATCAAAAGGAATGAATTCTCATAGTATTTCTCTGACAGGGGAGTTAGCAATTTTCTAAGGCATCTAAATACCAAAATCACACCCCTGTCTCATTACAAACCAAACGTTAATGAAATAGTGACCTTATCAGTGCCTTAAATTCTGCTACTTTTCACTACCTATTGAACTAGGGACTCAGTTGGGACATACACAGAATTGCTGTCAAGATTGTCTCAGAACTGAATGCTGACTGGATACGGATCACACAAAATCACCACTGTTGGGCAACAAAAATGGAGTAATAAGTGTTTATTGTGCTGTACATGTATTACTTTGCTGCTCAGATCCTCATGTATGATAGACAAACTGGTAATCAGCTTTCCTCACCTCCACATCCTGCAGAAAGGCTCGAACATTGAGGAAAGACACCTGGACTGGAGCATTGAGCTTGGCCTCTGCTGTATCCAGTAGCTCTTTTAAAGCCGACACAGCCTTTAAATGGTCTTTCCTCCACTTCTCCAACTCATCTGCTCGGGCATACTACAGAAAAGGAAAAGACAATACAAAGTTTGGGATTGATTTCATTCTCAGACTTGGGTTAAATAGTGCCAAACTTGCATGCTGGTTAACGCCAGCGTCTGGTATCTAAATCAGCTAAAATACTACACTGAAAACTGGAAATACCAACTGGGCTTTTTTGCTAACATTTTTATTTGTAAGGGGTTTTGTTTACTTGTTTGACTTTGAGGAAGAGGTCTCTCCATCGTCCATTCAAAAGAAGTAGCTGCTGCTTGAGATCGAGTGACACGGTTTCATCACACGTTTCAATTAGAAAATTCCCTGCGTCGTTCATGACTGCATGCTGATCCATCCAGTGGCTGAGATTCCTGAAAAACTCCTGGAAGAGAGACAGACTCATTAAAAACAAAGACAGAAACACAGACACAAAGAAATTCAAATAAACAAAGAAAGAGAGCAGAAGAAAGACGCACAGACAGCTAATCAAAAAAGAAACAAAGAAAGGGGTTCAAAGAAGGAAACAAAGAGAGGACAATAAAAAGTGGGGTAATTAGCTGTCTAATCCTTGGTGGGGATGTGAATCTGTGGTAACCATGGCAATGTGACAACAGGAATATCCTCAGCGGCTTGTTTTAAGTCAAGAGATCATTTGATACTTGAGTGGAGACTCCTAATAGGATTCAACTTAGAAGACTAAATGCTTGAAATAGGACTGACGTATATTTGATTGCTACTCTTACTAGTCAATCACATAAATACATGTTTGAGAATATTACAATATTAATGGTCAATCTCATACCCGTTTTGTGTTTTCTGGCAGGCTCAGGGCTCCTTCTGCATCCTCCAGCCAGGCCTGTAAGGAGGCCACAGTGGAGTTGTACTTCTCCCAGTTGGACAGCACCTCCTCCAGCATGCTCCTCACACTGCGCACTTCCATGGACAGACTCCTCCACTGAGTCACCACCTCCCTCATGAACCTGCGCACTCCCATCTCTCCCTCGTCCACTGGAGGAAGAGGAATTTCATCGGTTTTATCAACAATGACAGCAATAGAAACGCCACCACTAGCACTATTACTCCCTCTGATACTGTTATTACTGCTGCGGTTTCTGTTTACAGTCCTCATCATACTAAAACATTGTACACACGGAGCCGTCTAATCATAAATACTAAAATATTGCTTGATTTGCTTGTCGATTTATATTTCCTCTGTGGTTAAAGTGAGACTATGTACTTTTAAAAGAAAAAATAACACCTAAGTTGAATTCATAAGCAATAAAAGGCTTATTTAATAAACTCAGCACACTGTATTTGCTGTTACCAGCCCAGTTGGTCTCATATGACGAGGAGCTTAGCTAACTTTGGTAATGTTTGCAAATTTTAGATAGATATTACTGTCTAACTGTTATTATTGAGTCAGTTTGATGACTTAATGGCTCTTAGCATTTAATATCAACCCATAATTGTCACTTTTGGCCGATGTTCAGCAAAAGTTACATACACAGTCTCGCTTTAAAGCAGAGGACAGATGGTACACATGTTCATAGAAACACCAGACAAAGAGCATATAAAGCCTGATGGAACTACGTGTCTCTACAAATCTCTGACCCCAAAAACTCTCACTTCAGGGAGATGTATTATTCTTGCTTGTGTGCTCTATTTTACTGGTTCAAACTCTCGAGTCTCATAAGCCCTGTACCACAATTGACAAACTATCATCAGTAAGTGTGGGGCTGATAAATGAGTCCAGCTAAAGACAAATATCCACTCTCATATAGATGTAAACCAGATAGTGCTATGCCTTAAAATGGCAGCTAATTACATATCAATCCCCTTATCTTCTCATTCTTTCCTAGTTAGCTATAACCTCAAACTGAGTCTTCGAACACATCCAAATGATCTCTCATCCAGCGAATCAAAGCCCAAGGCGCTGACTACCAACAGTGCTCACACAGGTGTGGGGTTGGAGGGGGGGGCGCTTCATTTGTGGGGTCGACCAATCAAACCTCAGATGTCCTGATTTCTCGCAACAGCTCACTTCCCTGCTCTGCATACCCTAAAGCAGCACAACCCTGAAACTTAATGAAACCAACAAGCTTGCTCAGTTTGCGCCCAGAGACCTGCAGAAGTGGAGCAGCCCCTAACTAGCAAATGGGGTCGTATTCCCCACTGAGAGCCGGGAGTGGAGGAACCTCATTTAGCTGTAGCCTGCAGACTCTCCCCCTCTACCCAAGCTGTAAAAACCAGACAGAGGCAGACTGAACAGCATTGGTTGTTGAAAGGGGAAAATAAAGTTGAGATATTGCATACAATAGTGAGATATTTGGTGGAAATTTCAGATAAATGCGACTTCCAAAGGACAAGAATGCAATATGGGTTGGGCAATATGATGATATATGCTGTGAGATTATCTAAATTTGCCAGACTGTTTATACCAAGATGACTATCCCTTTAATATCTCTGGTTGCATCAGACCAGTGTCCAGGTCAGTTATTGTAATGGTGGATTGTTATGTGATTCACTTGAGAATTTAGTTGTTTAAGCAAATTGGACAAAACATCTGTAAAAATAAAAAAGTACTATATGTTCCCCATCCAAGAAGATTATTATTCTATTAACTAACTAACTATTAATGAAGGTTATGCTTTATATGACATATCCTACCCTTAATTTACTGTGCACATCTTGAATTTTATGTATCATATGTACTAGTCATACAGTATGTTTGATGTATTGAGTGTTTGGACAGTGATTTAAATGTTGTGTTGTCTTCTCACCTGAGCTGTCAGTGTTGACATAGGCCTCAGCAGCACTTTTCAGGGACTGGAACAAAGCCTCATAATTTTCAAAGAAATGATGCTTCTCCACAAATAACTGATGAAGACAGAATTAAATAAAGTCTTTTTACTTTTCGTGACTCTCCAGATGCTAAAGATTTGGTTAACATTTCAGTACAATATGCAGAGTGTATCAAAGTCTGAGCTTACAACATAGTTGTGGAGCATCAGTTCCATTGACTCTTGTCGGCCGTATTTAATGATCCAGGATTTGAGCTTGGACTCAGCTAGAGTGAGAAAGGCCTGCATGTGGTGCTTGTTCTCCAAGAATTCCATCTTAGCCAGGTGGATGCTAGAAGATGTAGAGACAAAGTTCATCCTGAAAAAAAGACAAAATTCACAAAAGATATCAGACCTACAGCTTGACCCTCACATTTTGCTGAAAAGCAGAATGTGACACCATGTTTGACAATGTATAAATCAGGTCTCTGAGTCAGAGGCTGAGGCAGGTGTCTTTCCTACCTCTCAGCCATGTCTTGGAGCTGGTCTGGTGGAACAGGGACTCCATCAACACTTCTGTCCTTATGGATCCTCTGAAAAACCTGCTGGTGACTCTCGAGGCGCTTCAACACATCCTGCACAGTGTAAATACATACAGCGCATGAACACAAAGAAATACTGTCACCACTGTATCCAGCACCTTTGAAATGATTTGTATGTGCATGTTATGTTAAATTCACACTAGGTGTCCTGGTTTTCTCTCTCTCGTATGGCTCCATGCTAACCTTGTGCTGCTCTAAAGCTCTGTGGACAGTGTTAGCTGTCTCGTCATGTGCCTGTTGGACGACGATCTCGTGTCGCAGCGCTCCTTCAGCCTGGTGCAGCCATGTCCCCACCATATCCAGAGGAGCAGGCAGAGACCTGTCCAACTGCAGATGCCAGTCCAGGAGCTGAGATGCAGAAAAAGAAATCAAAGAGAAACATTTGATGAACAGATCGTGATTATCCAAATCATTGCATGGTGCAAAAAAAAATAGCCTTTGGTTCCCCAATAAAAGCTCAAAAGTAAAAGAAACATAAATTACAGATAAAACAATTACAATGAAAACTGGCAATTACATGCTGACAAAGAGCAGACTGTCACGCATCTTTGAACTGACAGCTTTGTCATCATTAGTTTGTGTCTCAGCTGAATTAAACTACAAGGAAGGAAACACCATAGCTGCCAGCAAAATGACACATTAACATTGCTGTTAGAAAACAGTCTAAATCTTTGATACACCCCCATATTGAAACCTTTAATATGTGGTCATAACATAAGAGACTTTACCTCTGCTGTTTGCGCTCAATTTTTTTATTAGAATTAAAAAGTACAATCAATCAGATCAATTGATGTTTTTTTCATAATGTCTTCATGTATGTACATTTTTTTAAAAGCTCGACAGACCTCCAAGAGTAGCTTTATATGTTTTTTTTATTTGTCAGAATGATGAAGCAAGAAAGAACAGACTAATATCCAAGACAGAGCCATATTTTACAAACTGTTGCCAGGATGACTCTGCACAGTGTGGCACTATAGCAGACATAGATGTTGACTCCTGTTTCTCTCACCCTATTGGAGACCCTCTCCCAGGCCTGTTTAACCAGAGCCTGATCCACAGTCAGCATCCCGTCCTTCTGAGTAGATTGCAAAGCTCCCTCCACCTGCTTCCTCCTCATCTCCAACTGGACACGCAGACTCTTGAACAACTGGAAAGAAAAAAAAAAAGGTGAAATCTGTTCATAATTCACATTTCTCTGTCCCTTGTGAAAGCATGTCCAAAAATATTCAAGTTACAATATACAGACATCAGAACAAGTGCTCTCTCAGGGTTCACACCCTCTTCCCCTTGGTGCCTAATCAGACCTTCATAAAAACTGTAGCTAATTGCCTCTGAATGCCATCCCTCTGTCTAGTTTCAGATTCCCAGACTCTTCTTAATAATGTACAATGAAAATATGGATATTCCACATGCTACTGAATATGGAATGTATCCTGGGGCTTGATGGAATAAGCCAGATTGACTGAAATTATGACGGCTGCTGTCTGATCCCCACAGTGTAATGCCACGATTAAGCTAATAATAGGAGCGTCTGTGCCCAGTGTGCCCAGTCTAAACTACACAAACACACACACACACACACACACACTAACCTGGTACTGTTGAACGAGATTGCCCTCAGTCTCCTGAGCCTGTACTGCGTCTCTCTCCAGCTGGTCGAGCCACATTTTGAGCTCCCTCAGGCTCTTTCGCTGCTCTCTCTAGGAGGCCGGGATGGTGGAGGGATCGCGGGGTGAACGGTGGGTGGAATGATGGACATGGAAATTGAGAAGTGCAAAGGGGAAATGAAAACCAAATAAAAGAGGGGGCATACAAGGAGGGGAAAGGGTGTAAAGGGGAAAGGGGAAAAACAGGAAGACGGAGAGAGAAAGTGATTAACCAGAAGGATGTTTGACAGATTAATGAAAGGATGGAGGGAGGAAAAGGGTGAAAGAAGGGGCAGAGCACGTACTATTAAACATGTGTTCTGCTAATCCTCTGTGTCTCCCTGTAGGACAAAATGTCAAAAACCCACAGCTGCCAAAAACACTCTGCTTAAACAGGGTACTTTGTCTAAGACCCCCCACCAACATTTCATTGGATTTTAAGTTACCATGACGATAATACTATGCTGCTCAAAAGCTCGTGAGCTGTTCAGTCTCAGTCTATTCAGCTTTATCACTTCACGATGGCTCCTGTGGGGAGCCTTATCCTAAAACTGTATTCTTTATGACAGCTTAAGACGTGGAAATAGATTAAAATAATTCTAAAGGAAAATAGTCTATTATCTGTCATATTGTACTCTCCACAACTTCTGCACAACATTTTACCACCAGTGTTTCAATGGCTGTTTTAGACAATAAAATAATACAACACTTTTACGGTTCATTGAAAACAAAAGGGCCAATTGACATTCATTCAATATAACACAATAGCATATTCGGGACAAACGTCATCATGTTAGCAAGAACTGTCAACAAAGAACAAAGCAGGTAAGAAACACAACAACCAGAAAAAAAAAAAAAAAAAAAACAATCAGCGTTGTGAGATGACAAAACACAGTGTGGCTTAAAAAGCAAGTAGTTAGCACAGCTTCACAGCAGCTCCCGACACTCTTAACCTTAAAAAACAGACAACCTCACAAGCTTTCCATCAAATACGCTGTATCAATGCACACTGCCAATGCCAGAGGCTTTCATTGTCATGCTAATGGAACCAGGAGCCATAGCGCTAGGTGGTAACATTAATAAATGGTAATATCACATCTTATTATACTGGACTTCCTTTTGTTATCATGGCTCAGAAACCCTGCGGCAGGAATATCACATCAGGTAAGATAAAGAGCCAATATTAGCATATAGGCTCTATTTTGACATGGAAAAACAATGTTTAATCTCACCCACACTCTGTACAGTAGACAGCAATACTGTAATTCAATATTAGAGCCAGAAAAATAAGGATTAATCACATTTATATGGAAACAATGAATGTTCAAGGGTGCTAATTACATTGAGCTGCGGAAAATGATGGAAAACCTGCCCCTGGGACCTTAAGTTACTATATAACCTACCTCCAACATTTCCGCTATATCGCGAGGAGTAAGACCGTGCTGTAGGACAGAGGCCAGCACAACAACCACAGGAAAGCAGTCACCACACAAAAACAGCGAGACAAAGACAAGGAGAGACACCAAGAGAGAGATGTGCAGAAAGGAAAGACATAAACAACAGGCAAGACAATGCCAAACCTGAGTCACATAACAGGTGAAATATGTTTGTTTTAAGCTTTGGGAATCAGCAGATGGGCGGGCGTTACTGCATTACAGCACTAATTAAATTGCCAATTGAGGAAATTTAAAAATCTAGTAATTCAAAACCTTTCTTGTGTCTGTTTAAATGTTTTTCTTACTTTTACAGTATTGGGCCATGACGTTAGCCTTAACCACCCATCATTTACAGGATAAACAAGCAACAAACAGTAATTGGAAACACTCAGCTATGCTCGCTTCAGTTCAACACTAACGAAAGACAGACAAAATGTCATTTATGCTGCATGTCATGGCTGAAGTTTGACATGATAACTGTGACGTTTCAAGAGAAAGACAAACCATGTAGGATGCAGAAAGAGAGAAGATAATGAAAGGCGTGTCCAGAATGAGATAAATCTGACAGCTGGTTACCTCTTCTTCTGTTTGTCCTTCAGAGTCGGTCTGCTTTAGGTCGGGATGATGCTTCAGGAATTGGGCTACGTATGTCATAATGGATTTCTCATCGGGTTTGTCTACGTCAACATCTGAGAAAGGAACCGAATGAATGTAATCAGAAGTGATATCAAGTTGAAGCCTCTTGACAATTCTCATAGGAGGAAATAACTGGCACTGACAAAAATGTTACAGTCTGTTCGGAAACAGACAAGCAGCCCTTTAAATGAAAACAACCTTTAGCGCTTTAGATCAGTGTCCAAGTTTTTCTTGCGAGGTTCCACCACGCTGAATCTCACGGCCTAATAGACCTTAATTATACTGATGTCAAGCTTGATTTGTCAGAGTTCATTCTGAAGGGCAGGCGTGAAGAGGCACAGATGGTGTTTGGCAGTGTCACTGACGTGCAAATCTGATGGTGTGACAGATACCCATGATTGTATTTCTGTATTCTGAAAAACCAGCTCTGAACAATGAGGCCCTACTGATTTAAATGATATGTCGGGTAAAGTGATTTCTCATTAACTGAGTGAGAAACACAAAGGTCACACTGTTGGTTTCTATTAAAGAACATATAGCAGAGAGAAAAAGGAGGAAAATGACCGTAGAATTAGTTTGATCCAACGATGTTGTAGGTATGCGATATGTAATGTTTGAGTCTATATGAAATGCTATTAGAGATGTTATTTACCCTCTGGATCAAGAAGCTGTGGAATGCCCAACTCCGTCTCAGCCAATAAGAAGGCTTCCTGCAGATTTTCTCGGTTGGGCCTCCTCCATACACGCTCCATGTCGACTATATTGGGCCGGAGGGCATGGATAATGGCAAAGAATGCTAAACCTGTACGCCAACTGGGACCAAAGTCTTTCACCTCGAGCCCCAGACGTCTAGAAAAAGACAGAACATCACAACATCACAGCAAAAGAAAGAAAAAATACACTTTGAGAGAAGAAAAGGTTTTCATCTTCACATTACACTGATGATGGTGTCATATAAGGAAATGGTTTGTTTTGCAGAGACACTTGAGCGTTACAGGAGGCTACATACTTGGTGGCTGTCTGCTGGACCCATCTCAGCAGGGCCTTTCTGGCCCCACCCTGCACAGGTGGGAGAGGTTTCCTCTTGACAGGTGGGCTGGTGGTGTCAGTGCTGCTGGTGGAACTTTCCACTGATGAGGTGCTGCTGGATAAGGCCTGCAGTGCTGGTAGGCTACTGGTTAGTTCCTCTATCTGTGGGCAATAAGAGACAATGAAAACTCAGGCCATCAGTACAGTACCTACAAATTTACTCAATTACTTGTAATAATAATTGCTTGCTGATCTGATGCAAAATAAAAAAAACAAAAAGCTTTAAAAATATACATATACTGTAGACATATGTGTTTTGGATATGTGTATATATTGTAAATACATAAACATTTTGCTATTACTGTTAATACTTCTTTGTTCTTCTGTAGTAGTAGTAGCAGCAAAATGTCTATGCATCTCTGTGTATATATTGGGTTTTTTTATATATATACTGGCGTTCTCGGAAGCCCTCTATCACATTGCTTGTGAGAGGTCAACCTTAATTTATCCAGCTGACGGTCCAGTGAGCAACTCCACACTGGAGCATTAGGGAACTGAAAGTCTAAGAACAATGAGACCAAAGAGAACATATTTCGTTCTTCACTTGCCAACTCAATGTACTAACTTTAACTTTTCGCAAATTACTATATTTACATTTCATATTTCTGTTTTGAGTTTTGTGTACTTGCACATCGCCCATATATACTGCTTTTCAGGAACTTGGGATAACAATCATAAAATGTATTATTAGACTTCAGCCAAAACCAGCTGGTCAGTTGTTGAAGATCTATTGCTAATCTATTTCTCAGTTTCTCCTCTCTACTGCCAGAAAACTGAGGCTGCTCACAACAGAACACAGAGAGAATCCATAAAATCACTTTGACATAAACTACATCAATATATCAGTAAGTGAATAAGTGTACAGTGTTGTACGCTTTATTCAATATCTTTATGTTTGCTAGGACAGCATGCATCTACATGTGTTGATGTTGCTAAGGGACTGCACTATTTTGATTAAGTTCTTGTCGATCTGTGCATGTCTGAAATGCCTGAGGTAGCAACTGCTTGTTTTTTCAGAGTGGATGAAAAATTGATTTCCCCAGTTTAAATTTCCTCTCAGTTCAAACTGCTGAGCATTTTGCCAGCTAGAAGAAGACATTTCACGGTCCATGCTTTCCTTATAAGTCCTTTCCATTTTATAATAATACCTCGTTTGTGGATGTGCCATCATGTTGATTGTGTGTTGGCAGCCATGTTATCCTTTCAATTTGTAGGCCTAGTAGTGAGCTATCAGTGGTGTTTTGATTACATAATTGACTAAGATGTTCACATGTTTTCTCCTTGTGTAAAATGTAACATACTGAATTATGTACATTGTATTTGCTAATCTATTACCTTAATTAACTGAAGCAATTTTACCTGGAAATAGAGGATGATGGTCCACACCAACCCCAAAACAATTGATGGTCGTCCATCAACAATATCTGTGGAGTTGATGTTCACTAGCTTGATCTGTGTCAAAAACACAACATCCGGCATTGAAATATTTAAAGACCAATTAATTTCAGATCGTATTCAGTTCCAGATTATTTACTTAACGCTTTGGTAACGCTTTGATTTAATCGCTACCACCCCCCACATTCAGCATTCATATTTAGCATTTACTATACTTCTATGGACATCCATAAGTAGAGACTGATGTGTAAAAAAATAATGAATGAAAATAAAGTGAAACACAGTTGCAATAATATAAAATATGTCTTTATTGGAGAAAAGTATGTCCAAACACAAAACACACAAAACACAAATTCCCTCAGTCTAGTGATTCAATCTTGTACCCATGTTTACACAAAATGAACAATATAAAGTATGAGCGTAATCCGCAGCGCTACAGGATGCAGGTAATCCTAACCCTATCTATTCCATGTATGTACAAAACCAGGGCAGTGACGTTATGAATACTGACCGGAGATCCTCTGTAGGCAGACTGGAGGGCAGATAAGAAAAGGACACAAGAGAGGGAGAGAGAGAAAGGGTATTTAGAAGTACTCTAGATACATTTGATTAAAGGGGGATGCCTCATTGACTGTGACATGGCAGATACTGTAGCATCTCAGAGGTGAGATAACTTGAGTGGTTTGCTGAGAGGAGAGATCTATCATCACCACACAGGCAACAAGGATTATATCCAACAGAGATGGACATAGAGAGAGAGAGAGCAAGAAAAGGGAGGAAGAGAGGGCTGTATCTTGTGATATGATTAATTATTCTATATTATCACACAGAGGGTTAAATTAAAGAAGCGCTGCGGCACAACAGGTCATCATATGGTAATACATGCCACTCCATATAGGTGAACAAGCATGCAGGAAGAGATTGGGGGCAGGCGAGGGCAGCGTGGGGAAGGGCGGGACAGTGTCTGATAAGAATACATGCAATACATGGTTTCATATTAGAAAACACAGCAGGTTATATTAGAAACTCAACCCAGCTGTGTGGTTAAAGTGTTTTATGTTATGACCACACACACATTAGTTTCCTTGGTACCAACAACAGTGTGTAGGTTAACAAGTATAGATAAGTGGAGTCAATTGACTGAAAATCATTTACGATCGATTTCGACAACCGATCAATGACGTAAGTCATTTTCAAGCCTCGTCCCAGCCTCTCTGTGAGTATTTGCTGCTGTTCTTTGATCTTTGTTAAGTGAATATCTTTGAATTTTGGGCCATTAGTCAAACAAAACAATTTATTTGAAGTCACTTTGAGCTCTGGTGATGGAAATTTTTCACTCTTTTCTGTCATTTTCCAGCTTAAATAATTGATTGATTAATTGAGAAAACAATTAACAGATAAAATCAATAATGAAAATAATTGTTAGTTGCATCCTTAGTTGACATTATAGCTGTGGATTTGCAACACCCACTTAAATAAATATATTACAGGGTTTCAACAGTTTATAAATGATTGGTGAAATGGTAAACATCACGATGCCACTGACTGAACACTCAACTACGTTTTCTAGGATACTGATATAAGAGTGAACATGTATCAGGCATTAAGCCATTGGACCTGTAAAGCGAAATGTAAATACAGTCTAGACATACACCAGATTTACACGCAGAGCATATTTACATTTAATTTCCGACATAGATTTACTAAGTCACAGCCACGCAGACATATACAGCAGAGTGCCCACTGACGTCTCATCGCCAGACTGCAGATTACTGGTGTAGGATTTGCGGTTTTAACCCTGTCACATTTGAGGAAGACAAATCAATGTCCCTGCAGACACCAGCTCATACTTTTCAACTGGCTTTATTTATGTATATCCAAGAATGAGGCGGGTGAAGCTTTGAGAATGTTTTGCTAATCTCATGGAGGGGCAGTTGATGCAGTTTATGATTAGTTAATGCAATTCTGTAGATGAAGCTGGAAAAAGGAATCACGAACCATGTTTATCTAAAGTGAAGACAACAGAAGTAAGAGAAAGAAAACTGGCAAGTACTAATATCTTAAAGGGCAAGAGGTGTGGTACCTTTTTATAGAATTTTTCATCAAATATATGCAGCCAAACAAATAATAAATGCCATTTAGATAAAGAGAAAATGTGATGAAAGTCAGCATAACAAGACAGTAAAGCCTGAACAGGAATCTTTGTTGTGAAAGCAGAGTGCAGTGGTATCTGGATAAATGAGGAATGTGGGAAGGTGGAGAGAGTCAGAGGCGGGGAGGACGGGGAAACAGGTCACACAAGGTCAGGATTCAGTGTTTGCGCCCACGAGGCAGCAGCTGAGCAGGGAGAGCAGCAGGAGGGGTAAAACCGATGAGGGGAAAAAAAAACATAAAAAGAAGGCTCTGAACTCTTACCTTCCTACCCTCAAGGAAGTTGAGAGCTGTACCGATGTTAGCGACCCAGTGGATCCTCTTTAGCTTCTTGCCCTGCTCACTTGGCTGGAAGGAAAAGGGAGAACAATGGGGAGAGATGGAAAGGAAGAAATAGAGAAACATAGAGTGTGGGTAAAATAAAACAGTGCTATTGAAAAGAAGAACATTTATTTTAAATGTTATTACTTGTAAGTATTAAAAATTTAGGGCACACTCAGCACAGCATAAACAATATCAGCAAACACAAATACAGAATCAAACAATAAATTAAGACCAAAAATATGGAATCCAATCACAGCTGTGTTCGGATATAAACAGTCAGATCAATAGGACATAGACAACTTAGACCTTAGGCAATATTGGCCAAGTAAGATCCTAAAGCTGTCTTTGTCTGTGTTTGTTGAACTCTGATCTGTCCTGGTTAATCTGGGCTTTTCTATTCAATTCAAACATCCTAATAAAAACAGATCGATGAGCATTTCCATGTAATTTGTTTCTCATTTCACATGCACTGCATTAGGTCCGCAGGTCTTTTGAGATTAGCAAAAAAAACGTGTGTAAAAACCATATAAACAAACATTTAAAAAAAAATACTAACTAAATTTCTCATTTACTTGACCAGTCTGATCCTCGTTATATCAGTTCAACGTGATCGAGTTAAAATTTAATTCAGCAATATCAGAGGAGATGAAGTCCTTGAAGTAGGGGGCCAAATCACATGCTCTAGAAATGATCATGAGACTAACCAGTTTTTGTCCAGAGAGGATTTCCAGCAGGGCCAGCAGCATCACACCATCCTTGATGTCCTCAAACAGGTCTGTCACCACCAGAGGAGGGACACGCTATAAGAGAAAAGAAATATAGTCATGGGCCTTATTTGCAAAAATGTTTTTGTCTTCAGTCATCCAGAAAATAATGTCGAGGCAAGCACCAAATGGTGATAAAGCTTTTGACAATGAAAACTTGCACTTTGACGTCGATGTAACTGTAAGATTCAAAAATGTAGTCACATAAATGTACTGTTTACATAAGCGTTGCATGCCATAAACTCAAACAAAGCATTCTCAGTTTTCTTGGAATGCAAAGACTTTGGATTTGAGTCTTAATAGCTTTTGCAATGTACATGAAACTATGAGGCAAGTGGTGGTTTTTCTGCATTAGCCTAATCTAAGTGGTTCGGAGCATAAATAATACAATAAATACGCTGTATAAATTTTGCTATAAGACGTTAATTTCAACTTGTGAAACACGGATAAAGGAAATCCTCGTAAGAAAAAAAAAAAGTACTTGGAGCCTCAAAAGAGTTTGGCTGTGCCACGTATTACTGACAGCTCGAGTCAGCCATAAGCAGAGGCTCAGCAGGCTCTGAATGGGGTCTTCAAATCCTAAAATATGCTGATGATTTCAAACTGTATCCTTCTCATTGACTTCCTCCCTGACCTGACACAGACTTCCAGACGCGGGAAATCCACATATCTCTGTTTCTTGCCGACGCCACATCAAGGATTTCTCTTAAAGCAGAGTCACATGCTGGGGCTGAGGAGAGGTTTAAAGAGGAGGGAGTGGGGGGGGGGGGGGGGGGGGGGGGGGGGCACTCAGATGAGCGAGCCATTCACAGGGAGATTAGCTGTGAAGGGAGTGAGGGAGAAGGAGAGAGGAGAGGAAAAGGCGGAAGCGGAGACATGTGCATGAGTGTGTTTGCGTTAGCACGTGCGTGCGGAGTGTGTGTCTGTTGATAGAGAGAGAAATATACAACCCCCCCCCCCCCATCATAGTGGATATGCGAGAGGGGTATAATTGAGTAGAAAGAGTGGCAGCGAGAAAGATGATAGAAGGCAGAGAGAGAAGGGACACTAACCTCACGGCTTTCAAAATTAATTAGCAAATACAGTAGCTCTTTGCGCTAATTCCTCTTCTAATGTCATTTCATGGCTTTGGATATTAGAATATTCAGACAGCACTTGTGCTCCTCTCATAAAGTGACAGAAGAAACAGTTACAAAGACCCCTTCAAAGGGATAAATTATACCATGAGCTAATTGAAGTTAAATTTACCTATTTGTTCATTATAATCCCAAAGCTAATGAGGAAATTTTCCGTCTAATTACAAAATAAGAAAGTAATATCCATTTCCTCTGCTCAGCCACATGAGCTAAAAAAAATAAATCAAGGGCTTAATGAGCTAATTACATATGAGTGTCTGGGCCATAATTGATTGTGAGCAGAGAAGTTTCAGATTGTGCGTCTGTCTCCGCTCTCATGTTATTCCCTCAGTAGACTTGACTCAGTGGATTCCACAAGATCAACAGCATGAAAGATGGAGGGAGGGGCAGAAACAAAGAGAATGAAGGGTTTCATTTTGAATTGCAATACATCCAGGTTGAAGGAACAACTGATACTAGACGCTTATTATTCGAATCTTTTGAGGGCAAAGTGATTTGCCAGCTTAACTTGCAATTTACGTTACATAATTTACATTATTTAATGTAAATAACTTAGAGGACACAGTAAGTTAATTTATACCTGGGTAAAATCCTTGATAAACGTATGATACACGATGAGTATCTCTTCAAATACTTCTGGCTACTTGCAAGAAAGCGATGACACGGAAATGGCTGCAGGCAAACTCTCTAACAAAGAACGACTGAGTTGCAATTGTCAATGAAACAAACTGTATGGAAAAATGTACCTTTACCTTAAGACTACACTATGAGAAATATGTGAAATACTGTAAAAAAAAAAACATACTATATACAGTATTTGTGCCTGTAAGATGTAACTCATTGCATATGTCATTGAAAGACGCGGTATAGTAGTAGTATTGTGCTATTCATACTTGAAAATATCAATGAAAATAAAGTTGCAAGAAAAAAAAATCATAGTATGTTACTTTACCTACAAGCACACACAATTACCTCAAATATTATGCACTCTACATCTCATCTTGGTTTAATTTACTACACTCTGATGAGGAATAAAACAAAAAAGAGAGTATTGTTGACTACATATATCATATGTATAAGTAATAGGAAGAGAAAAAGTAAGAGATCATAATAGTTGGCAGGTTGAAAATTGAAAAATTAAGTTGGCTAAGGCACATAAAATGTACCATGAAGTGCTGGGTTTGAATGTAGTGTGCGTGGTGTGTGTCATCCACTAAACCACCCTCCCCACCCCCACCAAAAGCAGAAGGGGTTGGGTGGGAGCAGGGAAGTAAACAGTGAAAGAGGACCGCTGAGCTTCACTTTACTGGTACTGTAATCTCAAAGAACACTTGGTTCACTGATTACTGTATTAAAGCTGTTTGCCTAGAAAACGCCTGAAAGACGATGAGACCTCTGCCGCTCACACCGGCCACTCTGTAATTAAGCTTTAACCTTCTCAGAAAGGATTTGTCATAATGGAAACTTGGGGCCCACTCACTGAACACCCCACCCCAACTTGTCACTCCACTGCCATGGGTGCAACTTGAAAGCCTGATGCTTACTTGAGAGCCAAAATGATGGCTATTTTGCAAGCATTAATGTAACACACTATATTCTGACGTAATTGTAGGGTCTAAACAATATTATCCTTTAAACAAAAGAAATAACCTACAAAAAATAATGTTGTTCTGCCCTCTTACAGTTTATACCGTTGGTCTATAACTGGTGACTTTATCTGGTGAACTACTCCGATTAATGAGAGTCATTAATCTTCTGTATAAATTACCCGTTCTCATACGTCCTCTCTCATGGAAACTCTTTGTCAGAGCTCATAAGACTTCTTTTGTTGTACCTGTGGAGTGGAAAAGTAAGGGGGAGGGGAAGTGATAGTGAAAGGAAGCCCTCATGCCATGTCTCAACTCACCTAACGATTAATCACATACCTTTAGGCACTGAATTAAAGACCTGTGATAACTGGAGTGGCCTAATCATCTGCATAGCCAAGGGCATGATCTATCCCTCAGAGAGCAAAGCTAAACCAACTGTTAAAGCTTCTCTGTCTTTTATCCTTCTGTCTGTCTATCTCACACATTTTTTTTTGCCTAATGTGCCTCTTTAAATGGTTCTTTATAGAGTATTTATAGCTGTTAGACAAGTCCGTAGGATGCTGTTTCGTCTCTACTTGTCTGCAGAATGATATCCTCAAGAAACGCACCTCTTTATTACAACAGATCCTCTGCACCAGCTGAATTGACTTTCCCCCCCTACTCATCACAAAGCTCTCTCCGAACATTTACCGAGCTGCTGTGACGACCGAGACATTTTTGAAGACAAATATAGTCCAATCAGTGTCACTATGGCAACGTCAGGCATCAGGTGAAAGGGTAAGCAGTTTCATGATAGGCAAGGAGGAGGAGAGCAACTAATTTGATCAACTAGGTAGAGAGAGAAGCGTCGGGAGCAAACACTGTTATCTCTTCCGATGGGACTGTGAGGGTATCGCTAATCTATTGATTAGCTGAATTGGTTAATTAAAGTGAATTTAAATTAATTTTCCAGGATCTTTTCTCAAATCTGTTTATTTGTGTTTTTGTGGTACCAACAATACTTAATATTGGGCGCGTAAGACCACAGCTTTTAAAGCTTTTTAATCTAGACTTTTTGAGAAACCTTCTCCTTGGCATCCCTGTGAATCCTCACCGTCTTACCCCAATCACGCAGCGTGTGAATGGGTGTATACGACCATGAAATAGCACAAGGACCATTGCTCTACTCTACCGCGTGAAGATGACTTAATAAATAAACTATGTGCTTACCTTAAACGTTATTAAAATTTCAAGGCATCTAAACATTGGGCTGTGTGTAATTTTCTGCTGGCACAGTCCTGAAACGTGATATTGAATATTACGTCAAGGTTTATTCCCTTCAGAGTGCTTTTCAAATGAATTTTCTGCCCCACGTCACTGCGGTTCAAGGCCTCCACAGCTGTCCTAATCAAATAGGGAAACCTTGAGAGGAGCGTCGCAGATTGAAATAACACCTAATTGTTTTGCGCTGTGGCATATTTGCCTTGTCCACTGGTTCCTAACACACCATTCAAGCAGTAATGGGTTAAATTGAGGAGCCTAATGCAGTATAATACAATAATTACACGCATACGATGGCCCCTCAGCATGCAGCTGCTTCGAGTGTAGTTGTTTAGTATAAGTTACAGATATACTGTTGTCATTGAGGCTCATTGAGGAGGCAAATGATGGGCAGTTTTAACTAAAAACTCTTATCCTAAGACATCTAAATCAGCCCATATTGAGACTGAGAGCTTAAATTAATGACTGTAGCTTGCAAGAAAGAAGATATACGGTGTATCAAATGCTGTAATGCGAAAATGATAATTAGAGTGAGAGTAAATCCTCGCTACCAGCTACATGAGATTGGAGGAATAAAAATGAGAAAGAAAGGCATGTGAGTGAGAACGGCTGTGTGCGTGTGTGTGGTCTTAGCTGGCACACTCAGTCCCATGACCAGCTCAACAGCGTGTTTTGGAAATGGAGCAAATGTCACAGCGAGCACAGTGGATGGAAGCGTAGAAGAGCAAAGTGATTCGAAGTGGGAAAGCAACGAGATGAGGAAGTTTTCAATCCGCAAACACCAGCAGTGTTTGTATAAAGGGACAACACAATGCTGGCAGTAGCAGAGGGGACTCAACCAGACTCTCTTACCTTTGCCAAGTGGGAATTGATCCATTTTGTGAATGTCCTCTTCTGCACTGCCTCCTGCTCATCTGTAAATCAGAGCCAAGAGCGTCACTATCAGTCACATGCAATAATAAACAAAGAAGGGATTAAAACACAATCTTCTCATTGTCCATTGTTTTGAGAGTTGATTGGGTTTGCAGAGCTGGATGGTGACTCTAATTAACTTTGATATTATTACTTCCTGTCTACTGTGTCTGAACACAGTCGTACCAAATCATACCTTGCACAGATGTGGTAAGAGAAGGTATTTGACATTTAAAGATGGCATTTTCATTCACTGGACGCCTATTAGTGTGGACAGAAAATCCTGCTCTCAGAAATGCCCTTTAGATGATAGAAGGGCAGTTGTTCTTCCTATAAGATGACTTGTATCTCTGCCTCCACTATAAGAGGGGTTTTATTCATGTCTGACCACAGTTCCAGCATGCAATATGTTGCTACAATACTGTTAAGTGCATTGATCGCGCCACATAAAGCCAACCTCACCCCCAAATGTACTGATTTACCTACATATAGGGAAGGACAATGTTTGCGGTACAGTGGTTACAGCGATAAAGCCCATTTAGCAAAGGCACAATCAATAGCATAGATGTCTGCTGACGATGTCCCCTGAAAAAGCCACTTAACTTAAATGAGGACAAGACATAAATCAAGCCTTGTCTCTCATATGTGCACAAGCAAATATACAATACATATAAACACTTGCACACACGGCAAAAACACAGTATGGAGATAGTATTGAGAATTGTATACTGTATGTTCTGCAGGCTTTTGAGCGCCAACGAATGGATTCCTGCTGTAATTTATCCTTCTGACAGCAAAAATAATTGTAACTTGCAGCACATGAAATAAAAATACATCTATAATCCTCAAAGTCAACTGTCACACACATCCAAATATAATGTACACAACACAGATCTATAGTCTACCTGGGACACTAAAGATCCAATCATTGCATAGTATTGTGACTGGCACGTGTGACAATGTTTTTTTTTTTCTGCGCCACAGTGCAATATCCTTGAGATAAGCATGTTATCAGTGAGAGAGGACGTCTGACACAGTGCTTTCCTCTACCTTAATGAAATATGCTGATGGTTTGATTACACTGAAGTTGGTTAGTGTGTCACCCGGTACTGTGGGCAGATGTGAACAGTAAGGGGTGTGTGTCGGGGGGGAGCGGGGGGTGGTGGTGGTGGTTTTTTGGGGGTGGGGGGGTTGTTCATACATAATGCAGATACATTCACGCATAGTCATACGTGCCACTGAGCAGGTCCCTTGTTCAATGAATTAATCTTTTGATTGGGTCCAGGAGTAATCAAATATTGATGGGCGGTAATATTGGATGAGAACGAGAAAGATTTAGCCCCCGCATCCTAGAGCAGGAACATGTGTGACGGAGAACATGACTGCACGTGCGTGGTGCCAGCCTCTCAGTCTCAGGGACGAGGTGACTTTGAACTCAGCGCACACACCGAAGCACACACACCCACTCTGAGACTCACATTCTTTCAATATCACAAAGGGAAATAGCCGTCCTCAGCAACCAAGCCTCGCAGCAGCATTTTAACACACTTGATTACCTTCTCAGCTAGTGTTGGTCTATATCATTAGTCTCATCCACAGCCCCTGAGTTCCCGATATGACCCCCCACGGTGAAGACGACCTTAATGAAATATCATTAAAACCTAGTTTGTTGTCTCAAAGGTTACATCTGCTGACAAACTCTAATAAGACTGGTAGTAAAACAGGCAGAAAAGGAAGGAAGCAGATGACCAAACTCATTGCAAACATGTTGTAAGGCAACTGTCTGACCCATTCTGGGTTATAATATTGCTTTGCTCATTTCTCCAGGAAACAAATCCGAAAATATTATGATAACGTCTCTTCCAATTTTATCTAATTGATCAGACATTGAAAGAGACAGGCAGGCCAGCAGAAACCTGAATGCAAGGTATCCAAACACAGACAGGCAGACAGCTACAGGGTCAAACAGAGAGAAAAGATATCAAAAAATTTGACAGTCTGGCTGCTCTGCTGTGACACATGCAGTGAGCTGCTACTTGTCTGCTGGGTATGCTTGCTTCACCTACTGAGGGCTCAGAGCTCAGCAACCTCCACACACGCAGACACAGACACACACAATCTGCCAAGGTGGAAACGCCCCCCTTCAAATTTCTGCCCATTTAGCTTAACACACACCACACCCACAGCCCAAAAAAGTCTGCCCTGCAGGGAACACTTAGTAAGGAAGAGGAGACGAAATTGCACTGCAAAATGCACACACTCACATACATTTTACACACACACATACAGTAGGCACGTACAGTCCATACTGCAGTGCCACGCTAAATCACACACACACACACAGCATACCTTATCACACACGCACTATGTACTTCTTTTTCTCACACTGTCTGTCTCAGTAGGGGACACACAGCCCTTCACACACACACACACATTGGCCCACTTACCGCGGAGGTAGTGATAGAACCCCGTCACCAGGTTGAGGGATGTGTTCTTTTTCGGGGAGGCTTCGCCCCCTGCTTGTCGTGCCATCTTGTACCCCAGACTATGCCTCGATTCCCGCCTGTTTTCATGGGGACGTCGAGAGGACATCCACAGCAAACCTCCGGGAGAGGCTACACTTGCCCTTGCTCCTGCCCTTGCTGCCTCTCCCCTGTTTTGGGGAGGTGTCTTTAAAGCGCTCCCTGGAGCCTAGACCTCCTGAGATGACAGCGGTTAGAACTGTTGCTCTGAGGCAAAGCTGAGAGCGAGCGATCCTGTTCTGCTCTCTTCTGTTTTCTTGCTGTCCTCTGTCCTGTCCTGCAGTAACGGACTGCAGACTCAGTAAGACTCAGTGTTTTTCCTGCCTGTTAAGCAGCTTGGGAGTGTGATGTGAGTGTCCGCGTGAAGCAGAGACTGTTTCTGTGTGTAAGTGTGTGTGTGTGAATGAGCGCAGTGCAGTGACGGTTTGCCTCAGCATCAATCTTTCTTGCTTAGTCCCTTTCTCTCTCTCTCTAACATACACTCTCTCTCTACCTCGGTCTTTCCCTCCCACGTTCTCTCTCTCTCTCTCTCTCTCTCTCTCTCTCTCTCTCTCTCTCTCTCTCTCTCTCTCTCTTAATTTCTCACTGTAGGCTGCAGGAACAATCCACTTCCCTCCACTGGCCAGCCAATCAGAGTGCGTGGGAATGAGTGATGTCACAGCAGCCCCGTCCTGATGTGGAGAGGGAGCGCTGAGTGGTGGTGGTGGTGGTGGTGGTGGTGGGTTGAAGGGGACGGTTTAGCAGGTTAGGAGGGGAGGAAGTGGGAGCTGTATTCTGACAGCATCACACACACACACACACACACACACACACACACTAAATACAGTATCAGGATAGACGTGCAGGAATTCCCTATGAATTGCTGGCAGTCTAATACCCCTCCTCTCTCTCTCATCCACACAGATACCATGCGGTGCTCTGAGGCTTGTAGCTTTCTACTCCATAGAGCCTGCAGGGGAGCAGACTATCACTGGCAGTCATCCTGTCTGATCTGCTACAGTACTATCTTCAAAAAGGATCCTCTTTCATCTGAACCACAGTCACATACAGTACATCTGTCTGTTTGTCTTCTCCAGGGGAGGCAGTGGAACACAATACAATAGAGGAGAATACAAAACCTGAGGTGAGGTTTGGATGTCATACAGCGTGTGATAAACACAGTAAACACACCGAGACCGGTGTTAAAAATGCAATGTGAAGAATTTATTTGGATCAGGTGGAACGGACTTGGCAGAAAGGGAATATAATATTCATAAGTATGTTTTAATTGGTGTATAATCCCATGAAAATAAGTATGGTTGTGTTTTTGTTAGTTTAGAATGAGCCCTTTATATCTACACAGGGAGTGGATCCTCTTCCATGGAGCCTGCCATGTTGCTCCACCATGTTTCTACAGTAGCCAAGAATGCACAAACCAAACACTGGCTCTAGAGAGAGACTTTCACAGCCACCATAGTTTCTCCTACATGTTTAGAAGGGAGGGTGAGAAGACAGAAGGGGTATTTAGTTGGTTGCAGTGTGCAACCTCAATGCCACTAAATCCTACACACTAGTCCTTTAAAAGTGTCTCCAGACAATATAGGTAAGTCCAGGACAAAGAATACTGTGTTTTAACCTATGTTCATTCTGAATCTGTGATCTGCATTGCTGTGGAAATGGTGATGCTGCTTATAAACCAGACAAAAAACAAACACAACGGACAATGGCAGTATTGTTTGCCTAACAATTATGAATAAAGCATCTAGGAGACACACTCCAACTGCTACTCGAGCTGATACTAGGAACTGAATCAGAGGCAAACCTGTGTTACAGAGCCAAAATTACCCCCACCCCCTCCACTACTGCAGTAAAATTATAGTGGAAAATACCAGTGTGGGAGTACATTGACCCCTTCTTCTTTTCACTGTCTGATTTGTATCTCTTCTTCTGTCTGACCTATGCTCTCTCTTATTCAATCTGTCTGTTTTCCTAATATTTTGTCCCTCATAGTCTCTAACACACACACACAGACACACACACTATCACATGCACATACAGGCAGTGTGAGCTCTGGCAATATTAAAAACACTGGGCTCTTCTTTGAAACCACATTCAGAGAGTTTCCTGGAAAGCAATATTCATGCAGAATAGCCTGGTGGGTCTTATATCAGCCTTAAAGATGAAAGGGCCATTCATCATTTGTGTGATTTTCCCTTTTGTTCTTCGGGTTCACCCCATAAGGGATTTTAATTATGAAAGTCATCAATAACCAATGGCAGCTGTCATCCGCTATCTGTCTGCTGATAATCACGCTGCTGACACTCCTCCCTTTAACAGCCTTGAAACTGGCCGTCAGGGTGCCACCGTGAACCTACTGCGCGGAGCTGTCTTTGACACAAGTGTCTGGTCAGTGCCCATTTTACATTTCTGTATATACAGCATGATTACTGTGTACGTGCCTGAGTGTGTGTGCATGTGTGCTCAGGTATTATAGATAGGCGAGGAGTTCAAAGAAATGTTCACGCAGTCCTGTTTTCATATTTACATATACATTGCCTTTACTAGCACACTCTAGACTATAAAAACATAATTTTACGCCAGCCGAAAGCAGAATCCAGTGAGGCATTCACATCGCGCACTCCCACAATCCCTACTCAATAATATTACTGCAAGAAAATCCTTTGGCCAGACAAAAAGACAAAAATCTATTGTTCTACATACACTGCTGTTTGTGCTGCACTAGTTTGCCTCCACAGTATAAATCATGTAAATAATGAAACAAACTATATTGACTGATGAAGCCGTGCACAATTTGTTCCTATTTATACCAGCCTATCTCTCGATAGGTGTTTTGATAAATTATTGCTGGAGAGCTCCATTTAAATTCAGTAGTGTGAAGGAACTATCCAAGGTACTGAACTCAATGAGAATACTGTTAGCCTGGAAATAATTCTGGTTTAATACGGTAATGAGGACCAATTATACCCATGGTGGAAGGCCAAAACACGTCTCAAAAAGACAATTTTTTTGTTTTTGTTGAAATGTTTCAGAGAATTCTTTCCGTTAACAGAAATTTAGCAGACAGTGAGAAAGCTCAACTTCCCTGGAGAGCAAAACTGTTTAGAAAAACAACCCGGGGACAAAATCAAAACAAGATGGTGAACATTCATGGGACTTGTTAGGATTCACCACAGGAGAGAAACGCAGGCGAGCAGGTGCACGCACAGACACACGCACACACATCAACACACACACACACACACACACACACACACATACATAGAATAAAATAAGCTGAATGGAGACAGAATCATTTTCACGTCTACTGTACATGCGAGAATAAACCAACAGACTCCTTTAGGCTGCAGACCTCAGGAGGCCTCCAGTCTTTCCAAGATAGAAAAGGGGGGGTGGGTTTGGCGGGTTAAAACAGACTGAACCTCAGCTGGTCTAGATCCCTAATGGAGCCCCTGGCAGCCCTACAAAACACCAGATCCTTCTCTGAGGTTGTGGAGGTAGGACGTGGGTCAGCGCTCGGCGCTCACACAGGTATGTCTGCGGGGTGCAAGGCTTCCTGAGGAGAGGAGGAACAGCCTCTTTTCACCCATTAAAGGAAAAACAAACGGCCTCCTGGAGGGTGGAATAACGCTGCTTCTGCTCATATCGTAATCTACTCACCCTGAGGATATTTGGATTTGCTTTCTGAGCAGCCAAGACTTCTTATTTAACCATATGAGAAGTGTGTAGAGACACAGCGCCACCTAGTGGATAAGTAAAAGCTTTGAGTGAACAAAGTTTTCTTTGTAAGTGTTTAGAGAAGACAGCATCAGCTACGACAGTATCGGACAGGAAAAATGAACAAGCTCAGCATAAGCGCAGCTTTTAAATTGCAGCCTCCCAGATGACCCTGCTGTGCACTTGAGCATCTCTGATCTCTCTTAATCTATTAATGACTCCACAACTCACCAACCCTGATTATGGTTGGTCAGATATGGACAGGCACTCCACGCATACTGTACAGTATTACGCACTCTACCGGCAGGTGTTAATTTAGTAATGCATTAATTCAATTATATCATCTTAATATTATTCAAGACCAGAACCATACCTTGGAGGCAACTATGAATCTAATAAGAGTCACAGTAGTAGTGCTGATGCCATGCTAAACTATCAAGCTATACTGCAAGCTATATATATATATATATATATATATATATATATATATTTTTTTTTTTTTTTTTTTAGAGAGATTTTTCTGGTTATAATGCATCTTCTTCTGCAGCACAACATGCCTGTTAAAGCTATCATACACTAAATGAGAGGCTTTGTTGTGTACTAGAGAGGTAGCCTGTAATTGTTTCATACTCACAAACACACACACACATAAACACATTCACAAGCACAAACCCTACACATGTACACACACACACACACACACACACACACACACACACACACACACACACACACACTCATACACACACACACACACCTAATCCACAGCACTGACACACAAAGTGATTTAACAGGTTTTGGTGGCTTTTCTGCCCCTCTACTCTTCCCAATAGCTTTTTTATCCATTTCCTGATTCTAGCTCTTCTCTTTCAACCCAACAATTCCTAATTTAAAAAAAACCCTTCTCTGCACTTCCGCCAGCGTACTTTAGCCTTTAACACTCAATAACACCCTCTATCACACCCTCAACACCTCCACTCAACCCTCACACACCCATTCAGCCTCTCCATTTGCCCTCCCACTTCATTTACAGCGCATTTTTACCAGTCCCACCATAAGTGCTGAGACGGAAGTCCAAATGCCAGCCCATTAGCATAGCTAATTACATTTCAGTAATAATGACACCACATTAAAGAGTGTAAGAAGGGGGGAACAAGTCAAAGTGATTATCAAAACAACCCCTTTCCTCTTTCAAGCACCATCATTCCCTTTTCAGTACCAGATGTGCAGAGAAGGCACTTTGCTGCTGACAAAAGTGTCCAAATATTCAAGTGTTCATTAAAGTCAGGCCACTGATACAGTCATTTAAACAATTTTAGCACCTGCAGTATTGGCACACAAAAAAGCAGTGAAGCTGATAAACATGCCAGTGTATTAAACTGAAAAAGTCAAGGTATTTATAATATATTTAGGAGACATTTAAAAATAAAAAACTGTTGTCACCATGGGTTAAAAATATAGTACTTTCTGTTATAAATTAGATTACCAAGAAGCTGCAGAAAATCAAATACCATCCTGTGGCAAATCAGTGTTACATTGCGCCTCATTGGATTTGAGCCACAATCTTCTTCCTACATTTAAAGGGCTCC
The DNA here is from genome assembly GCF_963924715.1 of Thunnus thynnus. Classification (NCBI taxonomy): domain Eukaryota; kingdom Metazoa; phylum Chordata; class Actinopteri; order Scombriformes; family Scombridae; genus Thunnus; species Thunnus thynnus. The sequence continues at coordinate 18,615,220 of NC_089534.1, forward strand.
TTTATCAGGTGAATACATTCAGCTGAACAAAAGCAAATTTTAACACTATACACAAACAGACTGAACATGCGGCTAATACAAAGCATCTATTCCACTGGAGGCACCAGGGGTCATATCAAAACACCACTCAGTGGCACTAAGAGCATTAGAAAGACTCAATTTGGCTTTGAAAAAATATTTTCAGCTTGATGTTTCTCTGCTGGTCCCTCTATGAATGTGTGTGTGTAATGATTGAGTGTGTGTGTGTGTGTGTGATGATTGAGTGTGTGTGTTTGTGCCTGTGTGATGCTTTGTGTACGTAGGAGTGCAGGAGTGGGTCAGACAGTCTAAGCTCTTTATCCGGGTTCAGTGGCTCGCCACACATTACAGGGACGAGTAAAGTGAAAGGACTGGCGTCAGCACAGTAAATAAATCACTGAGGCCGGTGCAGTAAATTCAGTTATATGTCTCGTCTTTGCTGTGAAATAAAAATACTGACTGGAACAGAGCCAGAATCATCTACAAAATCCTGTTGCACACAATCACAAGAGTGTATTTATGCTTATGCAGCTGGGCCATTTACTGTCTTATTCAAAGTGAATCTAAAGCAATTCTTTTTGCAACCAGCAGATGAATGCCTTTTGTTTTACTCTTCAACCACCTGTCCAGTTAGTGATGCCATTTTATGAAGGAATTCATTTCCTCCAAATATCCTAAACATCTCCTGAATGCTTGCTTTTTCTCACTGAACATTCTTGAATTCTTAAAAGCAGGAAAACAGAGTTTGTTATGTCAGGCAGCAGGTTTTGTTTGTGTCTGGAGCGGGAAGCATCGGAGTGATAAAGGGCCCCGAGGGAGAGATGTGAGCTTGCAACACGACAGGAAATAACATTTCATAGATACAGCAGTTCCATTGCTTAGTTTGTCATTGAAAGTAAATGAAAAGGGATGATGGACATCCTCATCCCAGGAACACTGTAACATGGTAACTGAATTCAGGAAATGTGCAAGAGTAAACAGCTGATAAAGCAATGCCTTATATACAGTCTAATAAATTAATGATGAAAGGTTCAAACAAGCTGAAGTGAACCTTGAATGTCAATGTTATTTTCTTTGGTTGTCAGATTATTTCAAACTATCTACTGCAGTGGTGCAGTAAACCCAACCAATCTGGTGCTCCACACAGATTAAAACAAAAAATGGGAATTACTTTCTTACATACTAACTTGACAATGCTGGAGTCATTGCATTATCCGGCCAGTTGACCTCTCAGAGGTCAGGGCATCACAATCTGACCTCTATTTAAAAACCTTCAAGTGCTAAATGGAGCGCCAGAGGCAGAATTTTCCACTATTCTCCAATCACATTGTGACAGGTGAGAAAAAGGGACAGAGGTGTCTGTGGGTGAAAGATAAGAGCGTGCATGAGAGTAAAAGTATAAGAGACAGAGGCTGAATGCGTGTTGGGGTCACAAGCTGAGGTGCCTGGATTTTATCTGTGAGGACATTGTTCTGCACGTCCATCAAAACTATCTGATGCCTCAATCTGACAGACAGCATCAGAGATGTTGCAGGAACTGTATCATGGAATCAGTGTCGCCTTAGGCTGCGATTTTGCTCCACACTGAATGTAACGGACTGTCAATGGTATCTTGTGACGCAGGATCCTGTAAATACTCTTTTCATTATATCTGTAAAGAGTTGTTGTACTGTCCATTTCATTAAATGCTGCTTGTGTTGCATAACATATTAAGCAATCTGCCTTGTGAAGTTCAGCTAAATCAACAGACATCCAACTTGGCAGTAACGCGTACACAGAAATGCCAAAAGGGGGTGTCATTTGTTGAGAGAAAAGAAAGGATTAACACTTTTGTTAATTTCTTGCTTCCTGCTTTGAACTAATTATAAAAACATGCCTATGTGTGTTATTTTGTTTTAGTGAACTAATGTTGGAATACACTTTGACCTTCGTGAAGGTGTGATCTTCAAAGGAGGGTTTAAAGTAGAAGACAGCTGACCCACCCTCTGTATTGTACGGGTGGTTCCCCCAGTGACCTAATCTTATGATGTGTCACTCAAACCCTCGATGACTGTCAGGTTAAAAGAGATTATAATCTGATCTGCAACATAAAATGTCACTGAGACACCAGAATAGACTAAACACAAACACCCACTGACACACACCCACACACACACACACACACACACACACACACACACACACACACACATACCATTTTATCGAACATAATGTTCTGTTACAGAAGCAGAGGCTGAACCAGAAATGGCCAATAAGCCCAGAGGGCGAAAAAAGCCTGTGCTGGCTGTCATGCGACTGCCGCTATGGCAACAAGTCATAAACACAATCTGGGAAAGACAAGGAGAAGAAGCAGCAGAATAAATAACAACTCATGCTGCAGCTCAACCCCACATTGGCCCTACTGTCACAGTTCTGAGGTTACAACAGAGTAATAGCTTCTTGTCTTGAGGACTCGCTCTGTATCTGTTTAACCACTCAGCTAAACTGCTGACTCCCAGTGGTATGATAGGAGGTGAAAAAAAGATGCATCACAGCTATTTTTAACACCCAGTGTTTGTTTCGGTGTTTGTGTGTGAGTGCGGGCACACGTGTGTGTGTGTGTGTGTCTGTGTGAAGCCGTGGCGTCCAGAGCTGCAGACGATAAATGGTGGTGTCAGAACTAAACAGGAGGCTGGCATGGCTCAAGGTGACCGTCTGCTTGGGCCTTCCTTGGCTGCGGCCGAACCATAATGTCGCCCCTGGCAACAGGATGTCACCCTGGCTCTGTGCCAACCTGAGGATCTGTGCCAGTCCCACTAGCAATCAGGAGCTTAACTGGTGTGTGGGCTCTCTCTCTCTCCCCCCTGCTTGTCCACTCTCATTTTCTTGCTTTTCCCGCTGTCTCTCTCATCCCTATTTCATCTATCCAATACTCACAATGTGGTACTCTGTTGTCATTGAAATATCTTACAGATGTGCTCATCTCTCTTGCCCTTGCACTTAAACCCTCTCCTCCTCCACCTTTATGCCTGCACAGCATCCTCCTTGACCAAAACCACATTGGCAGGGGCTTATAAAAAAACTGGAACACACTGCTGAATTTCCTTAAATGCAGTCACTCTGCTCTGCACAACGCAACCCCCAAAGCCTGAACTGACTGAGAATCTGTAGCTATCTCCTCATGTATTATCTGATCACAAGCAAATTGCCAGTACAGGATTAAAACTCAAGCAGGTGCCACCAACACAATGAGACTTAGCAAACTTGTCCACTTGATAAGCTAGCAGACGGTAAAACCCAGAGGCGTAGGCAGAAATGCATGCTTCGGCCGCCCACGACAGAGAAAACAGGTGAGAGATTGGAATAGGAAAAACAGTGCATTGCTTTTCTCATTAATGAGAGACAACAAACAGGCAAATTCCACAGCATATGGAGGAGTTCAGGCTGGGAGGTGTTCAAAGCAGCCTTGCCGTTCTCTGCCATATGGTGTCACTAATTGCTGTTTTTCACTGTGACAGAGAGGTACACCATAAGAGCTGGTAGAAGGGACAAAAACAGAGCCCCAAAACTGGGGCAAAAGTTTTGATTGTTTTGATGTTGCGCTGAGCGGTTCCTAACAGCTTCCAAATTAAGCCTGAAGGGAGTAGAGTTCATTTCATGGTATCTGGTGATTTGTGGAACGTGGCTAATTTCAGAACATTGTCCTTTCTTAAGAGGAGGAGTAAAATATGTTAATCTAATCAGGCTTTAAAAGACGTACAGGTATTAAATTACGTACATCTAACTCTCAGGTGACAAGAAATTAGATTGCAAGCAAGTTTCCCCCCCAAAACAAGTAAATTTAGCACATCAGTGTAACAGATTTCTGGAGATAAACAACTCCTGCAGCCCTGAAAATGAAAAGCAAATTACGCTGAACAAAGAAAGCATTGATTTCATTTACAGCTGTCATTTGGAACCAAGCTCGTGATTACCTATAGAAACGCTGCATGATACCAAACACGAGGAACACATGCTTACGTTATGTTACACTCATGATATGAGCTGTTTCATGTTCAGACTAATGAAAACATAAGTCTTCCCTCTTTGATTCTTGCAAAACGTCTTGATGATATCATCACAGGTTCAGCTCTCCTCTCTCCCGAGAGATGGATGGCAACCAGAACGCATCAAATAAAATGTCACGACAAATTAGATTCCACGTGCCCCCTTGTAAATAAGCTAATGTGATCATGTACTCAGAGGGGAACATATATAGTACAAAGTGACAAATGATATGTGAAAAAAAAAACCTGTAACTGATGTCCGGGCAAATCCATTCACATCATGGGCAGCACGTCATACATCTAGTGAATCTCAACTCAAGTCATCAAGCTGAAAAAAACAGTAATTAAGAGGCCAGAAGAAATTGTTAACGTATCTATGTGGTTAGGGCAAATGTAGATAAGTTAAGGCAGTGTTTTTCCCACAATCCACTGCATCCATGAGCAGGGATAACCACGACAACAAGGCTTGTCTTATCTGAAATGTTTGCATGACACGAGACATCAACAATGAAGCGACTGTTGTTGAAGGGACTGTTTGGTGAAATAAGATAAAGCTATAAGAGATAAGATAAAGCTTTTACCAGCCAGTATACATACACACCCCCAACCACAAGGCCCAGCAAGAAGTCTTTTTTTGGAACAAGCCACATTTAGGTCAAAATTGCATTATTTACAGCTTTTGTCATTTACTTCCTTTAAGTGTTAAATGAGGCTCCTGAAGCAGCTGACTCCCTCGTAGTTGTATATTCTCTACAGGTAAAAAATCGGCTGGAAACATGTTTTTTGGTGCAGATAAAATATCAAGAATTTCACACCAGTGCTATGTGATAAACTGTTTCATTTTCACTGAATATGTATTAATCAAAACATCACACTTTCTGTCTTTGCACTGGAGAGACAGCTAGAGGGGAAGCTTCTAAAATTAGATCAGAGTACAATCGGGATTCAAAGATGTGCACCCGCACCTGCAAACAGTGATGCAGAGGAGCCACGTGGCTGGTGATGCTGCTCTAGGCTTTCACAGAAACTGCCACCTCAGAAGCCACACAGTGGGCAGCCATATTGGATCTCAGCTCTGGTGTCACCTGACTTTCCTGCTACTTTGCGAGTGACATCAGTCTGATCTTGTCAGCATGGGATGTGTGATTTTGTCACACAGAGAAAACACTTTCCTACAGTGGAGGCTTGTGAATTAGTCACAGTACAAAAAAAAAAAAATGATACACCCATATTATTTAACTTGTGGGAAGAGGGCAAGACTGAATAATAAATGCTGATATCGGCTGCAAATACAGTCCACAAATGAAAGAAAAGTCAGAGCAGAGGTGAGATTAGATAAGAAATCAAGAATGCTCATTTTAATGGGCCCAAGGTTAAAAAGAATAAACACCATGGCTGTAATGCATAGCAGTGTTATAGCTACTGTCCACTACAGTATATAACAGTCCTGCTACTCCAGCAGAGTTAAAAGGGAAGAATAGACTTCATCCTGTCAGCTCCTCTGGGGATTAGCTTTGCTATTGTCTGCTTCCCTGTCTATACACATACAGATGCACACATGCACATACTGTACAATATGTGTGCAGATGCAAGCATACAGACATATACACACAGCAAACACGTAGCAAGCATGTGCACACATAAACATTATACTATCAAATAACTCAATCTGCAACATGCTCGCTCACTCATTCTCATAGCTTCTGGTTGTTTGTTTACCACACATGAGAAATTATTTTCATGTGTTTATGGCATTAAATTGGTCATATTCAGTCACTTCCATAAAGAGCGACATGCATCTCCATCTCTATTTTCAATCATGAGCAAAAACTCTACAAAAGTTGACCTTAGCCCTGAAGCAAACCGAAGCGCTGATAGCGATTAAATGCAAGACAAAACACAGCTGATTACGTCCTTAAAATATTCACTGTGCTTCAATACTGCATGCTCTGACATTGCACATCCCATTCAGTTATGTTCTCAAAACACCACATGTTTATAAGCCATATGAACTTGAATTCCAACACTACACCGATGAGACAGACAGGGTCATCAGCAGCGAGAAGATGCATGTGAGACATTTTTGCAGTTACAGTAAGTATTTTAGGCTCATACTGTTTTGCTGTGTCATGCCTAGCACTGGGTCACCTCCAAAAACGCTGCAAACCAAGGTGGAGCAGTGTGAGTGAGTGAGTGAGTAAGCATTTTACACCTACCTTGCAGCCTCTGCATCACATTGGCAATGTCCCGAGAAGAGTGTCCGTAGTGCCGCGGTGATGCCATGCTGCTGTCCTGAGGTCACCGAAGTCACGTCCCAACTCCTGCACGTCACCCCAGCAGCGCTCTCATGCTCTTGATTGAGGACGCAGACGGGGCTGCAGTAGTTTTGTGTCTTCACAGTGAGTTCAGGTTGTCAAGATTGTCCATGTTGCTGTGTCTCTCTTCTCAAGTCATCCCTATTGCAGTAGCAGTCTGCAATCCTCTCACTCAGCGAATCTCCTCCTCCCCTGATGATGATGATGTAAGTGCATACAGTATGTGTATGTGAGCTTACTCCTGCAGACAGCCTCCTGGTCTGCATGCGCTGCCATCTGCTGTCCAATAAGAAGGGATGACTCTCCCATCTCATTGAGATGTCAGGACCAATAGGGTGTCAGGTATCTTCTCGTGCCCACTGTTTCCACTCTAAGAAAGGTGTGTGTGTGTTTGAAAAAAGTGTGTACCAGCAAGTGAGAAAGTGAGAAAGAGACAAAATGATGGAAGGAGAGAGGACAGAATTAGCTGCAGCTAATCTTGTCTGTGATGGCAACAACACGTTTCTACATTTTGTGAATTTAGAAAAAAACAAGCATCGTCTAACCACATTAAAGGGAAAATCCACCCTAAAACAGAACTGACATTGTGACGTTCCTGTGATTTTGACAGTAAAGTCATAATCTTTGGATTAAAGCACTATATAAATGCAGTACATCCATCTACAAAACATAGACAACTCCGTCTATAGGCTGGAAATCAGAGCAGCAAGACGTTAATTGATGATGTCAGGTGACACATTTTGCAAAGCAAGTAGTGATTCATTTTGGTGGATACTACAATATCAGTTTGAAATATTTCATCTGCTGTAAATTAGTTTTATTTGATTGAATGGTTGAAGCAGAACATGAAAACATCTATGGATCCAGAATTTATTTGATTTACTTCATCAGGTTTAATGCCTCCTGAAATAATGGACAAATAAGGATGAATATTGGGTTTCTGAGAGCGCTGCTTTAAAAATAAACACAAGAAATTGGAGGCAAAACGAAAGCTCAAATATAAACTAATGGAAAGAACTAGTGGAGCAAATCAAAGCAGAAAATGACTTGATGGTATGAAACAAGATGAGTGTGCTATGTAAATTGAAGTCATGGAGGCAATGAAAGAAATTAATGTGTAGATGGGTGGATGTGTACATATGAAATACATGTATGATTATGTATGCTCATTTAAGTCTGTAAGTGAGCATAATGAGTACATTATAAGTACACATACAGTATTTTCTTTTGTACTAATGTAAATGTGTACTAGGTTTCACTGCTACACACTGTTTTCCCCCCTCTTCCACATTTTTGCTCTATTTCCTTCCTATATTTCCTCTTTATGATTAAAATTTGCAATATAACTCCCACCAGTTGTAAACAATATAATTAATTTGGGGTTATGAACCCAGACATTACATAATTATTGCAGTGAACTGGTGATATTTAGTATAGATTAGAGTATGTTTCAGATGTAGGTTCTCTAACTGTGACTCATAAAGTGTCCTCATATTTCAGAAAAGTCACCATCAGTGTCGTCATAGTGCACTATGGGTCGCTCCGTTATCCACTGCCGATTGAACAGCTCAAGGATTTATCTCATGACATCATCACTACAGTCTGCCCTCCTGCTGCTCTGGTTAAAGGGGGGCAAAACAAATCCTGTACAATATGTCAGGAAAAACAAATTCAAAATTTTGCTTTTACAATCATATGTAAAGACACTAAAAATTGCATCTGGAAACTGCAGGTGAAATTGTAATATCACTAAACAATATTCACAACACACCCCTGTCTATAACACCTTCCTCTTAAATTCAATATATATGAATATATGCTAGTCCACAGCAGATCAATGCCACTCTTTGAAATGCAGGAGGGAAGTGTGATGAACCACTAGGCTCTGAGCACTTATCGCGATGTGTAATCCCATTAGACCAGTCCTTTCATCGTCATCTCAGGAGGGCTCTTAGAAGAGCTGAAAGGGGAGCTACGCTGCTCTGACCACAGCCTCATTCAATAAAGTGAGAGATAGAGGAGTGGGCATGAAAAATACAAAAGCTGATAAATTCATCATTGACTGCAGATTCTCGGCTTAATAATGATTTTAATAATGACGCTGAGTGCAGAGACGTAAACACATTGAATTCAATCTAGTGTGAGTACAATGTTGTGCAATCTGCTTCTAAAATGAATTTACGGCGTGGCTTCATGTTAATGGGCTGGTGGCCTTTGGAGCAGGTGAATGAGAGTGATTATATGAATCTGAACATCCAAGTACGGTATAGATGGGGACAATTAGACATCCCTCCACAATCTATTTGTGAGTCCAGATTCCTAGATTTCTGCATTGTCTTGGGACTCTTTTGAAGCTCTGCTGTGTACTGTTTGTCTGCAGTGACTGAGTAAACATGATGTTTACCAGGGAAAAACACTCCTAGCCAAAATGGTATTGGGGGGAGGGGTGATTATTTAGATTTTTAGGAATTACTGAACATAAAAAACTCTCATACCTAAAAGCAAGCAACTGTATTTACAGGGTACAATCAGCACACCTCACCGCCAAATTAAAGCTATGCTCATGTTTTACTCTTATTGTCACAAACCATTAAAGGCTGTGACCAAAATGTGCCAAGTGCAAACATTTTTATGATCCAGCCAAATTTCAAGCTTGCCTGCTCACAATTTTCATAACAAGGCCAGAGGCATATGAATTGCCTCGATATTTTACCTTCAAACCACACAGTAATAACTAAATCAGCACTTCATGTTAATAAATGTACATATGAATCTAACCGTGTGGCTGAGTTTGAATTGCCAGTGTATTGAAATGTGGTGGGATTTAGTCAGAATGGCCGGTTCCTCTCTCTGCAGCACGGACGGACTGCTGATTCCTACATTTTTTACGCAGCTCGGCTCGGGGTGACCTCTACCGTTCAGAGCCCCTCAGGACCACACAGATTCAGCAAAAGAGAGCAGAGACACTGCTGCAGCAGAGAGCTGAGACAAAGCACGGGGGTCAACAGGGAATCTTATCCTATAGTGGACAACCATACTCTGTTTTCTTATCTAATCATTGCACAGGCAGGGAGCTGAGAGCAAGACCGCCACTCTGTTAATCTCCCTCTTGCAAACTCAGCAGTTTTCTAAAATCTCATTACAAAGTTCGGTTGTCAACCTGCATGTTGAAACCAACATAATGCTAAAGAGAGATAGAAGATACTGTCCTGCAACGATATTTTACCCACTGCAAAACTGTCCATCTTTAAAAGACATTTAATCTATTTTTGTCTCTGATCGTATTTTTCCTTGAACAGGGGGAACAAATCTTTACAGTTATAAATTATGTTAAATAAGTCACACTGATGTTTGTAGCTCAATGCATAACAAGGTTAGACATCAAAAAGATGTGGATTTATCTCTCACAAGCTGTTCCCACTGTTCTCTATGTGAAAAAAGGCTACAATATAACACAAATGTTTCAAAAACTAAACTTCAAATCACTGCCAAAAGTCAAATCACACCATTCTTCATTGAGCTGTACAATGTATGTAATACCAAATTGAAAGATGAGTTTTCTTTGAAAGATGTGAGGAAGATGATGTGGTGTATGTATGCAATATAATGATCAGGAAGCATGTTACGAATGGAGGTTTTGCAAGGTAAACGTGAGCTTTTACCTCAGTTCTTACATTATTTTTGTGGAAAAATAAAGATTAATTAGCTAATCTGGAATTTATTACATGATAGGATATTTATACAGGCTAGTCTACATGGACAGGTCTACAAGTTTAATGGCCAGGTTGTGAGTGGACCTGCTCTCTCTGAAATTTTCATTATGTATAATGAAGTCTATATCCTGGAGTATTACTCCATCTACTGGTCAAGGAGAGAATAGAAGGAACATATAGTGGAGTCACAGTAGTATTTGGCCTGTGAACATAATTCATGAGGGATTTTTTTTCTATCCCAACATTGTTTCTCTTCTAGGGCTGCAACTAACGATTATTTTCATTATCAATTAATATGACCATTCTTTTCTCGATTAATGGATTAGCTGTTTGTTGTCAGAAAATGATGAAAAATGTTGATCACCATTTCCCAAAGTCGAAGATGATGTCCTCAGATATCTTCTTTTATCCCAACCAACAGTCCATAACCCAAAGATATTAGTTTAGTATCATAAAAGACTAAAGACAACTACAACCAAACATTACTGTCCAAAGTAGTTGTAATGAATATGTAAGAAAAAAAATACCACTATATATCACTTGGCCCCATGCCCTTCTATGAACCTAGTTGCCAAATAAGTACTGTCCCAGAACAGCAAATTGTTAAAAAATACTGTTTAAGTAGTGATCGGTATGATATTGATTCTTTAACTGTATAGATATTTAAAAACTCCTCACTTTCATCCATGTTTCTTGACATTGTCACCTACAAGCTTGAAATCCTTGGACAAAGCCAAAATCCTTATAAAATCCTTGATGTTGAGGACTGAACACTGCAATTTCCCCCACTCCGCCCTATGACATTTTAACAAAGCTAATTACCATCAGCTATGAACTTTCACTATAAAGGTTTAAAGAATGTCTGCTCCACCTATAAGCAGAACAGTCCATTACCTTCCAATTACACTATAACAGAACACAATGGCCACACATACTATTTCAGAGCCATATGGGTGTTTGGTGGTTATTTTGGACAGGTTTTACAGCGCAGCTAACAATTAAAGGAAGTCCTAACTTTGGCCATTCTCTCTCTCTCTTTGCCAGTCAGGAGTCTAGAGGGTTTCAAGTTCTTAATATAATACACCCACACAAAGATTTTGTTTGAAAATCAAAAAATGTTTTGTTTTTGTTGGATAGGAGTAATAGGTCACGTTGATTAGGGTGGAGGTGAAGGTGAAGGATGATTTCTGATCAACTTCTAGATTCTGAACATGAAACTGGGCTGGGAAAAAAAAGGAAGTTGATGGAGCAAATAGGCAGGTCTACATTAGATGCATACCGATACGACTACTCGCATCCTTCCTTCGCCTGTATAGATGACCTGGCAGATTTGGGTTGGATTGGATTACTGAAGTACTGCTGAAAATGGAATCAACTAACACTAGAGCTTAATTTTCATTGACTGTACCCTGATTTATTAACAGCAGAAAAAAAAAACAACTCAAAAGTGCTCAAAGCAACAAATGGTGGGAGTATGCAGAGTGCATTTTCTATCTTATCAAACTACAATGTTTTCACTGGATCTCTCCAACTTGAGAAAGGACCAGACGTCCAACGCAGGCACCACTGACCTGGCAGACACTGTGGAAAGACTGAGCTTACTAACAAAGAGGCTGAAAATCAGAAGAGGCAGATATCCACATACTCACAGGCTGTTTAAAAATGCACCAGTGTAGTATCTTTTTTTTTTTTTGCATCATTACAACTGAGTATTAAAAGCACTTACAGCACTGTCACTATCCATCAAAGCTGAGGTTTTGCCTTCAACGCCCGTTTAAGACCCAGGACTGTTACTGCTACTGCAGCTAATGGCACAACTGTTGCCTGTGGTCTCTGTGGAGGAAGTAAAAATTATGAGAGATTGAAATATTTATCCTTTCTGAAAGGAAAAAAAAATATTGGTGAGTGTGGTGAACTGTCCTATGGAAAAAGCTGAAGGAATGGGTCTTATGGCACAGGGGTTATTCTGTTTTACATTAATCAACCTGAAGGAAATGATGGGAGAGGAAGTGATTACAGCAACACCCCGTCTCCCCACCTCCAGGATCTCTGTCCTGGATAGATAAGCCACTCCTGTTGCTAATTTCAAGCAGAAAAGCAGGAAATGTGACAGTGTAGTTTTCCGCTTCCATAAACAAGACGACTGCCAGAGTTAGCCGCCAGTCCTGTGTGCCTCTGGGCTGAGTCTCCCTCTGAGGGAGACAGACACAGAAAGACAGAGAAAGTGAGCAAGGGAGGAGAGAGGGAGAAAGTGAGAGAACAGGAAAGAGGGGGGACAGAAAGACAGGAAAATCCATCAGAAGAGAGAAGAGAGACGGGCAAGAGTTGACAGAAGAAGAGGAGAAGGGAGAAGAAGAGAGAGTTAAAGACAGACTGAACTGAGTATCAGTCTCTCTTCTTCTCCTCTGACACAACAGAAAAAAGTCATGGCTGAGAACAACACAAATGTCTTTCTGGAAATACTTCAGTCTTTCGATGCTGGTGAGTTTTTTCTAACTTCCCGTCTCTTTTAGCTGGTCTTTTTCATGTGGTCTCTCTGATTGGCATCGCTGTTTCTCTCAGGAATTCAAATTAATCACCTCTCTGGAATAGATACAATATGTGGGCCTGATTTTCTTTTGAAAACAACTATCAAACTTATTAGAAATTTTTAAGAAGTCTTTCTCGAATTTAAGAAGTGACATAATACACACACAAAGTCTATAGAGTACTTGTATGTTTTCTTAGTGTTTTTTCCCCCCCCTCAGTTGTCCCAAAAGTCATTTCCAGATGATTTCTGACCAAAGTCTGCTTTTAGCTTTCCCAAAGTCATAGAGAAAACTGCTGTGGAAATATGGACTTGTAGCAGTAGATTCGGTCATTTTAACGTTTAACTGTATTGAAAGGAAATTGATTTGTTTTCCCTGGCTGCCGTCCAACAGGATTTGTCTTAGCAGCTGCATTCTCTCTCTTCTCTCAAGCACGCTTATGCTGGCACTACTGCTTCCAAGGCAAAGAAGCAATGAGCAGAAAAGTCAGTGCCCTTGTTTAATGTGGGACTGAAATGCAATCAGATTGTTGTCTGCAAAGGGCTTGCTCTGGTAAACATGAAAGAGGAAAGCCTATTATTATTTTGTCAAGGGGCACCATCTTGCAAGACACTGTTCCTCCACCATTTGTTACAGATGTTTTTTTCAGATCTTGGTAAGAGCATAGATTCTAATTAAAATTCTTTCCATTCCTAGGGGATGACAAAAAAAAAGATAATATGGATAAAGTGCATTTATATGTGTTATATGTACGTAACATTTTCTGTACACTCTGGCCCCTCACAGTGAAATGTTAAAAAGTTAATGGGGCTGGAAAAGAAACCACATAGGGAGACCAAAAATATGAGTGTTTGTAAAGGATCTACTTAAATTACATACTGTGACACAGATAATAAAATATAAGATATATGATTTATTTCTTTCTCCCCAGTCCCTCTGATCATAGCTTTCTGTGTGTCCATGGCGGTGGGCCTGGTCTTGGGGGCCCTCATTTACGTGATCCTGACCTGGATGTCCCGACGCAGAGCAGGCTCTGCCAGCATCACCCGCCGCCCGCCTCGCCAATCGCGCACCTCCCCTCGATCCCGTCCAGGCTTCAACCGCAACAGCAGCTACGACCGGCGGAGCAACAACAGTTTGGTCAGTGCTGCTTTTAGCTTCCACCGCCAGACTTCCTCACCAGATCACCTCGACCCACTGGGGCACAAATCCAGCTTTAGGGCCTCAACCTTCCATCCTCTCCTCCAGTGCAGCCAAATCGCAAGGGAGGCAGAGGAGGGGAGCCAGACCACGCTGCCTCGGACACCGACCTTGACAACCTCAGCTGGATCGGCTCAAACAGCGGCTCATCCAGCTGCCACCCCACCCAGACCTGAGTCATTTTGGGGGAACAATGGCCTCAGGGGTTTCCAAGCTACACAGACCCCACCTCCAGCGTATGAGAGCATTATTAGGGCTTATCAGGAAACATGCACCTGAGAGGAGGGAGAGCGCCAGGCTGACATTAACTGAATGAGCCCAGAGTTGTAAATGGATTTACAAATGATATTGGACTAAATCTGTACTGATTTGTATGACCAGGTGGATCTGGGTGGAAAGACCAAGGAAGTCAAGGTCATTGAGTATCCTGCTCATACAGCAACAATTACACTCTGAACCAAAAATCCATTTTGTATGTCTTTTGGTTTGTTAGTAGATATCTGTTCTTGACATAAGCATACTTGTCTTTCATCATTCAATACTGATACTTCAACAATGTTGCAATGGCTGTTTAAGAACAGAAATGACTATATTTTAATAATAGAGTTGCCTGGTGAATGTACACTAAAGAATATGTTGGTGCTGATTATGGCAATGACATATATTGAAGAGAAGATGCACTACACTCCAATGATTTTACTATATTACAGATGTTTTGACCACACTTGGTCTTTCTCAAGACAAGTTCCCATTGCCCATTTGTCCATTTCTTGTAATCTTTAAGCTTGGTTATTGATACATCTGAACATTTTTGGGACATAGTCTAAAAGGTATAGTCTTTATGGTGTGTCTCTTGGTGGTTGTACTTGACACTTGTGTTGAACTTGCCTTAAGAAAGAACTGAGTGTGGCTGAAACGTCAGTCATAAAATAAAATCTAATAAAATCTTCTCCTCAATATGAATCTTAACACTAAGCAGTCAGTATTTAGTGGTGATTGACATCCGTGTATGCTTGCAAATAATCTTTGTTTAATTTAGACGAGGCAAAAATCTAAAAATAAATTTTATTATCTAGGTATTTATGATGCATGGCAAGATTTCCGGTTTGCCCCTGCTGATCATCTGATAACTATGCAAAAAAAGAAAGAGAAGCATGCTGTGTAGCTCAAAGGAAGACAAGTGCTTGTGTGTTAATCTGTAATTAATCAATTGAATATGTGTCATTGAAATATCTTTACAAAACCCTGTTAGGGGCAGATTTAAATTTATTTGATGTTTTTTTTTTGTTTACTGCCTCACATGTTTTTTTGCAGAGCTGTGGTATGTGGGTGTGTGTGGCATTCAAAGTAATTTAGTGTGTGTGTGTTTGCATGTACAGTATGTGTGAGCATGAAAGAGTCACAGAGAAGTGGGCATTAAGTGTCTGAAGTTCTTTTATTATGTATGTTTGAATGTAATTTACTGAAGTTTGCTCATAAGTTAATGCAATAAAAAAAAGAATTAAAAGTATGAAAACTGGGTTTTACATTAATGGACATAATAATGTAAACACCCAGCATCAACAACTCTTTTTGTGAAGCGTCTTCTGTGTGATTACAAGCTTTATAGAGCTGCAACGATTAGTCAATTAATTGATTAGTTACCAACTATTAAATTCATCGCCAACTATTTTGATTGTCCATTTTGATAACTATTTCTTGAAGGGTGAACTAGTGAACTACAGTGAAGTTTGGGAGGTGAAGGACAGGGGTGCCCTCAGAGCCCTTGAGTTTAGACCCGCCCTCCTCACAGCAGAAACACATCATACAGATATTTTCTTACATGTAGATAAAATGTGACATGCTCTCCAGTGGTGGACGAAGTACTCAGATCCTTTACTTGAGTAAAAGTAGAAATACTGTCATCTAAAAATACTCAATTACCAGTAAAAGCCCTGCATTGAAAATGTTACTTAAGTGAAAAGTACAGAAGTATTATCAACAAAATGTACTTAAAGTATCAAAAGTAAAATTACTCATCATGCAGACTATGTTATTTTATTATAGTATATTATATTGTTTGTTTCTATCATGAACAATATATATGAAATCATTTTAATGTTGTGGTTTATCGATGTGAAATTTTAGATACATTGGTTAGATTTATAGTAATAGTACTGCATCTTATTATATTATATTTAAGTGTACACTTTATATAGCACCTTTCACACAAAGTGCATAACACATTTTTTTAAAAAGAAAAAAGAGCGTCAATTGAAACAACAGTTAGAATATTAAAATATATTATTTTATGGAAAATCTTCATCTGAAAAGTAACTAAAGCGGTCAAAATAAATGTAGTGGAGTAGAAAGTACAATATTTTCCTCTAAAATGTAATAGAGTGGAAGTATAAAGTACGTCAAATGGAAATACTCAAGCACAAGTACTTCAAAGTTGTACTTTAAGTACAGCACTTGAGTAAATGTACTTAGTTACTTTCCACCGCCGGTGTTGTCATAACGCTACACATAAATTCACACGCAGTGTAACGTTACAGGATACGTTCAATATGTTTTTAATAACTTTGAAGCTCTTTGCTGTTACTCTGATGACGTATTATTTGTGAGACGAGTTTACGTTGTGTTTATGAACCGGGACATAACGTTCAGTCGGTAGCCGTTTTGAACGCCTGTCAGTCGGTAAATAAGGTAATGTCACCGTTAAAAAACGAAAGTAGAACTCGTTAAAATTGTTAACTTTAGTCAGCAGTCTGGGTAGATTAGCGGTAAGCTCTTAAAATGTAGTCTATGTAAATGTTTGTGACGGTTGTGTTAGCTTAAGGTTCATTTAGCTACCGGTGTTTGAGCTAAACTAAGCTGTGTGTGAAACGAAGCCTGCTTTGCTTTCTCAGTGAAACATCAAGACTGACAGCTGAGACACAACTGGCTTTTTCCTAGTTATATTAGAGACAGGTAGCTATCGACCACGCTAGGCTCATGAATTAGTTAATGTCTCTGAACTTCGGCTAGCTTGCTAATGTAAAAACAGTTGGCGTTAACTGTCACAAGTTAAATATAATATTGACGCTAAATCTTGGTGTTGGCTTTATCGCTAGTTGGCGTTTGTACAATAAATATGCTGCAGGTAAAGTGTAATTTATGTACGTGTTTTCAAGTAACGTTAGCTTTTGTACAAACAGAGACTTCCATGATCATTGTCCACATGCCTGACCCTTTTCATATAGAGTCAGACATGTGGACAGCTGGTTTGTAGTGTGGTCTGATGTACCGTAACATGCAGGCGGAGGATGTCTGTTGCTGCTCTACGTTTGATCCGCTGTCGGAGACTGAGCACAGCTGGGCCACCTGGTGTGAAGAAAGTGCTACAGTGGAAAGATTTAAGTGAGTTTATTTGACTCACGAGCACACCACTTATTGACAACAATCTCACAGAGCTAGTGACTTTAAATGTATTGATTTACTTGATTGACTCTGAGAACAGCTTTAAAACCTTGTCTAATATCGATCTTTTTCCTGTTGGAATCTAGGGCAGGTTGCGAAAGTCACTAGTGCGGTTGTCTTGGGGTAAGTTTAATTTCAACCTTGACTGCGACATTTCTGTGAAATGTACTGTCAGCGTGCCTCAGTTTATCATCACCTCTCTACAGGGGCTGTCTTTTTATTACTTATGAGGTGGTTGCCTTGGACAAGGCTGTGACCATTGACACTAGTGCCATTCTTCAGGAGAAGTACAAGTCTTACATTTACCTGAAAGCCACTCCCTCAGATGAAAAGGAGAACCTTACTGCAGGTACTGAATGTCATTCACCTTAAAACTTTGTATAAAACTTAAAGGACTACGTTTTTTTAGATTTATTTTTAGTTTTGATGTGTTTTTTGGACACTGCCCTATTACCCAAATCAGCTGGATGACATCTGGCTAATATGCTGAGTGGCTGTATTTATTTCTTGGATGAGCACAAAATGATAACCAGTTTACCATGTCCAGGTGCTCAGTGACATCTGCTATCATGACTTCCTGTCGTCCCTTCCTTCCCCTCTCTAGTGTCTTTCCTGCCTGCATATTTGGGTCAGTCTGTTGACTGATCTCACTTCCATTTGTCAAGGTTCACTTATTTCATGGAAACAGTCAACTATCAACCTACACTGAGATACCAACTAGCAATCATTATAAGATAGTTTTCTTAGAAGTGTTTTTATATAAATGTAATTCTGATTTTCTAGAAGGTCACAATAGTCCTTTTTGCACTGTGTGTCTTTTCCAGGGCTCACACACAAAGCAAGGAGGGAACTACATAAAGTAGCGAGACGGTTTGTGGAAATATCCTCTAGGCTTTTGCTGCGATCATTAGATGGTAAGAAACCAAAAGTTGCCTTCATATCAAATCAGCTGGAAATCACACTGGAAGTGCACAGTGTGAAACTGCAGCACTTCCTCAAATGTTTCTTGGGACTGGAAAGCAGATGTTGTTGCTAATAGAGACATATAAATATTTATTTTCCGAAAAATATAGTTGCACGCTCAGTTTACATGAAGGCCAAAGGAAGCACCTGTCTTGTACATGCACATCCTGTTTTAGAGATATCATAAAGTTTGTGCCTTCATGTGTATATGAGCAATTGCCTAAAGAATGTAGCAATGTGTGACAACTTTTTCATTAAATTATATTCCAGTAAGACACTAAATAAATTAACTTTTGATCTTTTAAAAATCAATAGCTGCCAAGTTGGTGACACAAAGTTTGCAACCACAAGGTTTGTAAATTAGTAGTTGTTGTAGTAATCTGACAGTGGTCCTGTAGATACTGTTAGTTAGTCACAGTAGATACTGTTTGAATGTAAGTTCACAGTTCCCTTTAAGGTATTTATGGCACACTTTGTTCTCTAAGTGTTCAGCCAGTCAGTTTGTTCTGTATTTGTATGTCTTAGAGCACTTCAGTCATGTGGATGCAGACCCACATGAAGTGGCATTATGGGTCCTGCTGAAGAGGACGCAGTCGGCCACAAAGGCCATCAGACTACAGGCTGTACAGGAGCTTGCAAAAAATCACCACTGGCATGGTAAAATACATTAAAAAATGATGCATATATCACTTGAATTTACCACACGTGAACTGTGGTAAGATCACGCCTGTTGTCAATAATGCAGACTACCAGTACCAGACAGCAGCCCAGGTAATAGACCAGAGAACAGCAGTGGGCCTGGCTCGGACTCCTCAGGTAGACCTGCGGTTCTTCCGGCCCGCTCCTGCACTGCCTGACCTAGAGGATGTACGTACCTTCATGAAATAGTCTATTATGTAGAATATCTCAATCTTTTTCTCTATCACCTGCAAACCAGGCTCATTCACAGACTGTGTTTCTATACCAACAAAATAACATAATCTGTTTTAAAGTTTTAGTTCTTTTCTTTTTGTGTATTTCTTTGCAGCCTTCTCAAGAAACTAGGTTTGCGATGGTATGTCCTGTTAGAATAGGCTATTGTATGTGTAGCTGTTAATCCACAAGGGACAATAGCTACTATTCATTATGTAGGCTGCCTATTGATCCTTCATCAGCTTTACGCCGCATGGGTATATAAAAAGATAACTACGATATATTATCAACTTCACAGGGTCTGTCAGCAGAGGATGGACTGAGGGAGCTGCTGGCGTCTCTGCCTCAGTCTGAGGTGGACAAATGTGTTCAATACTTCACCTCACTGGCCCTGAGAGAGAGCACTCAGTCTCTGGCAGCACAGCGGGTAATAATGACAGATCTTTAGGAAGATGACTGACTGGAGCACAAAAGAGCAGGACAATAACAATCTAATGTATGCCCAAAAAGTTTGAAAATTCAAATGTTTAAATCCTCTCACTAACATGCTCGCTTTCTTTAATGTTGTAGGGTGGTCTGTGGTGTTTTGGTGGCAATGGGCTGCCCTACGCCCAGAGTCTCACCTCTGTTCCCTCTGAGAAGGTGGAATCCTTCTGCCTACAAGCACTGGTACAGCACTCCAAGGTAATGATGGTCAATAACCTACACATGACCAGACAGGGGGAAATGCAACATAAAAACAGCACATCTTGTCTAATTCATAATATAATGAGATAATCCAAAGCACAAAGCGCCTTTTGATTTAGTTCAGTCAATTCTGTAGATTTGTGTGTTACATGGATGGAGGAACAAGTATTTATAGTAGTGTTTTAATGAGTACACTGGACACACCATCCTTTAAATTTCATGGTTTCTGAACAAAAACAGACATAACTTCATTATCTCATCAGTTAATGCGGTCCATGCTTGAACACATCTCTTGTTGGATTAACTTATGCAGAGACTGTGGTTAATACCTTGTTTTAATTGCTATGTAAATCTTCTGAACTTACTGAAACACGTTTCTTGTCTGCAGGTCCAGAGTCACTGTGACCCCATAGTTGCCAGTGGGGGTCTACAGCTCCTCCAGAGGGTTTATCAGCTCCGTAGAGACTCCCTGAAGATTCAGAGGAACATTGTTCGCATCATAGGAAACTTGGCAGTCAATGACAGTGTTCACCAGGCCATAGTGCAGTCTGGTAAGTCTGTAACTCATCAGATGATACCACAGAGATTCTGGTTATGTGTAATACTGACTGGTGATAGTGAGGATGCTATTAAAAACAAGATCTACATCCTTCTTTTATATATGCTGAATTCATCTACAACTTGGATACTATCTAATCCCTGTTTATATCATAGGTCTTACCATTTACATGAAACCAGTTTTTTAACCACAGCTACCAATTATTAGTCAATCCAGGCTTATTTTACAGTATTTACACATGTTCTCTGCTTTTAATACTTTTTGTCTCAATTGTTTGAACTGGAAACTGAACAGATTATAACGGATCCAATCTTTTATCCCCTTTACTCCGAACCTTTGTAACAACTTCAGGCTGGGTGTCTGTCTTGGCTGAGATGATGCAGTCTCCTCATGTTATGCAGGCGTCTCATGCAGCTCGCGCTCTAGCCAACCTGGACAGGGAGACGGTGAAGGAGAAATACCAAGATGGCGTCTATATCCTCCACCCACAAACACGTGACAAGTAGGAAAACAATTCTATGTTTATATAATTTTATGACGCATTAGTTTCATTTTATTTTACATTTTAAACCAACACTTCTCCTGGACAATGTGTTAATTTCCAGCCAGCCAATCAAAGCAGATGTGCTGTTCATACATGGGATTCTAGGGGCAGCCTTTAAGACATGGCGGCAGAAGGACCAAAATTTGTTAGAGGAAGAGAAGGACAAAGAGAGCAGGGATGATTACACAGAATGCTGGCCAAAGGTAAGAAATACACCACGAGTGTGTTTTATTAGTTATAGTATGGCACTGTGTCTTGACACTTTCCATGTTTCCCCCTTACTCTGAATTTAATGGCTATGAATTGATCTTTGTATACACAGAGGAGATTTATCATTGTTTGGTGAGTTCTCAGTGTTCATCTGTGTTTTTGTGTTCTTTACTTTACAGTCATGGTTGGCTGCTGATTGTCCAAATCTGAGAGTACTATCAGTGGAATATGACAGTCACCTCAGTGACTGGATGGCCAAGTGTCCTGTTGAGACTCAAAGGTGAGGAGTCTGCAGTGTCTTCATTTGTCTACTTGTGTTTAAGCATGTACAGTTATTACTGCTGTGCAATTATGGGCAAAATGATGATCCAAATTATTTTTCAGTGAGCCAAATTGTTTTGCTAAATACTAATAGTAATCTAAAGGACAGGTTCATGATTTTTCAGGTTTACAACAGTCAGTTGCCCGTATGAATGCTGAAATAGGTTTTTCTTTCAATAATCATTCCTCCTGTTCATACTGGCCATTAGAGGATCCCTTCATAATGTACTTATAATGTAAGTGATGGGGCCAAAATCCACAAGCTTCCTTCTGCGCAAAAATGTATTTAAAAGTTTGTCTGAAGCCAATATAAAGTTTCAGCCGTCCAAATGAGTCAAATCAAATAGATATCTTTCAATATTAGTGTTTTTAGTGCCGAAGTCCCTTTTTTGGCTTTACCGGCCATGGACCAGCCATATAACCGCAGTTTTGGGTGGGTGAGTGAGTGAGAGAGAGAGAGTGAGACCGTTGGTTGGCCGGCCGAGTGTTGGAGTTTTTAAATGAATCGGTGTGACATGATGGAAGTGGAGGACAGCAGCGCAACACAGAGCGACTGTGTTTCCTGCTCCGAGTTCTGATGCTCTCAGTTTCGGTGTTAAATGCAGTGAAGTCAACTAAACTCCTGTTTAAACAGAGTCATACCCGCGTCTCTGCTGTCTCCTCCTCTACCGTCCAGTGTGATTGAGTCTCCGGCTGACAGCGCAGCAGAGACGCTCGGCAGTGTGTTTGGATTTTATAACTGAACTAATACCTTAATACCTTAATAATAGCTTTTATTTCTTTGACATTTTCACATTACAAACGATGAACAGCAGCATTTAAACACAAGTCTTACGGGTAAAACATGCGACTCATGTAGCTGTTAAATCAGTTTAGTGTGGGGCGACTGCTCTGCAGGTGCGCTTTATTTGACTGCAACTGCAGTAACCAAACAGAGGTAAGCCTCCTGAGTTTGCACTCAAAATGCTGTCAAAATTTACAATTTCCACCAAAGCATCCATAATCATCAACCAGGAAAGAGGCAGAAAAATGGTACATAAAGGCATGAGGGAGAGCACACAGTTTAAGAACCACAAATAACTCTGATCACTCTGACAGAACACTCAATACAGAGTGAAAAATGAGAGACATCCACAGAGTGAAACAGATGAAAGAGCAGGGGCAGTTAACAGATAATTAGAATAGTTATAATTAAAATGAAAACAAGTTCTCTTTCAAATACAAACTGGCAGTTCCAACAACGTGATGTTGCCTGATGTTCTCTGGACAGCAAATTACTGGGACCACTACAGAAAATTGCAGATGAACACTTAATATCCAGGAATTCACATTGTAGACGCTACCACTGACTATTCCTGTAACAAACTGGCTGTAGTTTCACATGATTGACCATGCACAGTCTAGTCATATACTAGGTTTTGACTCAGTCTTTTCGTGACTTTACTTCCACCGCAGCTCAACAGGGAAACACTGTTGAGGAAACACAAAGAGGGAATTTGATGCTAAAAAGACTGTATATGTGGCAGATATCCATTTGATATGACTAACTCAGACTGCTGAAGCCTCATATAAGCTTCAGATTAACTTTTAAATGCATTTTCGCACAAAATGACTGTGTGGACACACTGTGGATTTTGGTCGCCATCACTTAGATTGAAAGCACATTTGAAGGGGATCTTTTAATAGCCAGTATGAACGGGAGGAATGATTACAGTGAGGAAAACCTCTTTCAGTGTTCATATTGGCACCTGACTGTTGTTTTAAGACAGACTTCAATAATTGTGAATCAGTCCTTTAAATATGTTGCACAAAATTATTTGTACTGCTCTATTGTTATCTAATACCAACATCATGGCTATTTTAAGCTACACATTATTAGTGGAATGTTTTACCATCTCCAATGCTATAGTATTATATTTTGAATCATTATTATATACTGTCACAATTCCAACAGGCTATAAATAAGCGAAAGGTTGATTAATTCTTTGTTTTGGCTCTTCAGGAAGTCTTTGGCCTACAGAAGTCGAGAGCTGCTAAAGAAGTTAAAGATGGCGGGAGTTGGAGAGAGGCCCGTGGTCTGGGTAGCCCACAGTATGGGAGGTATATTCTGTCATAACTTTATGTCTGTGTAATGGTTTTTAAAGATAGTTTTTACAATATTAACTACCATGTAGAAGGCAGTATAATACATTACTACAAGATCAAAGCAAATTACTCTCTAATTAGTAATTCCTGCTTGCCTCTGTTCCTCTTGATGTCTTAATTCCATTTTACCACAAACATCTGATGTCTCTATTTATCTGGTAACTTATTCTATTACTGTTTTATAAATTTAATGTGATCCCCTGGCAATAGTAACGATAAAACGCCATACAAAGCCATTAAAATTACTCCATGTGTGTTTTAGATTTATATACAGTTCATAGTTGGATGCTGCAGTGTTTTGTGAACGCTACATAAAAAACAAATGTCTGAATCTTATTCATACCTGCACTCTCATGTACATTTTAATAATGACTGTCCTTATCATAGGTATATCTCTACACTTAAACCTCATTGGTTCAGAAAATACTGGATACACTCTGTCTATTTACTGTTAAATTTCTCCCCCATTAGGTTTGCTTGTGAAAAAAATGCTGCTGGATGCCTCAGAGGATCCAGATATGCACGGGCTGTTTAAAAACACCAAGGGTGTTATGTTCTATAGTGTTCCTCACCATGGCACCTCTATGGCCGAATACTCGATCAATGTCAGATATCTCCTGTTCCCCTCTATAGAGGTCAGAGAACTTTGTAAAGGTGAGTGAATAATATGAACTCTGGGGTCCAAAAATCCTTTTATTTAATGGAAATTGTTTGATAATTAATGTAAGTTGTTGTTCTTGTGTTTTTAGACTCGCCAGCACTGCGCAACCTGAATGAGAACTTCCTGAATATCGCCAAAGAAAAGGAATTCAAGGTGTTAAGCTTTGCAGAGACAATGCCAACAAACATTGGTCCCATGATCAAGATACTGGTGGTACCGACACAGTCCGCAGGTATGTAACACTAGTGCACATGGAAAATAAGACGTGTGTAGCATAAATATGAAAGCACAAGCAAAAAGAGCACACCTATACTATATGTCTGTAATCTTGTTCCTTTGGCCCTTACTTTAAGCCTGTTCTTGTTTCAGATCTTGGCATCGGGGATCTGATTGAGGTGGATGTAGATCATCTCAACATCTGCAAGCCAGAAAAGAAGGACTCATTCCTGTACAAGCGCAGTCTTCAGTTCATCCAGGAAGCACTGCAGAGCTACATCAGCCACTGACTCCCACTTATCTACATAAAAACATTTAGTTAAACTATACTTGAAATGGGGGAAGAGTGCTATCATCCCTCCCCTCAACCAAATGGAAACATAACTGCCTCTCCTTGTTGCACATTTAAATGAATAACCACTAATGTGATCATAGTATGAAGACATTAAGATTTATTTTACACATTGACATTTGTGATGAAAGAAACCTGGGTGCTGATTTTTTTTTCCCTAGACATCCTCATAGATTGGTCTCTCACTTGTAAGTCTGATGAATTTTAAAGATAACTTGAACATTTTAAAGGTCATTGTTGCTACGTTTACAACTTCTACAGAAAGTATGCTCTAGATTTTATTTTTCTGACCCTTTTTAAGCCCATTTCATCTTAGACTTACAAGCTTAAAATCACACTGTAATTTCTTATAGATGCGCTGACATGTCTTTGCCACTCATACTCTTCAGTAAGTCTGACCAGAGCCATGGTTTAAGAGTTTATTTTTATATTTATGTATTTTATTCTAACTATACTGACACATTGTGCCAAAACATTTCCCTTCCTGAGCCTTACCTGAAATGGACCTGTATTAATATATTAGTTCAGGTTGCTTTATTTATTTGTATAGGACTAATCAATTGGTTTTTAATCTCCATGTGTTTGCAGTCCAATTTCCACTAGCAATGCTGACAATAAAAAAGTGTAAGGTTGGAGGCTTCATTTGACTTGTCTATGCTGTGCTTTGACATTTATTTTCCTCTAAAAACATCTTTCTAATGCATATCTCACCTCTTAAAATATTTACACTACAGTGTTGTGAAATGTGGGATTTTCCTGTTGATGTGACAAAACTAATGTAAATCAACTTTTTTTTAAAAAAAAAAAAAAAAAAAAAAAAGCTTATTCCGGTCTGTTTTATCCATCAACAGTTTTTAATGAATTTTTTCAGAAACTTGACAATATCAAAATTTATTGTATTTCAATAATATTGCAATATAGAATTACTTATAGCATGATAGATTTTATCCATATCACCCACACCTACAATCACTTGTTTAATCACTGAAAAATACAGAATATCTATTTAATGAGTGCTATTAATTGTTCACTATAAGCATACAACAAACGCTATCCGTTGGCGCAGGCGCAGCTTGTGGATGACAGAAGATTGTCCCTCGGCACATGCCGTACGTCATTCCATAATCTTAGAAAAGTTAGCATATAGTAACTACAATCGTAAGGTTGGTGAAAGTCGTTCTTTTATCTTCCTATCTTTAATGTAGGTGTAATAGTAATTGGTCGTATCGCTTGTTCTTTGTTATTGATCTGAATATCGCAGTAATTAGCCGAATGAGCCTGGAGTTTTGTATTAGTCAGCTAACGTTAGCACTAACAAGCTAACATTAGCAGCTGTGCTCTTAAATCGTGAATAAACTTTAGGTTTTCTAAAATATAACGTTAACTTATAACGCCCTCATTAACAAACTGGGAGCTAAGTATAAGTTACTATCTTTTGTATTTTTTTGCTTTAAGGTTCTTTTATTCTTATCTATTGTCCTGAGTTTACCTATTGCTGTGTCGATGCTCGTGTTGTCGGTGAGTACATTTACATATCTTCGTTTATTGTTTTACAGGCTTTGAACACTTTAATTTGTTTCTCTACACCTGACAACATGGTCAACGTACACAAAGGTGTCCTTGTTGAATGGTAAGTCAGGGAGGGACTGAATGATGCTGAGGTGTTACGCAAGAAAAAGTACATAATTCCTCCCATTTGAGACTGAAATGATGAATTTGTCGTTTTCAATTCCTTCCCTCTGCTCACTGGACCAGCGACCCTGCCATGAAACAATTCCTCCTCTACCTGGATGAGAAGATGGCCCTGGGGAAGAAGTTTATCCTCAAGGATCTTGACGACACACATGTCTTCATCCTGGCGGAGGTGGTTCAGATCCTGCAGGAGAGAGTTGGCGAGTTAATGGACCAGAATTCATTCCCCATCACGCAGAAATAACACACAGAACTCTCTCTTCTTAGACACCGGACTGTTTCAGAATTTATGCCTTTAAATAAAAATGGTCTGCATTGTTTTAACTGCAGACAGAAAAGGATAAAATGTTAATCATTTTGTGCATTAAGATGAAAATAATTTAAGTTGCAAAGGCACATTGTGCTCCTTGGTACAATTTTGGTTGTACAGTATTTTTCTTTTTTCTTTTAGTGCAGCGTTGTTTTTTTTATTTCTTTTAAATGTGTCAATTATGAAATATGTTAATACATCTCACTGTTTGTTTCTTGGTCTTGATCTAAATTACCGCTTTGTGCTGAGCAAACAGCATATTGTCAACTTGTTTGCCGAAAATATCTGCCCACAGTTTTATATGAAGGGCTGATTAAAAGCGGTGAGAATCAGAGAACAAAATAAAGCTCTAGAAAGAGACAAACGTGTGTAGAGCTGTAGTGTTATTTTTCAGTGGGTTTTGGCCCTAATATTGACTCTGACTTCCATATTTATATAAGTCTTTTTGTTCTGTTTCAAACTCCAAAATATGACAACTGCAGATTTAATGACCATGAGAAATTAGTAATTTTCTTATGTGTGAGTAAAATGTAAACAACAAAGATATGAATGGCCTTATGAATGCTGTTTCAAAGAATTCTCCACACTGCCAAGATAACCAGGCTTTCTGGTTAAAAAGCACTTCCATTTTATTTTTATTAAGCATAATTATTTACCTACAGTCACATTTAAAGACACAGTCTCTAAAGAATATGTGAACTAGTCTTAAAAATCCTATTATGTGATATTTGTCTGTAAACTAATCTATAGAAGACCATGCCATCTGCTGTTGAAACTGTAAATTGGATTAATACAACTGGAAAGGAGAGTGAACAACTTCATACTGCGTCTTTGCTGTTGTGAGGCCATCTAAGCTATTTTATGTAAAACAGTCCTGTCTCTGGGTCCTGTAAATTGCACTTGTAAAGACTTTACAGTTGCCATTTGATGCAAAGTGCCCCCAAATGTTTCATAAACCCTGCAACATATTCCAGGTCATATTCACTGTAGAGACCATTGACCTAGATGCTGCAGAAAAACAAACCCTTGTAATGATGACAACACATGGATTGAATTGCCTAGTTCCTTAAAAGGCAACAGGTGAAGTTCTTCAGTTTATATACAGCAGTGGTAAGCAAATAGTGGCCTGTGGGCCAAATCTGGCCCTCCAACAACAGCTGAAGTTCTCCCTTTTAGAGATTACATCAAATCTTTTATGTGGTTCCTTGTGAAACTGCAGTAAATAACAATGTAAACACAAGGCTCATATAAATCCCAATAACTCGTAAACTCGTAACATCTTATAACCTGATTGTTGAACTCTGGGACTTTGTGAACATACAGTCATACACAGACACACAGTCTCTCTCTCTTCCTCTACGCACTTACTCACCCTCCACCAAACACACAAACTTTTCCCTACTAGGTAATATTTATACTTTCATCAGAAGTATCTATCTATCACCTATCACTCAGGTACAATACCACACTTGTGCACCAATGTGCAATATAATGTAGATTTGTATATATATTTAATTTGTCTCTCTCCTATCTTTCCTCTCTCTCCTTTTTTATAATTGTAAATATTGTATCATATACTCTAAGTGGAACTTGAGCTGCCTTCAAGGATGTTGCCATCCGCTGTGTTGCTCTTGAATCTTAAACTTACCAGATGAATAACACAGGTACATAACAACTTGGCTGATCTGATCAAAAAAGATTTGTGTCAATAACAGTATTTTGCTTCAACCACAAATGAAGCAGGCCACTGTTTATTGTGTGAGGATAAACTATCAATTACATTTCTAGTCTTGTAGTATAACACAAAGAATATGTTCATGTCTATGAGTTGTTTTTTTCCCCAGATGATTATTAACATGATGTTAATAATCTATGAGCTCTCACTTATGATGGGAATTATGAAATCTGCCCTCAGATACAAGCTGAAAACTTGAATCAATCTATTTTTGAAGGAATGAAAAGTAAAAAGAACATAATCGACATATTATAGGCTTTCCTTTCATCTATGGGAGCCTTCTAACAGACTGACAGACTAACTGTTCAATGAACTCACAATCAATACTATCCAGCAACTGCTGACAAACTAGATTAATGTGAAGTGTAAATGTTTATATTTCACAGTTATAGGGGGGTGCACCGTTCCTGGAAGTACTGCAATACCAGGTCGATGCGCGGAGTGGACGGAGCAAGCCCCTATTCCATCTCCCTGTTCCAAAAATCAATTTAATATATGGTCCCCGGATAGGGGACGTATCAGATATTAAACTGATAAGAACAGATACTACACTTGATCTTAGCCAAAAGGCCGAGAAGCGATAACGACAAAAAACCGACGTAGGGGAGTGATTCTCCTCACTGTATCTCTCACTCATGGTTTCACAAAGTTTTGATAGATTCAAACAATATAAACGAAGCGTAATAAAGACAGCATAAAAACGTGGCACTTCATGACTCACATGTACCGAAAAAGCACACAAAATAGCGTGTTTCAGTTAAAAAAAATGCTACGACAGTGAAGTTACTTCTGGTCACGTGGTAAGCCCTGACCCAATAAGCGATCACTATCGAGTATCGTACTAAAATCGTTTTTATAGCTTTAATAACAGTAGGTTCCCTTGTTAAGTCCATTTAATCACATGACCACGGTTTATTATAACTATTAATGATAACAGGATCGTGTGTGTGTGTGTGGCAAGAATACTTTAATTTACCTTTCCGAGCTACGCTGTAATAAAGATTAAGTGAACTCTGTCTCCCTCTGCTGAAGAATCGGGTAACTGCACCCCGTCTGAACTTCAAACTTTACGTTGCACTGTACTCCAGCATACGTTTAAAATGCCTATTTGCAATATGGTAAGAGCATACGAGAATCTGAGCAAATGTGTACAATGAACTAATATATGATATAACCCGGTTCCCGTTTAGTGCAATGAAACTAAAGATGTGCTCAGACTGTGCGTTAAGCTAGCAGCACAACTGTTTCGACTTCCGGTAT
This sequence comes from Thunnus thynnus, assembly GCF_963924715.1. Lineage (NCBI taxonomy): Eukaryota > Metazoa > Chordata > Actinopteri > Scombriformes > Scombridae > Thunnus > Thunnus thynnus. The sequence continues at coordinate 18,645,027 of NC_089534.1, forward strand.
GTTTGTTTTTTAAAAAAACAGCAATATGTCGAAGCAAACAGTTAACTAACGGAAAAAATGACCTTCATACACGAATTACACCATTTTAAACTACTGTTAAAACTACTTTCTGGATTCAAACTACTGCTTCCCGATTCAAACATTGTGAAAGTAGACATGAGAATTGTTGAAAACGACTTGGTGCTATATTTGTGCCTCATTCTAATCACAACGTAACATGAGAAGACGAAAGAGATGGATTTTAGATTTCCAGCCACCGGACATGACAGGACAGACGAATCAGAAGTTACCTTCTCCATTTCCAATTGGTTGATTTTGTGGCACCTTTGTAACGTTGTGCCAGGTAGAGCCAGAGAGCAAAAGTTGAACATGCAAAGATTGGAAAGAGTTTAAAGGGGCATATCACTAAAACCGAGTGAAAGGACTTATTATTACATGTTAATATGAATAATAGTTAACATGCAAATATATTTATTGAGAACAAATTCGATTTTTGTTTACTCAAACCAAATTAGTTTTTGCTTGCGTATTAGTTAAAATATAATTGATGTGCTTGCAAAGTATGTTTTGTCTGCTTTGTCAGTGTCTGTTTTTCTCCAAATCTCCCATTGCTCGCTAAGCAATGAGGTACAAATATAACAGCATAGACTTTTCCAGCTAACTTCAAAATCAATGTGAGCTTGCGTCAAAGACCGCACTCCAAAAACCACCAATAAAAGATGCAGGTGTATCTCGGGAGAACCTCAACGCTTGTTAGTTAATAACAACGACATAAGGAAAAGTGCAACAATCCAAGTCAGCTTAGTCTAACAGGTGGGCGCTACTTTCATAGCTATAAGTTATTGAATGACTAAGTTATAACTCAATTCTAAGTAAAAAGTTGAAAGTTTAACTTCAGCGAAATTTTAGCTAGCATTTGAGTTAGCCTAACATAACGTTACACACGTCGCAACACGAAACGACCATTTCAGAACATTTTGTTTCACGCTTTGACATTAGTTTGCAGCAGAGCCAAAAGACTGAGCAGAAAAAATAATAGAATAAAGAAGCTAGTTCGTAAATGCACCGACCTACCTGAAATTGTCGTCTTAACGGCGAGAACTGGCGGTTACTAAACACCAGTCAGCAAGAGTCCCGCGATATTTTCACGTTACGCAACGTTGTATAAAACGTTTGCTACATCTGACCAGAAGGGGGCGATGTGTGCCTGTGAGTTTTGGTTTTATCCATAGACTGTTTAAGGCTTTATCCCCCTATGGTTTTATCAAGATTTAGGTAACCCCAATGGATGATATTTTTGCACCATTTACACAAAGTGTTAGATATCGTAGCAAAAGCCTTATTGCTGTTTAAACCCACTTACAGATTTGTGAAACTTTTATTTTGCGTATAAAAACAGAAAAAAGGCGATTTCACTGATATTTCTCCATCGAGACCACATTAGAGGTCCAGATGAAAAACCACTACACTTAGACTCGTCACATCTGGACTTCGAAATCACTGTTTTATTGAGTCCTGGAGTCTCCTTGTGAATCTAGTCATCTTTCTCCATCTAGTCATTTTTCAAGATCCTTCAGGCAATCTGTTCAGTGACCATAGAATTTTTTTTTTTTTTTTTTTTTTAAATCTTTATCTGTAATAATGTGGTGAACATGGCTTACACTAGAACACAGTGTTCACTCAGTGCTTCAATGAGCCCAGCTATGAATTTAATGAATGCATATTTAGTTTTTTTTTTTTTGTTTTTTTTTTCAGTCGGTTAGTGGCGCCTTTATTCCGTAGAAGTGGGGCCGGAAGTTGTGTTGTTGGGCACCCTGTCTAACTTGACGGCTGGCAGTAACCATGGATGAGTATCAGGCAGAAGAGGAGGTAGGGTTCATATTTTAAACTGACTTTTGCCTTTATTTTATCATCTAGAAATAACCCCCAGATACTGCCACGAAATGTCACCTCAAAAAGTTTTTCCAAGAGTGTAAATCTCAGATAATCGGTTTGTTAAAACGTAGGTTTGCTAGGCACGGCTAGCTTTTTGTTCATTAAAAACACTCTGTTCTGTATTTCACCCAACAGACTGCTTTCGTCGTTGATGAAGTGAGCAAAATTATAAAAGAGGTAAGCGGAAAAAACAGTGTTACCGCCCTTTCGTTTCTTTCCACAAAGTTAAGGTTTGTTGGTTAGCTGCTACGGCTAGCTAGCAACGTTGTATTTAGCGACCCGTTGGTTGCTATGGACACTGTACGGTTGCTAGGCACTGTCCCTATCTCTGCCTACAGACCATAAAACAGGATAACTGTTAATAAACTGATAATTTCATGCATTATTTAATACACTAACCTTTTTATGGTGAAGTTATATGATATGTTAGTGACTATAAAGTCGTGGATTTCTAACAGTCTATTGCAGTGTAATTGTAAGGCTGTTATCAGTTATGAAGACATTGTGTGTGTTGATCAGTCCTTAGTTTAAATTGTCTCTGTAGTCAGTAGAAACAGCAATAGGAGGAAATGCCTACCAGCACAGCAGAGTGAATCAGTGGACCACTAGTGTAGTGGAGCAGTGCCTCAGTCAACTCAGCAAGCTGGGAAAACCTTTCAAATACATCGGTATGTGTGCTGCTGCCTCACAAATAATCTGCTGATGGTTCTTGTGCTCTGAAGTTGATATTACAAGACCGTGTGTATTTGTGTGTGTTTTCCCACAGTTACCTGTATCATCATGCAGAAAAATGGAGCAGGACTGCAAACAGCCAGCACATGCTTCTGGGACAACTCTACTGATGGTAAAATGAAACAGCCCCGCAGTTTTTAACCCGTACATACTGTTCATATTCTGACCCTTCACAGTATGTCCTCATAATTAGCCTCTATGCAAAACTTGTGAACTACAATCTATTTTTCGCTCATAAATACCTCATCAGCCATTAAAAAATGGGCGATGAATTCTTAATGAAGCTTTCAGAGAGCAGAGAGAGTGTATTCTTCAGGTTTTACACTATATTATGGCACCATGTTACCGAAAACAGGAGACAATAATGATTTCAATCAATGTTATTGAATGCGAAGAATGCAACATTTTTGAATTGTAATTTTTTACTAATATTTGCATGACAATCCTGCAAATGAATAATACAGAGGTAATTTCATTTACAGAGTAGATCCTGAACAGTACTTGGTTCAAGTGCCAAGAGCAGTATAATTGAAAAGTAATATTTTCCCTTCTGTCAGCAACTGTCAGTGTGCTTTTGAGCGAGATGCCTGTTAACCTTTTGAGTGGTCTGTTGTCACTGACTTTAAATGTGAGGGTAACACTGAATTTATTGTTTATTGAACCCAACAGGAAGCTGCTCTGTGAGATGGGAGAACAAGTCCATGTACTGCATCGTCAGTGTTTTTGGGTTGTCGATCTGAATCAACTGCAATATACGTGTTTAAAAGACTTTTTTTGAATAGGCACAATTTTGTGTATTTTTGAGAATCAGCTTGTTATATTTGGCCATGTTGGCTATGTTTGAATAAAATGTGTTATATGTTAAGTGCAATTAATTAAAACAATACTATGCTGTATATACTTTGCTTTATTTACAAGTGACATGACAAGAGTGCTACATGTACAGCTTTTCATCTCATAAAGCAACAGATAATGCAAGAACTTCCAACATATCAGGACCCACAACAACCCCATCTAACCGCCTTAAACCAACAAAAGCTACATTCACACTGAAATAATCAAACATGTACATATATTGTATGTCAAAGCACTGACAAATATGAGACTGCAGCCCATTTAGAAGAAAACAGGGTGATGTAAAGACAAGGCACCATCTTGTTAAGAATACGTGTTGAGATATTAATTGTAAAGAACAGAAACACTTTTGTTTTGGCTATTTTTGTCCATAAGCTCCAGCTTTATAAAACAGGAAAGGGCAGCGTGTGTCTCATTTTACACATATAGGAACATTGTGTAGTGGAAAAAGAACAGATGACTTAAAATAATATCTAAGTAAGAAGTGTTTAATATGATAGATCAGTAGTTCATTAAGTGTAAAATTCATGTAATTCATCAAAATCCATCCATCCATCCAGGTAATCACAATACAGTATCAAATGTTATCAACTTTCAGCAAAATAAATAAAAAAAAAAAACCTTAAACAAGTGCAATTACAAAGCTGCTTTCCAAGGAAAGAATTGGTAAGCGGAGTAGTCAGAGGTCAGTGGTACCTACTCCAGTTAAGGCTCTCTCTGTTATCTTTATTTTAACATGTCTGAGAACAAAGAGGTTTTTGTCGACAGCCAACGCTGCTATGGCACTTAAATTCCCCATTATTCATTAATCATGTCATTTGCTGGCTGTTAGAGTGAACTTATGGCTGCTGCAGCATGAGCCTGGTTGACTCAGCTTTGGCCAGATATACGCGTTATTCTCAAACTGTCAAGAGAGCGGATAGGAATGGCAAAAACCACTTACAAAGTATAGAGTGGCAATAGTGGTTCAACAGAAAGCATTAAAAATAACATTGATTGACCTTTACACACACACACACACACACACACACATACACACACACACACAAATCCCCAATTAATATTAGCACTTTTCCCGATCATTTACAGCCATCAGGTTGTGATGAAATGCTAGTTGTGAAGGAAAAATAAACACTACAAACTGCTAAAGATTGTACCATTTGACAAGCATTTCTCTCGTTTTCAATGGGACAAAGCATGAACAGTGAAGAAAATAGCTTGACGTGCCTCCCACTTTCAGTAAAATTACAGTACATTCAGTAGACACGGAACTTTTTAAAAATATATTTATGTACACTTAGTGGTTTTGTATTACCGATGCAAATACTCCTTATTTACACGTACACATGACGGTTTGTTGTATTGTATTCCGATAGTTGCCAACAGGGACGCAGAAGAAGAGCAATCAGAGGTCCGTCAGTCACTGTCAGTCTCATCCTGGTATTTGGCGGTTGCTTTAATAGCACGTCCGTTTTGTAAAGGCATCTCTTCATAATCGCTCCTTTACGTGGACAAAGAAACATCAGGGGGTTTATGTTTGTTTACACTGAATACTACCTGCCAAACTGTGAGGATTAAGGATTCACAAAAGGCGATTAAGTGAACAAACACTTACCCGTATATTACTTCGTCATCTGAGTCATTTAGCATAGAGAAAGCAGGATTATCCTTTAACTGGGAGTCTGGGAAATAAAACAAAAGCAGATGTGTTGATGTATTAACTCATCGACTACAGAAGAGTGGAAAAACTTTAATTCATGAGTAAACATTGAATAAAATTACTTACCATAAAGAGCATTTTTGGAGGGGGAATACACAAACGCTAACGTGTACAAGTAGAAGTTGAGTAGGCCATAGAAGGATAAAAATTCAGCTGGTATGTCAGGAGTTAAGGGATAATTACTTGCTAGTTAATTTCATTTATACAACCTGATAGAAGCAAAAAAGAAAGCAAAAGAGAAAGGATCCCTCTTTCAAGACGCACAGATATAAGATAGATATGTACAGAATAAACCAAAAACAGAAAACTGACAATATGGAAAACCAGGATGACAAAATTGAGGATGAGGATATGAAGACATTGAGAAACAAACAGACTTGGACCTGAGCATTAACATGTCATGTTACGTGGCATATCTAAAGTGAAACTGTGGTTAAGATGAACACTGTTTTAAAGGATATAGTTTTGGTAATGAGTAGATAATTCAGCCACAAAATTGTCTTGGAGAGCCTTGGCACCAAACCTCAGGTAGAGAATGACCATGCTGCGGGAGAGAGAGCAGTGAGGACAGGATCATTAAAAAGCAAATTCAATCAGAGGCTGCTTTTAGGTTTTTGTGTTTTCCTGAAGCACACCTTATAACGAGGACCACAAACGTCAGTGCTGTCAAAAACTTGAGCCGGAGATCTAGAGATAGAAAAGAAACGGCACGTTAATATTATTATAGTAAAAGATTAAGTCATATTCAGTGCAGAGAAGTGTGATATGGTGCGATACCTGAGTAGGGCATGTTCTTCAGTTCAGAACAAGCTCTGAGGATCAGGAAGATCAGGTACAGGATGTAGAGGCAAACTACGACCAGGAAAAAGACCTTCATGCCCTGGAGAGAGAACATGGGACTTTATTAAACTGTTGGGCAACCTAACGTCACTTTTTCATGATCTCCATCTCAAACATCAAAAGTGTGTGAAAGTGATCAGGATCGGATCTGGAGCTATCAAAAACTCCCACTTCATCAATACAATCCAACTCACTGCTTTAAACGCCACTAAAGGAAACAGTCTCACCTGAAAGTTCACTATGTCCACTTTGTACTGGTAGGTAGGGTCTTGGAGTTCATTGACCCTATCAATCCAAGAACGGAGAGGAGATTGTTTCACTCGTACTGTCATTCACAGTTTGAATCAGGCTGCTTGTGGCCAGAGGTTATACTTACGTTTGCCATATTCCCAAAGTAACTGCAGAGAGCCACAGAAGACCCACAATGACCAGCTTAGGCAGGTAGAACGTCAGGCATTTCCTCTCACCCTGCAGAAACAAAATAAATCACATAAAAACAGATTTTAGAACAAGCTAAAATGAGACCAAACCATTTAAGTGTGGTAATAATAGTGAACCCACCTGCACTCTGATGCCATGATAGACACAGAGCCAGAAGAGCAGCAGGGCACACAGGAAGAGAGCCTGAAAGAATGCATCCAACGTCCCCGGAAACCAGCTGTTCACCAGGAATGACAGCGGGAAAAATGGATCTGAAGAGCAAAGTAAATAAACTTAAAATCAGCACAACACAGCTGTATTATGTAAACAAATAAGACTAGTTTCAGGCGAAAAGGCAAGTCTGTAAAAATGTGCCTTAGACAGGATTTAAAAGCAGAAACGGTGTCAGCAGATCAAATACTATCTGGAAGACAGTTCCAAAGCCGAGGTGCCAGTACAGCAGACGACCTTAAAGTTGGACTTAAGGACAGAATACATGTAGCATTTAACAATTGAAACCATCATTCTCTTGCTGTGAATTTAAAAACTACTGCTGCAGTAATTAGGTGACTTACTGGGAATAATGGAGTGTATGAGTGTGGACATGTGTAATACAATTTATCTGATACATGAATTAAAAAGGGTAAAAACTGATTTGGAGATGGATAATAATGAAAATCACCGTTGTAGAGTAGCAGCAGTGGGAGCAGGACAGACATCCACTTCTGTTCTATGCCCCAGTCCCTCATAGAAAACTTCCTCAGTGAGTGAGCAAACATACACTGAGACACACAGAGAAAAAAATATATATTAGTCATGATGCATTCAGGAAAAGTCAGGAAAAGCTAAAACTATTACATTACACTTGTCATCTTTTGTTTTCTGTCACATTTTGCACAGAGAGTGTATGTTATTCTAGTATTGTGAAGTTAATTTAGATGAAGAGCACCAAAGAAATGACATATGCTCTTACCGTCACCATGAAGGTCAACACCACAAAGACAAACCGGAACCAGATCTCCACTTGTGAAAAGACGGGATTGTATGTTTTCCACTGAGGGGAATTTAAAAAAAAAACAAAAAACAAGAGAACAAAAGGGAGATAAAATAAAAGAGTAAAGAAACTGTGAGTTCAAGAAATTCTGAACAACATCCAATGCAGCAAACCAAAAACAAATATCACAGAGTTAGTTTATGAGCTGCCAGTGTTTGTCACCTACCACAAAGGTGACCTTGATTTCATATGTGATATTTTCAAGGCCTTTGAAAGCGACCGTGACCTGGTACTGGGTGTAGTTCAGGTATCCCAGGTGCAGCACGATGATTTCATCACATTTCTGTACAGAAAGTCAAAAAAAACGCTGCGTCACTGTCAGTTCCGTCAACAATCTTAACTGTACTGTGGATTAATGAACTGAGGACATCACCAACATGATGATCAATTTCAATCCTGCACTCTACACTACAGCGTTATTTTGAACTATAAGTACCATTTCCTAAACTCATACCGCTGCGCTGGTCGCTGCAGCCTGACTGAATGATTTATGACAGTCCAGCATATGAGACAGAGAGACTTACAGTTCCGCAGTGTAGCGTTCGTGATCTCTGGTGCACGTTGTTGACATACATCACACTGGCATCCTGCATCACTCCCTTTAGCTCAACGTTGATCTCAAAAGGCTGCTGGAAGTCACCCACTGACACGGAGAGCAGTAGAAACACGCTGTTATCAACCAACGCCAAGTATGTTTGCACATTAACAAAAGAGAAAAGCTATTTGAGGTGTGTCAAAGTTTGCTGCTTTTTCTGTCATTTTACCGTTACTGTGTTCAGCTTGCATTGCACAGGTGAGCCACAGCTGCTGGTTGTAGGTGGTTAGAGGAGGAGAAAGTAGATGGAAGGGCCCAGTCTGAAAACAGACATTGAAATTCATAATTAATTTGCCACACATTATAAAGGATATTTACCATGACTGACAATTGTTGAAACACACAGCATAAAATTCCAGTGATTCTATCTTTGCTTATATCACAACAAAAAATCCAAAGATTTTCTCTAACACACAACGACATAAAAAGGTGGAGGGATAAGGGTGTGAAACACTGAGTAAAGAATAATGTGATACAAACAAAACTTTAGCATTGCATTTTACTGTATGTCTGTGTCGAGTTATATATTGCAAGACAATCACCTCATATAAATACAATTCACACAGAAATACATGGCCTTAAAATGGCAAGACACTTCTTTTTCATAAGTTGTAAGTTGTTTCACTACAATAATATATGATTTGATGACAAAACTACTTGATTTAGGTTGTCATCATTAAGCGTTGCTGACAGTTGCAGCAAATATCACCGACTTGCTATTATAACACCTTTTCCTCTTACCTTAACTGTGAGGTTTTTGGAAAGTAAATGTTCCCCATTGTGCTCTTGCTTAGAGATAATCCTAGGACCTACAAAAATTAAGAAAGTACAATTAATGCATTTTTCTCAAAATTATGCCCCCATCCAAAGTGTAGTAAAACCCTTTTTGAGCTAAAGATGTAGTGTACAGAAAATAACATGGACAAGTCATATCTGCAAATATTAATATCTGTATCAATAGTGATATCTGACTGATTTAAACTTTAATGGAAATCTTGACTACCTGGAGAACTGAAAATTAATCCATGTGGATGGTGTCTGCACCTTAAATAACTCAGTTCTTGGGGAAAAATAGACCCTAATGCAACAAAAACTGAGATAAACAAATCTACCAATTAGAAAATGTTCTTGTTTTTCCTTCTCTCATCTTTTCTTCTAAATTTAAATGAATTTAATGAATGTTGCACTATAAATGCTTTCATGCTAGAGAATTTTGCAAGATTCAGATTGGCAACATTTATTCAGACATGAATCAACATGTGTGGTACAAGAACAGGTTTCGACACAGACGAAAAGGAAAACTGGTGATTTTCATCAAGCAAACACACAAGTTAAAACAGAAGTCAAGAAAATATGGCAAAACCTATCTTGCTCTCGTGTTGTGCCTTTTGTGTTTTTAAATTTGGTGGGTTGAGCAAAGATTAACTTCATGTACACAACAGTAACACGTGTAAAGGTGACATGAAATGTGCTTAAGTAAGATTCAGCTTTGCTAGTTTTGTTAGTAATTTCCCCAATACTGTTAATGATTGATAAAGAAAAAATATACAGTACTGTGCAAAAGTTTTAGGCACTTACACCTAAAACTTAGGCATGCTAGATTCTTATCCATAATGCAAAACCATCAGGGAGGCTTAAGATTGATCCAAAATATATTCTACGGCATGACAATGACCCCAAACACACAGTCAGAGTCATAAAGAACTATCTTCAGCAACAAGAAGAACAAGGACGTCCTGTAACAGATGATATGGCCCCCACAGAGTCCTGATCTCTACATCATCGAGTCAGTCTGGTATTACATGAAGAGACAGAAGCAACTGAGACACATAAATATACAGAAGATCTGCGGCAACTTCTCCAAGATGACTGTTTGTGTTCAAAGGGGTGCATCACAAAAAAATAGAGAACCACTGGCAAGGAGCAGAGTAGTGGCAAAAAGCTCCTTGCTCAGTTATTCTGTTATCGGAGCTTGATAACAGTGACTTGTGGAATCAGACAGAATGACTCACCTCCTCTCTCTATACCTGAAAACCCCAAAAGCCTGCTGGCCAACACCAAGCTTGGGTTAGTAGCACTGCTGTAACGTTAAGTTAATGTTAAATAGCCATACCTGCAATCCCAATGAAGACTGTGAGGCCGAAACAGATCAGGAACACCACGAAGACCAAGACAAAATGTCTTTTGGACAGGGTGTACAGCCGCATAGGAGCCAATCTGCACCGGGGAGACATTCATTAGAGTTAACACACACCAGCTAAAGACCAGAACTCGGTAGGTAATGTTTGTCATATGGTTATACTGGTGCTCAATAGCCTATGGCTCAGGTGCGGATATGTCAACACTGCTAGCTTCCATGCTAGTTTACGCTAGTAGTAACAGATGTGCAGAAGAAAGCTATAGAGTGATTTCCACAAACTTATAAAAACGGTAACACATCTCTGGTGTGTCTGATGAACACCTGGCACACTTACAGCTCCATTCTTTTCGGTTCGCAGTCTCGGGGGCGAGAAAAAAAACGTTAAATTTGCACTGTGAATCTACATCCGTGTATCCACGTCAGTCTGCGACAACTGGAACGCCGAGTGCGACGTCATCGAATGGGTAAGCGTGATCACGTGACGTCAGCGAGGGGGAAAGGGAACGTGAAAGTGAACAAGGGTGCTGATTTAAGTGAGTAGGGAACAAGGTAGGAGGAAATCTCTCCGTCCTACCCCCTCCTCCTCCTCATTTGGATGTACGTGCGTGTTTATAAAGCTGTTTTACACGCTCCAATGCGGTACATTAATTAGATATACTTTTATTTGTGTCTAAGGCTTATTTTATTCGGCCAAAAAAAAGGTGACTAGCGGCTATCTAATTAGCTTTGACGGGGAGAAAACCGCTGGCGCATGCGTAGCACGACGATATCAAACGTCAACATTACCTTTTAATTTCTAATGGGCTATTTAACCAATATTAGGTAAAGTCTTATTGTTTGAAAAACAAAATTAAGGTTTTAAAAAAGGCATATGATGTTTTACCATAATTAAATGTGTATTTTGAGATTAAATTCCCTTCATAAGACAACACTTGTTGCCTCTAATAGGAGTCAGTAGGCCTCCACCACGTTTTAAAATGTAGGAAATTTCCATGTTATTTAGCCAATTAGTAATATATAGTCATATGGGGAAATACTATGTATCAGTGGCGTTTCTGTTTTTCACCTTTTCACTGATATTTTCTTGCACTATTCTATTTATTGAAAATCACACTTTCCATTTAATCTGGTATAATCTGAGATACATCACAGCATCGAAATTCCAAAGGCTACAGTAAATTAATTATTCCAAATAAATCACCATCATAACGTTACAGACCCACATTATATGAAAACTGTTAAGCTTATTCACAACATGCAGCCAGGAAAATAGCTTGAATACATCACGCAGTGGGAAATTGATTATTTATTATTGTGTTGTGTTGGTGGGAAAACCAGCGGACGCACCTGTAAAAACGGTCATCTCGGTAAGGTGTCAGGTCCTCCTTCAGCTCGTTGTAGGCCTCCTGGATCTTCCTACAGAAGTATTTCAGCTCGCTGTACAGAGGGTTTTCCAAGCCGGACGAGTAGTCGGTGTCCATTACTACACCGTGCCGTCTGTCGGCTGAAAAATGGCGATGAGGGAAGACAATCGGCGGCCTTTAGAGGACAGCACAATGTGGCCTGTCTGTATTGTTCCCTCGTTTAATCGAAAGTGCAGCCGAAGCTGTTTTGTTTGTGTCGGTTGAAAGAAAGAGAAACGAAGAGGGGACGACACCACATCGCCTACACGCTGGAGGAGGGTCACGTGATCAGAGTTCAGCACCACGGACAGAGACAGACAGCTGCTTCTAATTAAATAAATACGGTACATAGATAGAGAGATATCCCCCAGGGGTCCTTTGAAGGGATTTCAGGGGGTCCCCAGCAAAAAGGGGAATAATTTATTTTCACTATAATTCCATCCATAAGTAACACAATGACAAAATGTGACTATTCTGGCCATGGGTTTCATTTACTTTCTGTAAGAATACATCTAAAAGCAAAGATCTTATCAGATGTGGGTCACTGGTCTAATTTGTGTCAGTTTAGGGGTCCTTGACCTGAAAAGGTTTGAGAACCACTGCTTTATTGATCCCAAATTGGTAAATTCTTGTGTTACAGCAGCAGGTTATCCAGGCATTGCACTGGAACAGTAAACGCACATATCAACATTAGAAGAGAGAAATATAAATCTATAGAAAAACACAACAAATAACAAAATGAAACAAAATAGCTTAATACAAAAATATAAGAAAAAACCTTAGCATACACTATAAATATAATAAAATATAAACATAGGATAACATACTATATACATTAGACAAGTTAGTAAAGTTGTTGAAGTTTTAGAAATGCAATGAGGTAGAGGAGGAGTATAAAGATGTGCAAATTCAGTGCAAAGTTGAACCAGTGTGTTAGAGGAAGAGCTCTGCTGTCTGTCCACTATGTGGTGGGGAGGCTGGTCAGGATTATCTATAATGGATAACAGTTTGTTAAAGAGACATCAGTGTGGAGAGGCTCATGGGTCAAAAGTCTGTTTTGGCTGAAGCAACCCAGAAGTTCTTTTACATGATCTGTGCAATTCCAATATTAACCGAATAAGCAGCCTTTTCTTAATGCCTGAACCCAGTCATCGGATAAGTAATATGTCATTAAGGTATCAGGAATCTCAAATTTAGTCACACCAATCTCAACCAATCACATCTATTGCCCATTACTGATTCCAAATGTTAATTCAAAAGATGCTACATTTACATTTATTCATTTGGCAGCTTTTGTCCAAAGCAACTTATAAATGAGGTACATGCTCATGATTTTGATGTAATATGTCATCATTTTGAGGAAAAAACAGATTTTCCCCCCCACAAATCTCAGAAAAGCACAGGTGTTATTAATAATATTAATGATGTCTGCAGTCTCTGTAGGTGTGTCAGTTCCAGGATCCAGGAATAGTGTTCACTCACCAGCCACGTCTTACTGGGACACTTAAATGGAACAGAGCCGTCATTGAAATTATTAGTTCCTCCTGTGCTTTTCCTGCTGAGTCAAAATGTCACAAAATGTCAATGAGGCCGCTTTATGTAAACTTTAGTCCAATAGCTGGCTGTGAATATATTGAGGAGACTAGACAGTATTTTTTCTTAAAACAATGACGTTTTATTCAAAAAAATGCGTGACATATACAATTATAAAATAATTTACATGGCATGCCTTACTATCCATTCACTATAAACGTTCAGTCACCAAATCAGACTCCGATTTTTTTTTTTCAAGTGTTTTTGTCATTTAAGTCTACATCTACAAATACAAAGCACATATCTTTTCTAAAGAAAAGCCAAATCCTACAATATCTACAACAGGTCGTCTCATTAAAATCAGTTGAAAGTGAATCCTTAACTTAAGTCCGTAGGCAATTCTGAACATGAACTCAGTGGCTTACACTTGTGAACTTGTGTGAAACGATGTGATTGTGTAAGAAGCCATGACCGCACACGTTTGAAGATAATAGATTTAACACTGATGGGATTGGTAGACTGCACAGTTGAATACAGACACACCTTGACTTGACAGTTACACTCTACATAACTAGTCTACCGACTACACTAAACTGAGCACTTACTCATTCACATCTTTTCCATTCAATGCAAACTTCACAAAACACAGAAAATGTGCCCGTTCCCATCCCCCCCACCCCCACATTCCCATCTCACGATTTGGGCTACACTTGTAACAAACTTTTATCAACACAAAGAAATGTTCAGAAAACTCCACAATATACAGTATGTATAGATACTATATCTCCTTTTGGAAATAATCTCATAAATAAAATGTACAGACCAGCAACTGGGATGCTGAACTTAAAGAACGGTATTAAAACTGTGGTCAAAAGTGATGACAAAGGATTCTTTTTCCCTAAGAAAATATTGCACAACTAACACAAAAATATGGATTTTTTTAATGCCATGCTCATGTTCTTTTCATTTTTTAGGATCAGTAGAGACTTACTTTTTTTTTTTTTCAATCCAACACCCTGTCTGATAGACATGCATCTCATTGTGATACAAAGATCACACTAAAGAAGGTAATAATCTCATCAATTCAGAGACCATAACTGGTCCAAAGTGATAGCTTTCTTCTTCTTTTTTTTAAAACCAAGCATTAAGTTACACTTCCGTCTAGGCCCATTTCATCAACTTTAAATTTTAGCAAATGCATATTTTGGCACAAAAGTTTGAGGTGACCCTAATCAGCCTAAATATCACTTCTGTGACGTTAAGTTTCATATTTTTACTAATAAAACCTATTTGTGATATTTGCAGTGTGTCTAATAATTTCCTCCTGACCTCGTTCTGTGTTCTCAGGTCACTAAAAACACAAACGTCACTGCCTGAAAGAAAAAAATAAACCAGCTTTACAGATTTCAGTGTCAGCTTACTAAATGAACAGATCTCAATAGCTTCATCCTTCATTGGAGTTATGACTTCAAAGATTCAGTGAAAATGATTTCAGCTTAACTGTTGTTGTTTTTTTTTTTCTTTTTTTTTTCCATCTTTTTTTTTGTGGTTGTAGCTGTTGAGTTAAACAGTACTACAGCTTCGCTCCACACCTGAAATTACACTTAAAACACAGTGGAGACAGGTGTAAATAGACATCTGTCAGAGTCACCCAAGTCTCTTAACAACATTTACATATGACTGATATGTATTTACATGACTTCTGAAGAGAGTATGAAATGGCATAGGAGAAATATACAAAAATATTTCCTGTACCTTGCTTACATATTTAGTGTGGTCTTCAAGAGCAGGGACAGCCCACCCCTCCCTCCCTCCAACTACACACTCACTTCACAGAAGTGACAGCAGGTGACAAATCACTTCATGCCAGAGGTTACGTTGTTGAATCCAGGCTTTGGCGATGTCTTTCGCGCCCATGTCACCATATTGTAGATATTTCATTAAGTACAGGATACGTCAGTCAAAGCTATTCTGTACACCCCCTCCCACCTGAATTCTCCAGATAACACAGCAATATTCAAATTCAGCCACCAGTCTCCCAAATAAAGCAGGTAAAGTTGAAAACCATGTTGACAGGGTATGAAGATTGTATATCACAAACAATGACAATAATGTTAAAATTCATATAAGAATAGATAAACAACAAAATGTACATATAATTTAATCCATGAACAGAGTAACATTTCTTCGTCCTTCAGAGTCCCAGGAAACCATGTGGAAAAGACTGCAGCTCACCTCAGCTATTTACTACTTTACCTTCCCAAGTTTTTAACAGTGAAACACCTTTCACAACTGTGAAATGTGTGAACTCTTAATGCTCCTAGATGATGCATATATCTAAACCTCAATTCCAGCCTTAACAGACTGAGATGGTAACAAAAGGAATGGCAGAGAGCGAAACAAAAAGACCCTCCTACCCTCCACCATGTTAAGTCATTTAATAAAATCCTAAAAGCAAAAGCAGTATAATAAAGTGGTAACTGTTTCACTGAAGTTTTGTACAGCAATGGATTTCAGTGCCCAGTAGTACCTGTGCGCTCTGGGGAAAACAACTTTGATCTCCAGAGTGTGGTTTTCAAGTATTACTGCTGCCTCTTTTGAAAACTGCACCTTGACAATTCCTTTCTCAGTTAACCGATTGGTTATCGTGTCTATAAGCTTCTTCTAGCTAAAGCAGCATTTATTTGCATGATGATCACCAAAGCTCAGCTCTTTGGCCATACATGCATTGCAAGGCGCCACTGACTGCCAAACGGAGCAAATCTGAGGGCATCCTTGGCAAATGCAGCCAATGCTTATTGCACCAACTCAAATGGCAGCATTGTGTAGTGCAGCGTGATTGTATCTCTCTCTCTCTATGACCAGGGCTGATTTTAGTCTTCTCTCCAAAATCAAAGTTTATTAATCTCAAATGAAACAACTGTGCCCCTTCAAAAGATTGCATTAAATCCCAGATATAACTCAGGGTAAGTAGGGATGGGACATCTCATTTGAGGCGTTGAGTGACATTGGCTAAAGCCACTGCAAAGGCCTGCACAGCAGAGAAGGGATACTGGAAGTCCAGGATGTAGGCATTGCCATCAATCCTGCCAAACTGCATCACCTGTGGAAAAAAAAACAAAAAACTGTTAGCACAGGAAAAGATGGTGAGAAAATTTCCTGTACGCACAACAAATATTTAACGCCAACTTTCAAATAATAGTAGAACACTTGTAATTTCAGCACTAGGACATCACGCAGTGTGTGATATTTCTTGAACTAGAGCTCTCTTACCTGTCTGCCCTCCAGTTCAATTTGAAAGTTCTTGGCAGACTCCTGTGTGACGCGCCCACCAAAGTCCAGCTGGTAGACCTGCGTGGCTTCATTCCACAGTGGCTGCTTGTTGGCCATGACGTACACGAAACCTTGGCTGCCCAGCCCTCGGTCCTCCTTCTCATTGGCCTTTCGACACTTGATCTCATCCAGTTCACTGGCAGCCCGAAGGTTCCTCTTACTCTTCCAACCCTTCTTACCGCTCTGGCACTGGTTGAGCAGCTCATCCCCACTGATGAATAGTTCTGGCTCACTTTCTGAACTGTCTTGGAACTCACTGTTGGCAGTGGCCTTATTCAGTTTCTTAGCCTTTAACTGTTGCTCTTTCTGTCCCTTCAGCTTCTTTTTGTCCCTTCCTCCCAGCCGTGGACTGGAGATGAGTGAGTTGAAATCTCCCAGAGCCCTCCCCTCCTTTTTGGACTTGCTCCCTTCAGCCAAAGGTGGCACATTAGCCTCCTCAGCTCGACCATCCACCCGCTTGCGGTTCTTCTTGCTGAACTTCTCAGAGCGCTGTGGCACGGGGCTCTCAGTCAAGGAGAGCACCTCCTGGAAACTTTCCCCAGCTTCTGCCATGGCCTCTTGTAATCCTCCATGGCTTTGCAGCTCTGCTGGTGGTGGTGGAGGGGGTGGTGGTGGTGGAGGAGGTGGCGAGAGAACATTTTTGTCTGCCATATGGGAGGCTTTGGGTGGTAGTGGCACTGCGGGACTGGAAATAGGAGGGCAAGAGTTATATGTACCCCAAGGTGTGTGGAGGGCAATAGGGGGAATGGGAAGCCCGGCACAAGCACTTCCTCCTGGATACATGGGAGGGAGAGGGCAGCAGGCTAGGTTGGTCAGGTTTGCAGGGTAACCCGGGGGTAAGACAAGTGTTGCATCCTGCTGTGAAAAGGGTACGGGTGCCACCACCTCCTTTGGGGAGGAGCAGGGGCGTGGTGACCCTGGGATGGGCTGGAGCTGAGCCCCAGAGTAGGCAGTTGCTGGGGGGTACTGGAGAGAGATTTGGTAGCCTGCAGCTGCTGCAGCTGCCTGAAATGACGCAGCACTGGGGCTGGTGGGAGACTTTGGAGAAAGGACAAAAGGCAGCCTGGATACATCCAAGTGCTGGGCTGGGCTGAGAATAAGGGGAGGTGGTTTGTGTGGCAGGGGGGGGCCAGTAGGGTTAAGCGTTGCTGTCCTTTCCTGAGGAACCCACACCTCCTCTGTGGCAGCTGGGTCCCACTGATAGGGAGGTGGGCGTTTGACAACCAGCCCTGATGCATCATTTCCTCCGAGTGCCAGATGCCTCAGTGACTGATTCAGTGTTTCATCCTCAGTAAATGCTGAATTAACATAATCAGCCCTGTCTCTGTTACTTACTCCTGCTCCTACAGATCCAGTTCCTTCAAGTGAGCTCAGCAGGTTGTAAGAGGACTGGGAGGCCAGAGGAGTAGCACTGTTGGAGTGAACAATAACTGTGCTGTGTGGTGCCCCATTCCCTGGAGGGAAATCCTGTCTGATTATAGTTCCTCCTGCTATTCCATTAGCGCTCCCTGGGGCAGTGCCTCCAACGCTGGATCCACTGCTACACTGACTGCAGGTGTATAAGGCTGTTGGCACCCTCTGCTGGTATGAGGCTGCTAGTGCACTACTATTTTTAGCCTTAGGAGGCAGTGGTCTAGGTGGGTCCAGCATCTGGGAAACTTTGAGAGCAGCCTCTCGGCTGTTCCTCCTGAGAGTGGCATGGATCAGACTGCTGTCAAGCCTCTGTCCAGGATTTCTGCCAACAGCACTGTTCTGATTGGCTGGGTCAGGGTATGGGGGCGGGTCTCCGCTGGGTATGGAATAGCGGGGCGCAGTGAGTCTGTTGAGAGTGGCAGAGGTGTAGGGCAGCTGGATCTTCTTGCCATCGGCTGAGGAGGATGATGAAGAGGTGACCCTGAGAGTGGCAGAGCTGCCAGGTCCCTGGAGGGTGTAGACATTCTGATTGCAGACAAGACGCGTTCGAGGACGACAAACTTCCTCCACATTCCCACTGCTGTCAAAGGTTGTTATCCTCTCATAACCCAGGGGTGTGGGGTACTGCGCTTGTTGCTGACCTGAAGGATAAAGTGGGAACTCTCCCTTCTTCAAACAAAGGTCACTAGGCTGAGTCCCATTGGTGCCTCCTCCTGCTCCAGATGCAGCGTTTGAGGCTGCAGTGGAGGCTGATGCCGAGGCAGCGGCAGCTGCTGCAGCAGCCACAGCAGCAGCCACTGTCCCAGGGTAAGGGGGAGGGGGGTTCATCTTGCTGAGCTCTAGAGGGGCACTGAACACCACAGTATCACCCTCAGCCAGCTGTGGAGCTGAACGAGTAGTCTTTATTTTTAGAAGGTGCTCGTGTTCACCTCCCACTGTTCTCTCAACTACCACCTCAGGAGGGTGAGGGATCTGGATTTGCAGTGCCCCCGTCTGGAGCTGGTGCACAGCTGCACCTGAAGGCTGTCCTGATGACATAGAGGGGACAGGGATTTGAATTTGAAGCTGCTGTTGAAGTTGATGGTGATGCTGCTGTTGCTGCATCTGATTCTGCTGCTGTGATTGCTGTTGATGATGCATTTGCTGCTGCTGTTGCAGCTGCTGCTGAATTTGTTGATGCTGTTGCAGTTGTTGCTGTTGCTGTATGTGCTGCTGTAGCTGCTGCTGATGTTGCTGCTGCTGTAGCTGCTGCTGCTGCTGCTGTATGTGTTGGAGCTGCTGCTGAATGTGCTGTTGTTGAAGCTGCTGCTGTTGTAAGTGTTGGTGCTGGAGCATCTGCTGTTGTTGCTGCTGTTGGAGCTGCTGTTGCTGCTGCTGAAGCTGTTGTTGGTGGTGCTGTATTTGTTGGTGGTGTTGTAGTTGTTGTAACTGTTGGTGCTGCTGCTGTTGCTGATGGTGACTTGGTTGTTGCTGTTGCTGTTGTTGCTGTGAAGGATGATGAGAATGTGGAGGCCCCACCATCAGGCGACCCATATCCAGCCCTCCAAAGATGACCTGACCAGGACTGGAGTACCTGGTGGGAACTGTGTACTGGGCTGTCAGGATGGTGTCCTGGCTTTGGTCTGAACCACCAGCAGCAGCCCCAGAGGGCGTTGCTGTGGGGTTCGTTAGAACATCCAGCTGAACATTTTGATTGGCTAGGAGGGACTGAACCAGACCAATGCTTTGGGCAGGGGACATGGCCTGTGCAGGGCTATGGATGGGTGCAATAGGGATGTTGACAGTGCAGGGTGGATTGTCATCAGCGCCACCAGCAGGGCCTGTGACAGGCAGGTCATCTTCATCCTCACTGAAGACGTTGGGGCTGAAGACAGGCAGATTGATGTAGTCCATGGAGATTTTACGCACCTCTGGCAGGTAGATGGTCATCTGTCTGGGCTGCAGATGGAGGAGGCTTGTCTTATAGATGACTGGGGGAGTAGGGGGGATGGGATAGAGAGGAAAGTGAAGGAAATTGGGAAATTGGATTAATATAATTACTTTCACTTGTATTTACTCATTCATTAAGTTTAATTAGCCAAAGACAAAGTTGTTGATTGGTTACCTGCACCAAGATTTGTTGGTAAGAATGTGGCCAGCCCCACTATCTTGAACTTTGTTCCCCAAATATTGGATGTGACCTGAGCAAGGTAATTTTGCTGGAAGACAGGAATAAAGAACAATGAAAGAACTATGAAAACATAAAAAACAACTAAATGGATACATTTTTAAAAGAGTTTATCATTAAACAAATACTGCACATGAGTGACTTGATCACCCTATTGGAGACAACAGTACAGCAACAGGGTCATTGATCCCTCACCAGCTTCCCACCCAACTCACACTGCCAACTGTGAGTTTGATGGAGTTCACCGAAAAGCTGAAAGCAACACCACTTTGAAGAGAAATAGTGAATTCTGCTCAAAATAATTTGATGTTTACCTGAGTTATGTCATCTAGAGGAAATTCTCTCCGTGTTAGACTGGGTGACCCAATAGACGGTTTCCGTATGGGTAAACGTGGTGACCTGGAGATCTCCTGGGTAGCGCGGGACAGTTTGGGTGATTTTCTGGGATCAATGTTGATCCTGTTGGTAAAGGGACAAACTAAGTCTCTACAGAGAAGGTAGCAAATAAAAAAGAAGGTTTAGGCATGCAGTGAACCAGAAAACAAGTGTAGAACATTCCATTAGAGTTATTTTTGGAAAGGGTTAATATAACAAGGGTTAAGATTTTGATCACAGGGCCATCATTGTGGAGATGCCACATTACTTGCAAAATGAATCAGAGGTATGATGTAGAGTCAAACTCATAGAGGACTAAATTATTGTATTACAGTATATTCAGCTGGAAAGTAAATCAAAAAGAGCAAAACATTTATTCAAAGGTTAATTTTTATGGTTGCATGTTGTTGTAGGATGGAGTGACAGAAATGTAAGAAATCTGAATTCATTCTTTATTTCTCTGCTATCACAGACACATCTAAAAGTAACCCCAAATAACTGGAATTTATGTGACCAACCAAGTGTTCAAATAAAAAGAATGATTATTCAAAATGCACAAAAAGACCTTTGACATTCATTTATTTAATATAGTGTGGCAACCAGCAGATGATGAAATACCTCTTGACCATTTCACATGGACCAGTGACTGCTGAGTCAAAGAATCAAGTGTAACATTAAAAGAAATAAGGAAATGTTAGTTATACATAGCATACCACAGTACACATGGGTGTCTGGTTACCTGGGCAGTTTGGGGGATTTGCTACCCCTGGATATCTTTGGAGATTTTTTGCCAACCCAGTCATCGCTGAGCTCAATATCACTGGAGTCCGAGCAGTTACAGCTGTCAATCATGGCAGATATCAGACTGTTGCCATATATCTCATCTGAGGTGAGAAAACAGGATGGAGGATTTAAAGAGTGCAGTTAATTTTGGATAAATAGATTATGTATGTGTAGTTCTCAAGAAAAACTTTATTAAACACAAGACATGTGGCGTTATTTGCTCTCTCATTTGCAAAATTCTATCATTGTGATGCAAAAGAATCATAATTGATTCAAGATAAAATGGCCATAATCTTACTTTGTCAACTAAATCAGGAAGAAAAGATTGGGAGTACAAGTATGAGATGCCCAACAAAGTGGCAGTCTGTGGCAAAAAACAATATTAAAATAAAGTTGGAATTTCAGGAAACATTGAAATCTACTTTAACAACCTGTAAGCAAGAACCTTGGTGTTTAATTATACTTTTAACAGAACACGATGGAGCTGCAGCAATGTCCTTCACTTTTTCTACACATAAACATTTCAGTTCAAACTATTGTTTGAGAAGTTTAAATTCTTCTCTTCTTCCTCATTCATATGGGGTCTGTGAAACACTGCTGCTCCAGTTTAGGGCAAGCTAATTTATTTGATGGACATTAAAGTGTGAATGGGCTGGAATCATTTCATGGCTGGCTTCATTTATCACTGTGTGGGGAGGGAGCGGGTTGATTTATGAGGAACCCAGGGGCCATCAGAGCCCCCATTAAGCAGCTTTTAATTAACATGGGCCCAGTCTGCCCTATGTGACTAAAACATACTCACTCTCTCAGTGCCAACTCAAGAAACTCAAAGAACTGGAAAAGTACTGGAGCAGGCAAATATATCTGGGAGGAATACATCTAACAGTTTGATTTGAAGAGGAATAAATAGACAAACTGTAAAAACATTGTGATGATAAAACACAATAATATTGCTATTGATCAAAAACATACACAGGACAGAACCTCTCATTTAACATGGAAGTCAAAGGAGAGGAGAGTTATAAGTTGTTACTGTATTTGTTTTATAAAGCCATCTAAATGGCACTGCAGCTATGAATAACACATGCAAATAGACAAAACATGCACCATATATTTATTAGCGCCTACATAAAAACATTGCAATTAAGTTAATATCCCAGGTCTTATTTGGAATATTATCTTTGTTGGGGTTAATACGTGAAGGTGATTCCGTCTCACCTGTTTTTCCATCTGTTTTGGGGTCCATAATGACAAACTCTGGACGCAGTTTACTTATTCGTCGGCCCTTGAGGATAGGCACCAGACCCCCTAGGTACTCAAGGTACAGAGTGTAACAGGGTCCCCCCACTTCGGGATTATCCTCTGTCCGCTTCATTGTACAATGCAGACGCTCATTCCCAGCTGTTGGGTAGCTCACAAAATCACGCATGTTGTTGGGATCTGGGATGGGGGGCTGGAAAAGAAAACATATGGTTGTAGTATAATTAAAAGCTTCTCAAGTCACTGCTAGTAAAACCATTTTATCTAAGTATTTTGCTGTGAAAGTACAGCGTCTTTGATAGCACTGGTATGTTTCAAATACATAGCCTGGAAGTGCTTCACATTTATTTTTATGGTTTTAATGGATCTTAACAACCTCCTGTGCTGTGTTACCTTGATGGTGGGAACAAAAGCGGTGGTGACATAAGAACAGAGGCGGGAAGGCATGGTGAGCTTGGCAACATCTTTTTCCTCCTTCACTGCTGTGGCGATGCCCTGCTGGCAGAGTAGCTGCAGGCTGGCAACGCGGTGCTCCACTCGCACAATGTAGAGCGCCGGCCCACACGCCAAGAACAGACGAGAGTCTCGGTGACCCCAGCACAGCGTAGTGATGGGGCGCTGCAGGGAAGATGCACTTGAGTGAGAACAAGGCTCCAAAAATTGACCACAATATTTTAAACTTCACTTTGTTACTTAATGTTACTTGTTATATGTTACTAGTTACTTTACAAAGAGTCATAAAGTAATGCATTAGTATTTCCTAGGATGACATCTAATTGGAAGGTTTTCCTCCAACTGGTGGCCTCTTGGGTCTTTAAATACATATTGGGGAAGAATCCAATCACTGACAAAGGAAAGTTAAATTCATAAAGTGCAAGTTTAAGGAGACAACTGATAACCTGTTTTAATAATTTGTGTATATATATTAGTCAGGTTTGAGCCTGTTGCAGATGATCACCTGCGCTGGCGTGTCCAGTGTGTAGATGTGTTCACCACGAACGTTGTAGAACTTGACAATGGCGTTCCTTGTGGGGGGAGGACAGGAAGGGTCGGGGGAGAGGAGGGTCCTCTCCATCCCTGCCACCGCAAGGAGGTCCCCCTGCGAGCACCACTGGACCACCACATCTACAGCACAGGAGGACATGGTGGAAAAACCAGTGAACTAAGAATAACTGAGTGAAAGAAGCAAAGAAAAAAAAAAAAGAGACAAAGTTGCTTGAACACTTGGGCCTGCACTGATAATTAGTCACCCACATACCTTTCAGACCAGTGTGGATGAGGGTGGGAGAGAGGTCATCATAGTTGTTCATCAGGCTGATGTCTCCAGAGGTGAAGCTGACTGTCAGCAGAGGTTTCTGGCTGTGCACTAAAAAGAGACAGAGGACAACACAAATATGTTAGATAGCCATATTTAGCTGAGAGACAGAATAAAAGTACATGTATCAACTGTGAACCGTTCACCTGAGAACACTAAAACTTGCATGTTTTTACATTTAAGTAAAGTGTTACTGACATAGTGGGAGTCAATCCATGTATATCTATGTGTTAAGATTATACACAACTGTGCGGTGAATAAGATTCAACAGTCAATTCAACATCAATGTAATCTGGAGATTTAACTTCATACAGCACAACAAAGAGAGTAACATGAAGGCTACATCAGCCCTATACAGCCCTAAAATTAGATTTCCAGGTTACATATGCCCTAGTGAGACAATCTCGTCATTTAATAAGGGTAGAAAAGATTAGTTAATTAATTAATTACTCAATCGACAGGAAATTAATTAGCAAATATTTTGATAACCCATTCATCATTAATACATTTTTCAAGAAAAATGTATTAAAAACACTGCTTAGTTCCAGCTTTTCACTTGTGATGATTAGCTACTTTTCTTTGAGATTTTCTTTTTGAGATTGTGATAGGCATTTCACACTCTTTTCTGATATTTTATAGATTAAAAAAATGAATCGAGAAATCAATCAGCAGCTTAATCGATAACGAAAAAAACAGCTGCAGCCATAAATGAGGTATCATCCTTGTCCGATCCAAACATCTTGGTAACCTACAGAGGATGGGGGTGATCAATATGCATTTCCAGAGTGGGCCATAAAATAAAGGGGATGTGAGGAACATTGTGTGTGTGTGTGCGTGCTTGTTTGTGAGGCCATGTGTGTTTATTGTACAGATAGTTGGGTTCTGTTAAGAAAGCAGCAAGGACAGTCCCACATGTTTGCCAGCTATAATTCATGTTCAGTGAATTTTCCACTGTGCCCTAATCTACACTAACACACACTCAGCAACTCTCACTGCTGCATTTGTAGCTGCGAACAAGTGGCGTTCTCAGTCAAGCTGCTATAAATAACACACCTTCAGACAACCACGCATACATTTTCCAGGAAAACATCCTTGACTCCGTCCTTTCTTATAGTCCTCCAATGACCCAAATACTAACACAAATAAACACAAATAAAATTTGCTCCTACTCAGCCCAATAACAGTAACTACTTCTCTAGAGTAATCAGTTTACAATGGGTGTTGCATTAAATCAGATATATGATGTTGCTGTAAACGCGGTGTGGTGTACTGTGCAGTGCAGTGATAACGGGTCATCATCATATGTCATGACAGACGGATCTGGCAGGCGGAGGAAGAGGAAGCCTGGTGTCTCAGTCAGGTTGTCGGCTTTAGAGATAATTTCTATCGTGGCCAATCAATTACTATTGACTAGTTTAATTAGTGAGTTAGAGCATAATCAGTGTTCCAGCTAAGGCAAGCACTTTTCAGCTTTACCACTTGGCCCACTGAAGGGGGGGGGTCACACAGCAGGAGGAGGACAGACCCTCAGCAACACAGCCTTAGTAAATGGGAGTAATTAAGCTGAGGAGAAAAGGAGGCAAACAGACAAAACAGGAACCAATAAAAATGAGGTTGTTGTGTGAGCCGGTATACACAGTGAAAGCAGCAGGAGGGTGGGGGAAAGTCAGTGCTTCCTTTGAGAGACTGCTTACATCCCAGTGTACCATATACACACTGGAGTGTGTATCAAGAGGTACTCACCCAAGCTCCCTGTCAGTATGACTGTTCTCAATTACTTAATTATCACTGAATATATCTATCGGTTGACGGCAGAGGGAGCCACGTATAGAAAAGCTGACACTGCTTGTATCATGAGAGGATTAACGAAAATATCTGAATCATGACAATCTAAAAATAAGATACTCAGAGGGGAATCTACATGTGGGGAGAAAGTGTTTACCTTGCAACCTTTTTTTCCCCTCCTAGCTAACAACTCTGGTAATGAGGGCTGCTGTAGCAAAAACAGGCCCTGACGCTAACAATAGCATGCAGTCAACTGTGGCATCGCACTCAAGTATCAGGGTTATATCCTTGACATTGCAGGTAAACTTATTCCAGGGGAGTCTAAAATAAATTGGTTAAAGAAAGCTCCATAGAAAATATAGACAGGATACACTAATGTATTATTTCCACTGAGGTGACTTTTTTTTGCATGTTACATTTTGATTCAAGACCACACACTTCCTATTCCAGGTTTTCCCAGGTAGAGGCTGTAGTTATCCATTTATCACAGCCGTTACACAGAATCTAGTGACGCATGCCGTTACAATGTGAACGCTGCTGTTGTTATGACAACAACGCTGGCCTGCTTCTGCACCATAATGAGCTCGATCCCGACAAACAGAGGGTCAAGTGGCCACATCAGTCTTATGTCAGCAGTGCTCACTTTTACTGTGCGCCTCCTTCATCTCCTGTCCTCCATGTTTCAACACAACCCCGTCATCTACCCTCCTTTTAGTCACGCTTTTATTTCAGTGCGTCTCACCTTCCTCGTCTCCACAATTAGCAGAGAAGTGGAAAATGGTTGAATAGTGACCTTCCAACTTCCGAGGCTTAATTAAATGACTCACATTACTTGTGAGTTTGAGATTAGCATCATAAATTACAAATCTTTCTAACTTTTAACGTTAATGAATATGAGGCTAGGTGTTTTTATTATGCATGCCCCGAGTTGGAAATCTTTCCCCTTCCCCTTGGACTAAGAGCACGAGGAAGCATTGATGGAGCAGTAAAAGATGGAGGAAAAGGCAGGAGGAGTTAGAATAGAAGCTCACAGATGGGCCCACATCTGCGTTCTTCTGCACAACACTACCTACATATGAAACAGCTGCACAGCTCTACCTCAGCACTCCCTAGAGGCACTACGCCTTACTAGGTAAACCCATTATGAATTGACCTCCTATTCCACATCAGATTATACTCTTACATCATGTTGGATTGATCGCATGTCACTGGATGAGTATTTTTCACTTGACGGAAGAGACACTTCTAACTGTGCCATTTTAACTGAGACTGGTAGAATCTTTTAGGCTCCTAAGTATATGATTGTGTATCAGCTCTGTCAACACGCTTCTGAGTACACAGCAGTACTGTGGTTGAACCTGAATGGATGCAGTGTGGTTATTGACGGAAGACCGCAACTGCTCCTGATGTGCTGTTTCTCTCTATTGTATTACTGTAGCTGCTGTGCTATACAAGTTATATTGCAAAGCCTGAGGTCCATACATCACTGCAGAAAAAACTCTTACTTGACATAGGAGAATAAAAAGAGATCGGATAACATGTAGCTCTTGTTCCTACGGAGGTTAAATCTACTTATTGTATGTCGCACCAACTGTAAACTCAGTGTTTGATGATAAGTGATGTGGATTTAGACATTTTTCTGTCATTTTTGTCCACAGATTTAAATATTGTGAGGGAAGAATGGAGGAAAAAGTCATCCTCAATCATCATTAATAAAGTAAGCAATACCGGTTAGTCAGTAAGTCAAATTAAGTTTTTTTTAAAGATTACTTTATTGGTCTTTTTAGATAGTTTTCAATGGAGAGGTAACCAGGAAATGGGTGAAGAGAGAGAGGGAGGGATATGACATGCAACAAATGATCCCTGGACAAAATCAAACCAGGGACATCGCAGTTATACGGTATGTGGATACCCCGGTAGACTAAGTTGAAGGTGGGGGGGTTGCCACTGAATAGCCTTCTACTCCAATCAGAAACTGAGCAGCATACCTTGTGGTGGGGAGTAGTCGTCAGAGTCTGTGTCGCTCTCACTACTGTCCTCGACCAGGAAACTGGGGTAGTTCCAGGACATGCTGACGATGCCATCCGACTCATGCAGCAGAATGTGGGCCAGCATGCGCCCATGGCAGTCCATCACTATCACCTGTCCATCTGCAGTACCAAACAACACCTAGAGAGGAACAGTAAAGACTTGTTAGGAAGAAAAACAGACGAGGAAACAAGTGACAGGAAATTATATTGGACACAAAAGACAGAAGAACAAAGATGGAAAGAAAGGCACTTAGAAATAGATAAGGAGACGACAGATAGTGAGCAAAGCCACGAGAAATGCATATCACAAAGAAAACAACTTAGAGAAACGGACTCAAATGGGATGAAGGGGATGAACAAAGACAGAGACACATATACAGGCTGAAAGCTTGATGACGTCCAACCTGAGCTGACAATTTAACAGCATGAAAGCAAAAACGCAGTCGAACAAAGCCATAGCACATTCAAGACAGAGAATGTTGGCTGTCACTCACAACTACTCTCCCTCAGGGCCCGTCTCTGCTCTCTGAATGACAAGTCTACATACTAAAAGTGGCAAATGAAAACCTAAAACTTCTACATCTATTAACATTCAAAGGCTGGCAGAGTGCTGAGGGAAACCTTTCTTTGTGTGTGTGTGTGTGTGTGTGTGTGTGTGTGTGTCTTACCTGCTGGTCATCCGGGGTCCAGATACCACAGGTGATCTGACTTTCCAGGTTGATCTCAGAGGACCAGTGTCTCTGCCCGCTGACTGATCCCACCAGGACAAAGCCATCACGGTAGGAGATAAGAGCTTGGGTGCCATCATGGGACCAGGTAAAGTCACTCACCTACAGGGCGACATGACATGTTAAGGATGAAATGATGTTAATGACAGAATGCTGAGCTCATTAACAGCTAGTTATTAGATAGTTATTGGAAAAATTCATCCTCTGATTTCAGCTTCTAAAATGTGAAGATTTGCTGCTTTTCTTTGTCATATATGATCATAACAAGTTGAAGATGCCACCGTGGGCTCTGGGCTTTTTACTATTTTCCCGCATTTTATAGACAAAAGAATATTTTAGCCCTAAAGTAAACATTGTAAAATGCAATATCTGTCAAATTACTATAACTGCTAACTGTAAAATTACTAATTAGTGTTTTAGGTGCCCCACTGCTCTCACTAGTGGCTATAAGGATGGTTGGTCATTCCAAATCACTTCTCTCATAGGATGTAAGGAGAAGCACGGCCTCTAGAGGCCACTAGTGAGGCGTTTAAACTCTTACTCTGTAGCTACTAGTTTTATCCATCAGTACTGACAGTGATCAGTGTTGTTAAAATACCTTAGAATAAGGTAAATAAAAAAACATGGCTTCCCGAACACAATTTTTATTTCTTTACATATTTTCCATATTCTGTGTCTGTGAAAAGTATAGTTGCCGTAAAAAAAAAAGCATTTTTAATCATTGATTCATTTCATGTCGTATTTCTGTGTACTAAATCTTACCTGAGCTCCACGGTCATTGACCAGCTCCACAGACCAGCGGCCCTCATACTGGATCCAAACAAAGATCCCTCCGTCTGTATCACAGGTGGCCAGTTTCTGGAAGGGCTCATTCCACCGCACCAAGACCACCTTAAAAGGCACACACAGAAACAAATGAAAGGGACAAAAACAATGATTAGAGAGACTGTCCTAAAAAAAAAAAACAATCTAGATTGTATTGTATGCAGTTTAACAGTGACCTCGTTATTACAGAGACCTTTCTGTGACACAGCTTTGGCCCTTTTCCTACAACAGATAATGTGAGACAATCAACAACAAAGTGCCCTTGATCAAGACACTGAACCCTTGCCTGCAGACTCATTATAAGTCGCTCGAAATGGGAGCATCAGCTGAATGCCTTAAATTGCAGAAAGTGAAATCCAAGTTCCCACATTTCAATGAGCTAAATTTAGCATAGAACTAGATGAAAATATATCACAAAGTGGGTTAACCTCATTTTGAAAAAGTCGCAAAGGAGCTGCTAATATCCTGAATATTACAGACAATAAGATCCAATTATTTCATCTCCTATCTGTACCACACTTCCTTGATTCTCACTTGATTCAAGCAGTAGTTGATAGTGTATTTATTTTAACACATTCTGTAGGTTCTTCTATTCTCCATTTTATTGAAAGCCTTTAGTTTGTTCAAAAGGAATTTGAGAGAAAGTGAAATATAAATCTTTTGAGAGAAAAGTGACAGTAAGAGACACAAAGAAAGGACAGCAAGAGGAACTTCATACATACAGAAAATACTATATTGTGATGAAAGTGAAGATATACAGTACAGTAAACTGTAAAGCCACTAATAGCAGTGACTCATACATGCATGAGTTTCTGTATTTGCCCGGAGGTCAGTGGATATACAGTAGAGATGGATCATTATACACCCAAGGAATGAGATGCAGAGGAGGAAGGTGTTAATCACTGATACAGCGCAGATCAACTTGTTCGTAAACTCTCTCTTTGTCAGTGTCACCCATCCCAAAGGCACCCATTACAATCTCCATACACCAACCCCCCTCCCTCCCTTCTCTGTGTCTCTATCTGTCTGGTCTTCTGTAGCGTGACTCAGCCTATTCCCAGAGGAATAATCCTGAGCAGGGAGCAGCTCTGCTCTCACTGAGTGAAGCACGTGGGCCTTACATGCTCAAACACACAACACAGGGCAGGTTTTAGCAGGGCTTACGCTCTCTGAGTGCAAGTCCAACAGATCAGTGGCTGAGAGTTGGATAAGCCAGCCAGTCTTGTTCTTTCCCCCCCTTAACAACACCACCCCACCCCCACCCACAACAAACACACACTCCCAATCTATCCATGGTCCAGTGGAGCTGCAACATTAACTTCTTGTTCCTACAACAATTTTACATTCCACTGAGAAGAGAAATAGTTACAGAGAAGTGAAACAAAGGTAAATAGTCATTTTCTCTCGAGCTGGATACTTTTTACATGCCAATGCCACTTGCATTAACAAACCCATCTCAATTAATAATGTCCTTAGGAAAAAAAAGACACTTTCCGCACAAATAATGGTTAAGTACAAACAGTATTTTTAAACAAGTATCTTGCTAGATAGTGAGGGTTGTTTCAGTGTTTCTTGCAGAATTTTGGAATAAATGATTACATTTTTATGAGATATAATACTAGGTGTTTTACACTTCTGGGAAAATGAGAAAAGATGCTACATCACACAGCAAAAGCTCGTATTTAATGAGTTTAAAGCATTTTTTTTAACATCTAATAACTATATTGATAAACTCTTCTGAGCAACTGGTTGAATGATTTGTAATTACTCTGAGCAGCAGGTCATAAGGGAAAAAACTGTTATGACAAGTTTGGGAAAGGAGGTGACAAACAACCCGATGGGCCACAATCAGGGACTGATGTGTGAAAAAGAAAACCTCACTGCTGCACTGCAGGTCAGACACCAAGCTGTAGTGATGTGTCGGTCGCAAACGAGTCAGCTCATTGAGTCGGCTCCTTTAAGTGAATGATGGGAACAGGCTCCCGTATGAGAGCCGATTTCTTTTTTTCTTTCTTTTTGCAAATTAGGGTTAGGTTTAGAGCCATAAGATCCGGCTCCCCTTCAAAAAGCTGTAATTCCCATCACTACCAGGCTGAAGTTAGTGTGATTATCATCATTTGGACACAGGTTTTACCCAATATATTCTACATCAAGTTGAAGTTAGTTTGTACTGACCAGCTGGACTTTTATCATAATAATGTTATTAGACTGGGGGCAATAAACAATATTAAGACGTCTCTGTGTGTATTTGGGGTGCAACGTTTCAACAAGCCCACGGTTCAGTTTGTATTGTGGTTTTTGGGTCGCAGTTTTGGTTTTGGTTCAGTTTATTTAGATAATTTGATAATATATGAAATCAACAAATATTCTCTCAAAACCAAAAGTGTTACTTAGCCTACTAAAAAAAAAGCTACATTTTTCACAACATAAATTCAGCCTGTGGTGGGCACCATTCTGTTTTCCCTCTCGTCACTGGTATACTGACAGTTCATTGGACAGCTACTCTCTGGGGAGGGGGATGGGGAAAGGGAAGGAAGAATCCTGCATGCACACAACGAAACAACTTTTGTTTCCCTGTGGAACTGAAAAACTGAGGCTCATGTGCAAACCAGTCCGTAGTTTGTGTAGTGAACAGTCTGGTTGTGCACCCCTAGTACATACACAAACACACTCTCTACAACTCAATCAGCAGTCCTAATTCATTTGAAATGTTTTTAGGAGTCACAGCCTTTGGTTACATGCTGTTTGTATCATGTGAAAAATCACAGGTATGTTTTGCTCAGGTGGGTCGACCCTCTAAGGAAAGTTATATACTAGACAGTTGTTGACTAATGCTACTATATAAAAAGTCCAATGTTTCTATGTAATGACAGCAGCAATGCTAAGACAACTCCAGTTACCAATCATATCTATTCTGCAGGGTTTCTAAACAATTCCCTATTTGTCAGGGTTCATTGTTGAATGTCTTCAGTGATAAAACACAGGGTTATCCTCGGTGAACTCAAAGTGATCTGTCACACACAAACGTGTATATGAATACGCTGTGTACAGCGATGCAAACAACAGCCCTCAAGCATAATGAGTGTACAGTAGCGTTCATCGCTCTCCTGGCGCTGCTCCCACAGCAATAAGATGTCCTATGAGTCAGATTTACTGTGTTTTCACTTTCACTCCCAGTAGTATAAATCCTAATGTTGCTCTATAGGTGTGTCCCAGCTGGCAAGCCGCAGGGAAGAGAACAATAAGACCTGCCCTGTTGCAGGTCTGCAGCTAAGGTCTCTATGTCACTCTGACTAAGTTGACCATATTCACGGACCATTAAAAAGAGGCTTCCATCTATCATTCAGCCACACCTTCTGCAGCACTGCTCACTGAGCGCAAAGCTGACATGCTTCGGCGGTAGCGTTGTCAAAGATAACAAATTTCCGTGCACAAGGATCTCATTGGAGGAATACAAATCCGTGTTGTTACTCCACCCGTGCACTGTCTGCAACCTCTGGTGAGCAAAATGGATTTTCTGGATGGTATTATACAACCTAATTCCAGTCAGTGTAGACATGAGGCTTTAGATTACGCAGGAGCTACTGTTTGCGCACTTCTTCCATCATTCATACGTTGTAGATACACTTACGGACAAGGGCCAAAGAGAGAAAAAAAAAAAGAGGACATTAGCGTAGTGAATACACATGCTGTGTCTTCCATGTGTGCACGTGCTTATCTACTGCCCCACGAAGGTGAGAATAATCTGTATATGTGTGTAAATTTAGCTTAGTGTGGAGATTAGTGTGAGCTGGTCAGGCATCCCACGAGGGGGACAGCTGAGCACCTCACCGTGACGCAGCGATCTGGGAGATCAGACGTCACATGGAGACGGATAGGATAAGAATAAGAAGCCACAGGACACTCTGGGGGGCCAGAGGGATCACGGGCAGAAAAGGCACATGCAAACAACTACGGACTTGGAAAGTGTCCATCAATTAGCATCTGCTGCATGGTCAAACAGCCAAGTATGAATGAGAAGAAAATAACACAATTTGACGTTTATAAAATTACACACAGTTGTAGGAGGGCTGCCTAAGGCCATATGTTTAAAGTCAGGGCAAAGCATATTTCCTGTCTTCATCCCCTCCCAACCAAAACCCAGTAAGAGAACAAGAGACTCCAGATTTCCGATCCCTTTAATACTACTCTTTGGCCGGCGCTTGGCCATTGACAACTTCTGCCTGGGAAGTTGGCACCGTCTTCTATTCTGCGATTGTCTTACTGTTGCTAGGACTTACAGACTGGGAGCTGAGCTGACCCTAGCAACTTAACTGAAGAGACCAAATCAAATCAAGGGACAGCTTTGGGTTGCATTGGAGTCAGCAGAAGTGAGAGGACGCGGTGACCGTGCAGTGTCACAGTGGTGTAGTCGTGAGCACACGGGTCCATGGCAACACCCTGGCATGGAGGACTTTGGTTATGCAAAATAAATTAAGAATAAGCAGGTTTGGCTGGTAGAAAGGAAATCTGCATTGCAAAAGCATAGCTTAAGATTGCTTTGTTACATTTTTATGAACAGCTTGTTTTGTTTTTTTTGCTCACATCTACACACTGCGTGCAAGATGTAAATGAAATGCATGTACACCTGCTTTAAGTAAAGCAAGGATTCATATCCTAAATAAGCTCCGAAATTGTTTTACACATATAAAAAGATTAGTTTAGTTCAGTTAAGCTCAGTCTGTATTTTCCATCTTGGGAAACTTGCAGCAAGGCATTAAAACAAATAAAAAGAGACTTATCATCAGTAAAGCAGCATAAAATACACCAATTAGAAAAAGTAGCATATAATACCAGTTATGAAAAGACTATTTTCAACATATTGGCCACAAACTACCAGCTGTTAACGAAGCTGCTAGGATATCTTGACTAATGACACAACAATCATGGGAAAGTCAAGACCACCTGGCCAGCCAGCAGCAAGAAGGAAAGACTCTCCCCCTTTCGCTCCACAACCCCCTCTAACTCCTCGCATTCTGGATCTGACATGATATTAAATCAGACGCAAAACTCAATTAAAGAAAAGCGCTGCGCTGTGCTGACACAAAAGCAAGGAAGCCAGAATGGGCAGGGAGCGGGGCGGGGGAGTGATTTGCAGCGTGAGAGAAAGGGCGATAGGACGGGACATTCAGGGGAGGCAGAATCTGAAATGTTTACGAGTGGAGCAAGCATGTGATAAAATCTTAATCAATATTAATATCTGATAATAGCACATACAGGTTATTACTGAGTGTGATGTAAAGCTTGAGGAAAGTAGCAGCAGGCAAACTGTGTACTCTGAGTACTGGCCAGGTGGACACACTGACTGTGCAGTTAAATGACTGTATAACACTGTGTTGTTGTATAACAGTTGTTGCGTATGTGCCACACATGATGCAGAATTTACATTAGATTTAATGCCAAAAAGATTAATATAATAATAATTTAATGTAAATAGACCTACAAAGCGTGTAAGTAATTTTCATGTGTTGAACCGATGTCAATTAAGGTCTGGCAGCCCAGGTTTTACTATAAACCCCTGTGCACTTCTCAAATGGTGTACTCATAAAAAGAGCAAGCAAGTCATTTATAATAATGCTATGATGACTAATCATTTTTAGGGCCTGTTTTATAAAAACTCTAATGGTTTTATAACTGTTTCTTTCTGACGCAATAGACCGTGGGAAAGAATCATAGCATGCAAAAATATCTCTGTAGCATCGTGAGACAATAGCTTGTCAACAGTTTGCTAAGCTGTAAAGTTTTTGATATTGCTTGTGTGTTTCTGAACTGTATTTATTCACCCAAATGGGTTGAGCTGAATCAAAGGGGAAAGTTTGTGTTATGCAAATGCAGCACATCCCTGACACATAAAAAAACAAACATAAATTAACATACACAATACAAAAACACATACATAAGGAGTGTTTTGCATGCATTTTCATTCTTTGTCTTCCCAAACTGTTTGTCACATACATGTAGGTTGAAATAAGAAGTTTTTAACCTGCAAATGGCACGACTGTAAAACAAAGTGTATCCAAGTCTGCAGACATGTCTGTCTGATCCTTAACTGCAAACACCGCTCACAGCAAAAAGAACCGGTGCTGTACAGGCCACACGCTGTCTCCTATTAGAAAATTTCTAGCGAGCAGACAAGTACACCTGGATCTGAGGAAGCAGGCGAGCCTCAGTGTTATGCAACATGTCCTCTCCAAGGATGGATTAGCACAGTAAAGCCATTTCTACTAAGCACATTTACTGAAACCATTTTAATGCAGCGCAGGGGTCACATACTCTTCGATCCCGAGCAAGGTTTCTGATGTCGAGAGGTCAGATAAGGAGAGAGCAGTTGAAGGGTACTCGGGAGAAAAGTGTGTGAAGGCAGGGGAGGAAATCATGATAGAAGGAAGAGGATGATGGAAAGCTACAGTGCTGAGGAAGGAACCAAGAGGCCAATTTTATAAGTATCTGGGCACAGTTAGTCATGTAAGCTGAAGTGGGTGACATCGAGAGGACAGTATAGGGGGGGGGACACTGAGCCAGAAATGCAGCACAGACCATTAAAAGTGATGACTGAACTCCAGCGTTCCTCAGCTTGTATCGCAGGAAAAAAAATAATGCTGCATTCTGCTCATCTTGCAATCCATTATTATGGTGCCCATTAAGTCTGAACAGATGAGCCAGTTGCACTGCACCACAAGAAGTCATCCAGTATCCTCTTCCTCCTCCCTGCCCATTTAAAAGAGCTGTGCAGGTCTCAGATCAGTGCTGGTTCATGCACAGACCATCAACTGGCTATATAAAATGATTTATTTATGAACTTTTAACGCATGAAAATCTCACACAGCACGAGTGAAAAATAAGAGGCAGAGAGGGGGGAAAAAAAACAAAAAACATAGTGTTGGGGTTCATCTAAGAGAGTGACTCATTCTCTCTGATCTATCTCCATCAGCGGCATTAGCAGAAGAGTACACACACCCCATGAAGTTTGAAAGTCAAACATTTGCAGACAACAACCTGAAATTAGAGGCACATCAAAACCAAGTCACAACTTTTCAGCACTTTCTACTGAAAATGTGCAGCCGTAGCCACACTGATTTTATTAACCCAAAGTGCAAACAGGTATACCTTACTCCTCTGATCTTTATTTATATGTCAAATAAATTAGCGTTTCTCTACTTGCTCCAGAACTAGAACAAGGAACAATCAGGGAATATCTGATCAAATGAAAAAAATCAGTGCAGGGATCAGCATGTAGGCCACACAAGCCCAAAGAAGATGAGTTCAACCTACATTGTGAGGTGGTAAACAGGAGCTGGTGCCCTGGTGTCATTGTCTCTGTTGGATTAGGCTCTTAGACACTGTCCCCCTCTGCCCTCTCAAAGAGCCTAGATCTGGCCTCAAAGGGAAAACCAATAGGTGGGTCTCCTTGCCTTTGAGCAAGAATCCACCCATAAGACTCATGGGAGTAGCAGCGGGGTGTGTTTGAATGTGTGTTTTGAACTACCACGGGTGCATGACATGTTTCAGCAGTCGCACGCAATTCCTAATCCATCACTGACAGGAATCAATAAACACAATGACATTGTGCTGCGGAATTTATCAGGGAGCATATTTTTAGCAACCAAAGTAAAAATGTCCACCCTTGAGACTGTCACTTAATGTTCTATTTTCTCTTACAGTGTCCCATGCTCGAGAAATAAGAGTCAAACCGTTCTTTTGGGCTGCAAGCAACTACTACTTACTTTAGCAAGCTCACAACTTGGAGCTGATAATGTTGCAGCAATAAGGAGGTTAATGCTTTGATCATACCTCGGTCAGTATGTACAGTAAATCAGTTGTGTTGCTGCAAACTGTGTGCAGAGATGTTGAAAAATGCTAAGAAAAGTGTATTTTTTTGGTCCAATTTTCAAAATGAACACTAATATATTCAGATTTTTTAAATAAATAATGGAATTAATGATTATACATGAGTTGAAAACTAAAAGAAGACAACGCAACTACTTCCCTGCAACACAGTTGATCTGTAATTGGATGGTACCAGAGTAGCATCTATTTTTTGCATGAAATAAAAGCACTTTTCCATCACATGTATGTACGATTCTACCATAAGACAAATAGCACAACTAGCAGATGACAGGATTCTGACAGACAATCTGCCCAAAACCTGAGCTGCGGCCAACATTTCCCTTGTCAACATGCTGACAGTCATTGTCAAGCTTGTCTCGGATATTCAGCCCTCATGGAGAACAAATGGACTCCTGGTGACTAGCTGCTCACTCTGTTCAGCATCTGAACGCATTGTAATGAAAAAAAAAATGGAAAAAAAACAAAAAAGCACCAGATTGTCAAAAGAGGCGTTGATCTATTCTGATGCACGTCCCAGAGGGATTATTCTGCAGCATCAGAAGTACAGTCCCATAAAAAGATGTAAAACATATTGCTTTCATCTATTTTCAAATTTTATTTAAGTGTGGTGCAACTGACACGTCTACTGCGAAAGGTCAGCAGCTCTGTTTAAATATAAAAATAGTATTAGGACATTTGACGCCAAATTTCATTCCATTAGAACTTTTTTTTTTTTTTACTTGTCTGGCTGATTTATTTTTAGTTACTCTGCTGTATCACAAAGCTGTCATGTAAAACAGCCATAATACACAACTCAGAGAAACATCAACAATCTGATTAGTTAGAATAAGTTTAATTCAATAACAATTAAAAATACAGATCATTCAGACTAATTTCAGCTGCTAAATCACAATGACTTGAACTATAAGCACAGTTAAACCATACTCCTATTCACAATATGAAATGTACCAGTAATAGGCCTTCACCTGCATTATAAAAGGCTCACCTCAATGTATTTATATGTGCTTGCACAAAAGTACATCATGATTATGTTTATCGATATTCTACTACTGAATATTGTGACTTAAAAATGTAACAGAGGTCTGAGGATTTCTGCTAAGCAACCAAGCCTCATGAAGAAAAAACCCACAAAGCACACACAGAATATAAAGTAGTGTGCTCCTGACACACACTGTGGGAGACAGAACAAAAGGAGCAAGGCTCCACATGCATACACCTTGCTCCCTTTGAAGCTGTTACCTTGTAATTATCTCTCACCCTGGCTGAAGGGGAATTAGACACAGAGGAGGAGGAGGATGAACCTTCATCTGGGATGTACTACAGGCCTGGGAAAACCTTTTCATTATCTGAAGAAGATCATGAGGGCCTTCAGAATAGGTGCTACAGGTGAGCTTCACTGGCACATAAGATGCCTTTGGGGGATGCTTTTATAAAGTATCAACTAGGGCCGTGAGTGGCAACCCTTTTTTTTCATGTGTGGACTCAAAAGTAAAACAAACCCCTAATCCAGGCAGGGGCAGCTCCTCATACTATGGGAATACAGTCCGCTCCCTGTCTGCCCTGTTCTTAACAGATGTCTGACAGCTTAAGAACCGCCCTTTAATTTACTACATTGCCCATATTGGGCCAAGTCCAAAAGATACATCCATTCAGACGCTCACTTACATTAGAATGATCTCAGGACACTTGGGGTCTATACATCAACAGGAATGATGGCCAAACTTCAGGATATTGGTGTGAGTATTGATCTTGGCAGGACTGAACTCCTTCAGGATGACTTCATGTTGCATTTTTTGTGTGTGTGTGTGTGTGTGTGCTCATTCATATCATGACTCGAGCTAATTTACGTGAAAGGACACCCGTCACCGGCGACGACAAGTGTTCAATGACAGTGCTGACGTTTAAAGGACGGGACTGTCAGGGGACGCGACTGCTTTTTTACTGCTGAGCGAGCAGCTTTCGAAGACGAGGAAAGGTTACCCACATGCGTTGACGTAACTCTTTCAAATAAGTTTAAAACCAAAATAATGTTGGTGTGAGGAGAGTTTTTAAAATATATCCAATACCCAGACAGGACTAGAGACTGTATTATATACCAAGCTCCATGGTGTCAGACTGTATACTGCAAACTGCTTTCTCTCCTCTCCTCATAAGAACTGGGATGGAAAATGACGCAAGTGAGTGAACAGATCTGTCATAACTTGACAGAATTCATTAGGCGGTGTGATTTCCACCACTGTCAGACACCCCAAATTATGCATAGGGTGGACGAGTGATGGATTTCACATTTCCGAAAGCATTTATTTATTGCTTTATATCAAATCTGGAGAGGACATTACTACTTTTATGACTGGTCCACAGATAAGGGGGCAGTGGAGAAATGTGCATTTTTCTCCTATAGCCTCCGTAATAATTATAGAAATTTATCTAAAAAACGTCAAAATTGTTTAACATCCAACATCTAAATTATGGAGGCAATTGAATGGTGCAATGTTTAACTTTGAGAACACAGCAAAGTGAGGCAGGCCAGTGTGAGCTTCAATCCAAGTCCATACAAAAATTAAAACATGCTGCACACCTCTCCTGCATAACACCGTGCTTTATTTACCAAACCCTGATGATGAAGATGACAGTTTGACATTCAAAAACATTGGGTGAATAAAGCGTGATGAACTGGAGAAGAGGTGCAGAATGTATTTTAATTTTTAATGGACTTGCAATTGAATAGTGAACAAAAACGAGCAAAATATAAAATATTACATTTTCAGAAAAAGTATAAGCTGTCGAGTTATGTTTGAATCATTGGAGGAACATCTGTTGCAACAAAGATGATGCAACAAACACCAATATCATACAACTTCCATCAAAGTGATACTGGTAACTTTAACACACAACAGTATGTGTGTCATAGAGAAGCTGCTAAATAGGTGGATAAAGTCACATATATATATATATATATATATATATATATATATATATATATATATATATATATATATATATATATATATGAAAAAGGTGTGTAAATCAGAGTTGTGTACTGTGTGTAACCTCCTCCACACTGCATACACCACAACAACAAAAGGGAGAATTCAGTACTTGGATCACATTCAAGTGGGCAGAGTTAAATGACATTTCTGCTGTGCTTCAGTCACTCTCTGTAGGGATTCATCCACTCTCCCCTCAGCTGCCTCATGGAATGCTGACACAGCACCTTGCTCCATCTGACCAGCAACAGCTACACCCACTAAAAGAGAAAATGCAACCTGTGTGCAATCTCCACTTGTGCCAGCAATGCTATATACTGACAGAAATATTCATACACACAGAGGGCAACAGACCCGCATGTCTTTCCGATAACAAATTAAATGGCCTTGATGCACTGGTGGGAAACTTTGGAGGGCAATACCATGGTGAGAGATAAGAGCAATGCCAGGGAGTGGAGCGCTGCAATGTTTTGACTAGGAACAGCAGGGTGACCTAATGCAGGGATGACAACCCACTATGAGCTGTGGTGGACTGAGATAATACAGGTTTTGCCTCCAACCAAACACTACAGAAAGTGATTTCACCTATGACATCCCCTGTTCTGGTTAGAAATGTGTAACAATCAGTGAAAGCACCTGCTGTGGTGATCGGCTGGAAGCTTAAACTCAACACTCTCCGCCCGCTAGGATCTGACACGCCTAAACTATAGAGAAACATCTTTTTACAGAGCAAGATGCTGTATCTGTTGGCAAACACCTGCTCTAAATGAGTGTAAATGCTCACAGCATCAAGGACACTGTTCTGCATCTGACCAGCCAGGAAATGGACAAGAAAACCGCTAAGGCTGTGCTCTTCCATTATATTTATGTGAACCCAGATTACTACCGGTAATAACAAAATAATGATTTGCAATCACTTGCATCCTATATGTAAAGGATTGAGGAGGTTTGAGAACCCTGTTTGAAGGGGATCGATGGGATCAATAATCTCTCATCATAAGAATAAATTGAAGAAAATTATGTTTTGTTGCTGTGAGGTGTAGAGGAGGATTTTTTAAAATTTAGAATAAGGGTAGAGGTGTAAATGAACTAATTAAAAAGTGGTTGACTATTTTATTTCTGCAAAGCTTTGTAATGTATAGTTTTATATCTTTAATAGATTATACATAAGAAATTTAGCTTTTGTTTATTGAAAAATTATTAAGAGTATGGGGAGCAGAGGAGAGGATGTATTTATAGACACACTTATGCATCAGTTAATCAAGAAATGAATCAGAAGAATCAAACCCTTGAAAAAAATCATTATAACTTTCAAGAGCATCACTGAATTGGACAAGTACTGGTTGTTATGACATACTAATATTGGCATAATCATCGTCAGGATGTCACACTCTTTCAGATGTTTTTGTTTTTCATTTTTTTACCTTTATTTGATGGTCAAAAGTGCACAGAGACAGGAAACGTGGTAGAGGGGTATGTCATGAAACAAAAAAACAAAACAAAAACAATCCTACCTCGCTGTTGTGTCCTCTTAGGTTGAAGTTGACTCTCTGCGGGGTGGGTCGGTCCCGTCTGCAGTGGCTGGACGTGAACGTGACCCCGACAACTCCTCGGCCGTTCCCGGTAGCGAGCCAGCCCTCCTCGTAGTAGCGCTTCCTGCACACCGGCTTCTCCTTCTCGCTCTTGGGCACCCGGCCTTTCCAGGACAGGCACATGATGTTGGAGTCGCTGCAGAGGACCGGGCCATGCTCCACGGCGGCGAA
The DNA here is from genome assembly GCF_963924715.1 of Thunnus thynnus. NCBI lineage: Eukaryota > Metazoa > Chordata > Actinopteri > Scombriformes > Scombridae > Thunnus > Thunnus thynnus. The sequence goes on from NC_089534.1 coordinate 18,686,905, forward strand.
CATCCCTGCGGCTCTCTACGCCCTCCGTGGATGAAAAAACTACCCGGAGGGGAGGTCGGAGTTCCTTCGGGGAGTGGGGGTGGAGGGGGGGTCGGTACCGTTACGAGCGCCGCTCCTCCGCTGAGGTTACAGGTGCGATGTCGGATGTGAGACAGCGACAACGGTGCATAGTACTTGCGATTTCCCTCGGCTATCTTGGTGATTTGCAACTTATTAAAAGGTGATCAGTGAAAACTTCTCTAAAAGCACAAATGAGGTCACAAAACTGGGGACTTGAGCATTGCTAGATTGAAGATATATAGCTGCATACACAACAAAAGGCACTCTTTGAAGTCATTTTGATGTATTTGACCAGTGAGCTGCCTTGTTGATGCTGTCTCAATGACAAGGCAACAGATGAGAGTACCAGAAAATGATTTAGAAACCCACTGTGGCCAGACTCATGTCAGCTGATCACGAACAAACATCCACGGGGAGGGAAAACAGTATCTTGTAAACTCATAAACTGGCAATCCATTCAACACGTCCCCAGTGCTTTCTAGTCGATGTTGAGTAACGTTTCTGTCCAGTTCAGTGTGTCATTTCATGGGCACCGCGTCCTCCTCATACGATCCCGGCTGTGAGTGGTGAGAGGAGGAGCAGGGACTCCTCTCCATCAGCTTTCAGCCCGCAGGAGAGGCGCTTCCCCCGGTAACGTCATCACGTCAACCCGCCTCGGGTATCCCATGGAGGACTGCTGGGTGAGCCAGAGAAAAAAAAGGTTGTCAACACACAGACGCTGTAGCTTTTAAATAAACAAGTGTTAAATATAAATAATGACTGTTTTATAAAGCGGACAAACTGACGGCGTCGCGGTAAGCAGCCGGTTAAAAACGCTAAGAGCACTCACCTGCCGCCTACAGCCGTTAATTTAAATATTCATGAGCTGGCCTAAAATTACCTCACTTTTACCGTTAACTTACTTACGTCTCCCTGAGCAACCACTTTATAGTCCGAGGACTATCCTGCTCAGCGGAAGGATATTTAACTAATTGCTGAATTATTTAAAAGAGCCATGTATCATTTTAGCTCCAGTGTTGTAACAACGCTGCCTCTCGCGGCTAAACGGTTAAACAAACTGTTAAAAAAAAGAAAAAAAGATGAAAACAGGAGGGGTAAACAACAAAACACTGTAATAAACGAAGGGAGATAAAGAAAAAATAGATCTACAGAGGAGACAAGACATACAGAGCGGTGGGCAGTTACGGACGTTAAGATTCGCGAGGCTTTTAACGGTCATCTACCAAAAACATAAAATGACACCCGATAGACGGCTGCTGTATGAGAATATTATCGACATTTGTATCAGGTCAGTTGTCATTATGAGAAAATATCGTATCCACACCAATCCCAATAAGACTAAATTATAGGTAACAGTTAAAGAGTGTCCCAAAATACCTCCAGCAAAAGAAATACAGTAAAATATGACTTACACACACACCGTGATACTAACGTTATTAACTAACAGCCGAATACCCGCTCCAAACACCCATCACCGTCATGCCGACTAGCTTTACAGCTAGCTGGACCCTGTTGGATGTTGGATCAAGACAGAGCTCCGTGGGCTCCACAGATCAAAACATGTCAGCAGCGGGATTCATCTTTCCCCGTCACAAGTTTGTCTTCTTTGTGGGGTTAATCTAGACGTGATGCTCGGCGACGCGGCAAACCTAAACGTCGGCTGTCTGTTATCTCCTCCACAAAGAGGTAGCTCACCGGCTAACGTTAGCTGAAGCTGAGCCACCATCAGCGGATACTGGCTCCGTCCATCCGCCGCTGGCACTCGTCGTTAACGGGCTATGGCTAACACGTTAGCCGGTTGTTTATCCTAAGGATTTTTTTTATACTCGCGGTGTAGCTATTCGTAACAGCTATATATCGGTGGCGTAGTGGACAAACCTGCCGTCACCATAACCGGGGAAACATCAGTGGCCAGTGGAGAGCTGCTTACCTCGGCTGTGTGCTGCTGCTTCTGCCCGCAGCCTGCTACTGTACACTGGCAGGGCCCGACAGCTGGATCACGTGACACACACGTGATTTACACCAATTAAATTAATCTGTACTGTTTTAACTTTAATCTAATCTTCTTTCAAATAAGAATGAAAAAGATATACCATTGTTAAATCACCATTATTCTCTCAATAAAGCTTTATAAACAGAAAAAAGTTCACATTAATAGTTGTTAGTGTTTAGTTCTCTCACTATCCAACTGGAAACATTTGAGTTTCTAAAGTTGGTGATCTGTCTCCAAATATATAATACATGCAGTGGTGGAAGAACAAGAAGTAAATCCTTTACTTAAAAGTAGCACAACAATTACATAAATACCCACTGCCATCAGACTGTACAACAAGAACTGTGACAACAGGATAAAACAGCTGTGAAGGAGTACCACCATCTCCATCCCACCCTACACACTCCTCTATCCTATGGATATCTACAGTATGTATATATGTATGTATATACAGTACATATATACTGCATGTAGGTAACACTACTGCATATTTAGTTTATTTTGCATTCATTCCTAGCTACATCCACCAGAACCATTAATTCTGCACATGTTTTGCACAACTTTTCTGTTTTTATAAACCCACAAGTCAGTCATGTAGCCTAGTATTGTAATGTGTATAATGTTGTACATAGATTAAATTCCATTTACTTGACTTTTTATTTTGTTGTGTTTATTGTTCCTAGTTCTTCTCTGTTAACTTGTTTCCTGCACTGCTGTAATGTGAATTTACCCTCTGGAGATCAATTAAGTATTATTATTGTTTGGAGTAGAGAGGGATGACTAATGTTTAGGGAGTACCATATCTATACCAGCAAATCAAACCTTCTATATTCAATGACACTTTTAATATCTACTTGTATGACCTGAAATCTTGTGAGAATTTGAAGCCCATAAAAATTGTATTTTAGGTTGAAACATACAAAATAGCTATTGACCAGGAATGTACAAATGTACATAGTGTAAACAGTATATGCAGTGTGCGATTAATTAATCAATTAATAATCATCATCATCATCATAATCATAATAATACGTATAATAATGCAAGTAAATGTAACACACCATGTTAGATCTAAAATCACAGATGTGCAAGTATAAGATTATGAGGTTTTATGTTATCATTTACTTACTGTCTTCCTATTTCTTTAATATTTCTGTGCTTTGATGTCTCATTGGGTGTAAATTCTATTCTCCCAATAAATCCTTATGAATAAAACTTCACATTAATAGTTGTTAGTGTTTTAACTTCACCTTTGAAATGAGGACGAAAAATTATTTCACTACCCAACTGGAAACAGTTCAGCTTTTAAAGTTGATAATCTGCCCACAGATATATAATGTCATATAAGATAGACAAATATATAATATATAAGGAAGAAAGTCTGTTGGCCCATCTCGCCACCAGTGGCTCATCCAGCTGTGCCATCTTGTCTCCACAGCTGGCAGGATTTGAACCAACAGCTCACTGCTACAGTAGTAGTTCACCCTCCAGGACAAACGAGGGCAGCATTGAGAAAACATGTTTTCCTTTAGTGCCTCTAAAAACATGGCGTCTCCCGTGGTGTTTGGACGTGAAGCGCTCTGTCTGGCAAGGATACTGACAGGAATATCACATTTGGTAAAGTTAATAACAATTTTTAAACGTTGCACTACATCTGCGAATAACTAACTAAAGTGACAGTGTTTCAGGATAGGAAAACTGAATGTAGGATGTCCGAAAATCTCACAATTTGGCCGCTGGTAGCAGTTAGAGCATGGGGGTTAACTTATACAATAAATGTCATTACTAACTGTCTAATGATATGAGTCTGTTGTTTGCAGGGACCGAGAGCTTTGGGCGCCTGTCCAGGTCACAAGAAATGTAATATAATCCGGTAGGTAGCAGGTTTTTTTCTTCTCTGCTCGTTTGAAGTCTCTTTAGTTTATTAATAACTAACAAACACAAGGATACACCACCTTAAAGCTGCGTTTATACTCTGGTTTATCAACGAGCCAGCAGTCATCATTACAACCTGTTGTGGTTTCCAGTTGTGTGAATCAAATGTGTTATTTTCTCAGTTAAACTGCCAAAAAGGGTCTAAACAGTGTTACACTAGTTTATTAAAAAATAGATACATTTTTAGAGCATTTATTAAAATTAATTGTAATGGGCTTTACTGCAAGTGAAAAGAGAAATATGAAACAAAATTAAACTGTTTAATTAAACTAATTAAGTGAAAAATATAAAGGAGAAAAGTCAAATCGTTGTATATTGCTGATCAGAATAGTATTTGATGAATATACAGAAGGAGATGTTTACATTTGTAAAAGTGCAAAAGACTTCATCATAAATCTGAGATGTAGAGAAACAGTGATTCTTTGGCTCTATCTAGGATTTAAATATTGGTATATGAACTTTATGAAAAAATCCTACAATCTGCTCTGAGACTCCTAACACAAGAGTGCTGTGAACTCTTTGCTTCAGTCAACATTATGATGCTTTCTTCACAATGTGACGCATTGTGTTTGCATTTCTGACAGTCAGAGGCATTCATACTAAACTGTGCATTTTGAGGTGTATTTCAATATGCCAGCAAAGATTCACTGCTCTGTTTCTGCAGGTCTCGTCTCCTGTTGACACCAAGTACCTCCTTCCACACAGCAACAGTGTTTTCATCAACACCTTCACCAGTAAGTTTATCACTACAATAATGTTATTCATCTCAGACTGACTATTGAAATGTATGTGTCTTGATCAGATTTACCTTACTCTAAAGTCTCAGTTTGCACCAGGAAGTCATTAAATGGCAGCTGTTTTAGTTTCAAGTCTGTCAATAAAGTATTTGTACTGTGTTTTGCTTTCAGATCACTGTCACAGAAGAGCCTGACACGCTGTTTCAGAAGGTGTCAGTGCTGGTCAAAGGTCATGACAGGGCCGTCTTGGACAGCTATGAGTTCTTTGCCACCTTGGCAGCTAAGGAGCTGGACATCAACATCGGCAAAGTGTGAGTTTTAGTTGAGTTAAGCAGCAGAAACAGCCATTTATGATAGTATATCCTTCTTGCTGACATGAATTGATCTTTTTCCTCTGCTACAGCTTTGAACCTGCCAAGGAGATGGAGAGGTTGACGCTCTTAAAGTCAGTCCACATCTTCAAGAACCACAGGGTCCAGTATGAAATGAGGACACACTACCGGTGCATTGAGGTGAGCAGCTTGACCTCAGCTAGAACTCTCATTAGTGTAATTAGTCACTGACGGAATAAAATCTTTAAAAAAAAAAGAGACCTTCAAAGTGATGAGGTTTTATTGAAATGAGACATTGTACTGTACTTGCAACTTAAAGCCTCTACAGACCCTCATTTGCCTGATTAGACCTCTGTGTAAGGATATGTGGAAAAACACAAGCATTAATGATGGCTCTCACACTCTGTAAGTGTCCCAGTGGTGTTTTCCATTAAGCTATCATGGCTTCCTCATGTCTGAGCTCTCCCAGCAGGGATGCGAGAGAGAGAAATGCAAATGGAACATAAGAAAATAAAAACCTTTTGGCTTATGAATTGTTTTTGATGAATAATCACAGAGCTGCCAATAGACCCTTTTCATGGCAGACATTTTGATTTGTCAAAGCAGGAAAAGCACAGGTGTAAAATAACATTACCATCCAGACCAGACCTGAACCCGGCTCTTCTAAATGGAATACAGCCATTTTTATTTTGTTATCAAATCCACCAGTGCTTTTCCTGCTTTGACCAGTGCCGTGAAAAGGGCCTGATAGTGCTGTTATTACTCTTATGGTTTTCCTAATCTATAGTATTACTATGATGCAATATTATTACAGTAACGCTGTTTCCACAACAGCCCGACTAGTCCTTTTACAGTCCCATCAGATCAGCTGTCCAATCAATAAACATGCCGATAGAAGGGATGTTGCTGTCCTGTAAAAAGAAAAACGTCTGTATAGGATACATCTGTGATTCTTCGCTCAAAGCTCCTCTGAGACACATTTAAGGGATTTGAACATCCTCTGTGATGGCGGCCCTCGATCAATTTCTAGTTGAAGGGCTGAAGGAGGGGAGGAAGCATAAATAGCAGTGTGCTCAATACCTGGACCCAGAAACAAAGCAGCTAAATGGAACTCAGCCATCATTCATTTTATAATTTACACCTGTGCTTTTCTTACTGTGATATAATGTCTGAAAATGTATTCTGTGAAAAAGGCTATTAGGCAGCCCAATTGCATTAAAAGGTTATATCTATTATTTAAGCCTCACACAAGAGTTTCATCATTTTAAGATTTCACTTTTTTTTTTTCCTTGTAGCTGTCTCATATAACAGGCTCCACAGCGAAGGTGTACCTTGAATACATCCAGAGGAACCTCCCTGAAGGTGTAGCCATGGAGGTGACAAAGGTGAGGTGCTACAGAGTCAGTCGTACACCAGTAACAATCCCTCCTGCTCTGGCTAATTGCACACTAGAGAGGTTTTAGGCCACAAATGAAATTATTTTGTTTCCTTTTCTTTGTTGTTATCAGACTGCCATGGAGAAGATCCCAGATCACATTAGTGAACCCATGAGTGACAACCTCACCGACGACAAGCCCAGCCAGTGAAACAAGTCTCTTCTCAGACATCAATGAATATGTTGACATTAAGAAAGTGACACAGAGGTGACATGAGCTCGTCATGGACTTCTGAACTGTTCAAGTCATCAGAGACATTATCATCAATATAAAGTTGAACAGCACAGTAAAAGGTCCACTTCAACGACAGCATTCCTTGTGTCAACTCATAACTGTCTTTCTTCATTTCCTAGTTGTGTGTTTTTCTTTTCTGTGGATTCAGTTGTTTTTTGCCCAATAAATTAACAAACTCTGCATTTAATGACAACTTTTACTCAACTTTTTGTCCTGCAAAGTCAGAATTGTGCCATATTGGACTGTGGTTGTGTATGATGATGTACTGTAGAACACAAGACAAGCACACGACATTTCTTTTTTTTTGCATTTATTGAATAATTAGAATACAAGATTTTTTAAAGCAAAATATAAGCTGCAGAATTTAACATTCATCTTAACAGTGAAGGCAACATAGATTACTTATTCTGAGTGAGTGACTTCCTGTTTCCTGCTTTGAGTCCCTGTATTTCATCATCATAGACACTTTTCTCCGTTGCTCTATTTAAAGACTGTTGAGGACAGACCCTCCCCCTCCCCTCTCTTCCTGAATTAAAAGGAGTTTTAATGCAGAGATGACACTCGGGCATAAATCATGTTTAAGTATAGTGCTTCATCTCCACAAAGGAAGGAACGGGTAAAAAGCTTCAACCTATGTCGCTGACCACATTTGCAGCGATATAAAACATCATTCTCAACCCTTCCTCACCGTCAGATAAAGGTAGTGGCAGGCACGGTTGCTGATTGTAAATATTCATGGTTCAAACCAGTGACCTCATTAATGAAATAATCTTTCAATTAAAATATACCTTCAGGAATGATGTAAGTAGAAACGGTGGTCAGACTGGAATTTATATTTAACAAATTACCTCTCTCTTAACTATTTCTACCCCTGACTGGTATTGTTAGGGTAATAAAGGGTTGAAATGTGTATCCTATTAGCCTGAAGTAAACTGTGCACTCCTCCAAACTATTTCTCTAGTTAAAGGCACAGGGAATTAACAGCCAGCCCAACTCTTTAAGTAAGACGAATGCTATGATAGTAATTGTGTGCCTTATCTGGAAAACAATATTCTAATCATGGTTGCTTTTATATTAATGGATCCAAGACTTCGACCCTGCATAAGAAATATGGTGCATTTCATATTCAGAGATGAGTGCAAAAAATCTCTTTGTTTGTTGGAGAAACCAGTCCTCCTTTTCTGTTCCCTGCTGAACTATAAGACTATAAAGTTCTCTTACAAGTTAATTTGGCTCATACTGTTCTATAAAATACACCTACACTTCTTCAAATTAGCTTATAGAAGAATTTTATTCAGTATTATTATTAACCATGTAAGTGAGTAACGTGAGTATACTAAACATCTTAACAAATCTATTGGTATAAATTGAATTTTACTGCAAGGGCAGTGATCACTATTATGCCGATAAAGCTATTTGAATTTGAATTATTGTTTTTTTATGTTTAAAATTTTTAATTAATTAGATTTGGACTGATTCCATCCATCACCTATTAAACTGCTGGTTGGTGTGTTTAATGACAACTGATGGAAAAAAAACAAACTGTTGCTTATGTACATTAAAAATAGAATAATTGTTTGGAAACAAGGATAACTGTGGTGATACATTGTGAGTTAATGTTCACCAGCAGAAACAAACAGTGTCATCGTACTGCTATAGATGTTAGGTTGGGTTTTTGGACTTTCCTGTTTCCACTGACCAAAGATGGACACTATTAACTCCTGGCAGCTAAGATATTATCCAATAAGCTCAGCTCTGCCAAGAGGCCAACATATATTTTGTTGTGGTAGGAAAAGTTCAGCTACAGGTTACTACTACCATTAATGATGGTTCTGCTCTATTCAGGTGGAAGTCAGCCATAATTTTTTATTTATAAAATGACTTCCTTGAAAAGGGCCTTTAGATCAGCTATCAACACACAGCGAAATATGAAGTCCTATGGAAGCCCAGTATTCATGTCAAATGATGACCTAACTTATCTTTAAGCTTATCTCAAGTCAAACCTGTAATTTTCATGCCAGTTATTAGTAAAATAATCCTGTTTTATAGAACTTTCTTTTCTTGCATATCCCTGCAAGCTCCTTACATGACCACAAGTTGTACTTTAGATGTACTCCATCTAAACTGAGCAAAAATATTATATTTCTATTGTTTGCAGCCATTAACAAAAGATTCAGTACCATAGCCTATTAACCCACAGTCCCCTGGGTCTCACCTGGTTTGTTACCTGGTTTGTTGCTATCATCCTGAAAGAGAGAATCTCCAGGCGTCAAGAGAGAAAGGGGTTTAGGGATTAAGACGCAAGAGGAGGCTCACCTTTTCAAGTGAAGTGCTGGACCTCAGGTGTCACGCCGCTGGTGAGGGAGGGGAGAGATGTGAGGGAAGGCCTGGGTTCCTGGGGCCTGGAAGGTTAACTGTACTGTGTGCCCCCCCCTTCAGGAGACAACAGTCAGTCAGTCTGTTATAATCAACCAAAGGGAGAAACAAGAAGGGACTGCAGAGACTGAAGAGGCAGCAAAATGTACGGAAAGTGCTGAAGAGATGGAAAAAGACAGACAGAAGGGGAGGGGGGGGGGGGAGTGTAACACCTGTCTGTGGCTATTTTATGAAATGGGACTGCTTGTGATGAGCACCTCTTGATGTCTGCAGCCGTATTTTAGGATTCTGCGATGTCTGAGCAGCTCAGTGGATAAAATGCTTGTTCTCCTGGAAGTAATGCCAAATACTTGTTTGTGCCAGCAGCACATACAGACATACAGTATTTATAATGAATGCCTCTTCACATGACTGTGCTTTTTGCATTACAACAGGGCTTTCATTGTATCTTTATAAATTCAGCAGGCCTAAATTAGCACCGCATTATGCAAAAACAGCTACATGTACTCACAAAGCTTACCTAAAGAGCTTATGTAATCCAGTTTATCTGTTTATTCCATGTCCCATAAATTAATGTGCGTGTACTCTGTAAAATCATTCATTTGATAATTATATTTCCTTTCTGCTATGGAGGTATTACAACTTCATATGCAGCTGCATACATGGCAATAAAGTTGTGTTTATAAAGGTTACAAACAGACAGGAGAATAGAAATTGTATAATAATATACTAAATTATAAGAATTATCTGTAATAATAGAAACAGAATGGTCAAAATACACAGTTGTGAAATTCTCTGAACTCCTTGATCACCTTTGAAATCTAATCAAAATTACAGACAATGACTGAATATTACAGTGAAGAGAAAAGACAGTCCGTGGTCATATCAGAGTGCTTATCCTTTGCAGATGATGTCCTCCTTTTAGACATGCTACCACTCAATTTGATCTGTGACATGATGTTCAGTCAAAAGCATTTCAGTGACTTTCAAGTGGAGCGGCTCTGGGTCCTCCGGTCGAATTTACACAGTAATCTACAAGATGATGCACTTCTTTGTTTTAGGTTCTCGGAAACTAAAAGATACAAATTCATGGATTATGTCTCCGAGCCCTTTTCTGGTCTGCAGTAAATTTCAGCCCTCAGCAAGACTATAGAAATGATTCAGTAAGATCCATTAAATGTTTATAAAATATTATGTTCATTTGTGGCTCTTGGTCCTCCAAACTCAGCCAAAGAAATCAGTAAAAGTAATAAATACTTTACTTTTAAATAATCACATAAAATACTTGAGTAAAACATAAACACTTGTGCCACTGTGCATTAGTTTGACACTGTAAATCATTCTTTCATATTACAGATTTGTTGTAAATTGTAATGACAACTCTCAGACTTGTTTGTGAATAAACAAAAAAAAGAGAAGTTGAGTTTCTTTTTTAGTTTTATTTTTTTTTCTGCACGGCTATCGCATATGTCTTGACGTTTCTCATAAAACACATTCACAGGTTCACAAAAGTTATGTTACTTACAGTGAATAAAGTATTTATTACACTTCAAAAAACTAAACACAGTAAATAGTAATGTTGTATCCATAAGTGAGGCAAATACTAATGGAATTTGCTTTCATTTATAAAAGCTACTAGATATATTTCAGTATACTATTCCTTTATAATGCCTTTTCCTTTTTGTCATTACACAATAGATTGCTGAAGACAAACACTGATGTTCCAAACAGCAATACTCATAACTTAAAATAGCTGCACATTTAAGATATAAAATATAAAATTAAATACTCATGAATACTTGACAAATGGAATATTGTCATATCACTTGAAATGTGTAAGTGAATCTGTTAAACAATATTTGCTGCACTGCTTGGTGAGGTTATAATACATAACTATTTCCATGTAACAAAAGGAAAGGTTAGGGAGGTCCAACGTGTGCTAAACTAGTTAACTTGAGGGCTGTTGTGCACTCTTATTCATTTTACCCCCATCTTAAACATACTCTGTCACCCATTTTTTTTATTCTTTATTAAGAATCAGGAAATTTTCTTAAGGCTCACAGGGTGACTGTAACAAGAACCACAGAACAGTTAATGAACTTTGACAAGAATTTGTTTGCTTTCAATCTCGTTTTTTTTTAACAACTTTTTCTCAACAATATCAAATAGTCCCTTCAGTATCAACAGTATTCCTTTTAACGACATAGGTAACAGAACGTGAGGATGCCTTTACATTGTTAAGGTGTGAGGCATTTTGTGTGTCCTCGGTTGTCATTAGTCATTTTCACATTATTCATTTGCCAGTAGACATTAATAACCAGACATTTGGCTACAGAGTATGTCATGAAGATACTCAGAGACTTTGTATAACACACAATTCAGGGGCGTTTCATTCACTGCACCTCTTTAGGCCCCGTCTATATTAACAAGTGCTTGGTTATTGTTTTTAGGGCAGGCTGTGTTAAAAGCGTCGGCCACCAGGGGGCCCTGGCCACCTCTGGCCTCTGCCAGGTGGGAGGTGAGGCGGAGGAGAGACCGGTCCATTGTGGTAGCTGTGTAAAAGGATAAAATCACACATTGGATTCTTGGCTCTGGCCAATAGGGGGCACACTCTGATAAGAGCAGCCATCTCTGAACTACTGTAGTGGAGGATGTTTTCCCCTCAGTTACTGTGTACCTTTGAGAGGCAAAAATACAGTGAAATGCCTTTTTCCTGTTTCATTATTACATGCACTATTTAAAAGACTTCATATAGTTGAGCAGTGAGTATAATTTATATTTACTAACTGAGTTCTTTGTCTCAACATTGGTTGTAGTAAGATGTACAATCTGGGCAAAGTGCTATATTATTATTTTAATATTTGATAGAGAAACTGAGGAATAAATGTGATAATTAAAGATAAAGTGAAAGAAATCAAGCTATAATGAGGATTTAGAGAAAAGGGAGGGAAAGGACTGTGCATTTGTGTCACAAGCCTCAGTCTTTTTGCTCGCAGTTTACACTTGTGGATTTAAAGCTGGAGTGTGGGACTTTTGTCTCCCCCTTATGGCAGTGAGAGTAATTACAAAAACACTGTTGACATGCTTACGTCATAGGCTCTGCTGTAGCCTACTCTATCGCTACTGTTGTGGCAGTAAAACAGTAGATAAATTGTTTTGTGCATCACACAACCCCTAAGAAACGACTTGTTTCACTGTCAGAATTTGATCCATTCGGTCTAATAAAATTTGGAAAGTCTAGAAGAGCCACACGATTAAATAATTTCATCACAGTTCAAGTTAGCAGAGAGCTAACTGGAAGTTAGGCGGCTAGGCCAGCGGAAGTCTCTAGTGCACATGCTCTGCTCATAGAGCATGTGCAGTATGGATTCATCCGGCCAGAGCGGGAATGTCAAACCTGACACCAGATTAAAAACTCTGTATACTGTGAAATACAGAGAGATTTATCTGGCAGTGATATGATTAATTGTGTATGATGCATTGTGTGAACTTGTTTGGCAAGGGCTTGAATGTAATGGACTTTCATTTATATGTAAAAGTTCCGCACTGCAGGTTTAAATCACAGATTTAAAATAATACAACTGGTGTAAGCAAGTCTCACATGCTTACTAGATGTATTTTAAATCCATTTAGGGATCTTAAAAGTTTGCAAGCAAAGTGGAGAGAATTGTGACTTGCAAAGCTTAAGCATAGTATTAATACTCAAACAGCTCTTACCCTCTTGGACCTCGGGGGTGAAAGTGGCGTGGAGGCCCAGGGGGTGGCATGCTGCGGCCACGAGGGTGTGGTGGACGCCCTCTGAAACCGGGATGACCCGGAGGAGGAGGTGGAGGGGGTCTGTGCAGGGACAGGAACAAACATAACAAAACGTGTCCATCAGTGAAAACCCTTTGTAGTGATACACACGAGTCAGTGTTGCTGCAAATGTAAGATCAGTTGAGTGACAAGACATATCTACCCAGTGGAGCTTAGTGATTCAAAAAGTGAAAATGGCTCATTAAATTGGATTTTCAAAAGCCTCAAAAATGTTTGGCTGCTCTGTTGACTGCAGCCAGACACAAACTACTTTTTAGGACAACAATAGCTTTTAAACTGGCTTTTCAACATTTGACTGTCAGAGCAGCTGCATGTGTTTGTGTGAGGTAGTTACCTGGGCATGGGTGGGAAGGGACCTCTGAGGTGCATGGGAGGAGGGGGAGGAGGGCCCATGCCCATGGGTCCACCCCTGCCTCGATGACCTCTCATATCTGGGTAAGGTCGCATCCTCCCCATTCCTCTGGAATTACATAACAATGAATCACCACTGACGCATATAATACGAGCAAGATTTGGACATAGTAACACCACTTGTGATTAGTTAAGTACCTCATGGGTGCAAATCCATTCATGGCTCCATCCTTCCCTCGACCCCTCCCATGTCCAGGTGGACCAAAGCCTTTTATCATGCCTCGTCCACCACGCATGCCACCTCGGTTCATCCGACCTCCTCGACCACGACCTCTGAACCCACGTCCCCTACGGAGAAGGAGCAATGTGAGGAAACTGCCATTATATTCAGTCCAAGTTTAACTAAGGACTCTCCAAACCCAAAAGCAGTCGGATGCTGGTGTTTTAAGAATAACTGAACACCCCCTGAAAATTTTGCTTTTGCTGACTTCCGGTGGTTTTACTTCTCACCTCAACGCAGTGAGGTACAGGTGTACTCCAGGACCCTGTGACATCACTATTGAGTGTGGTTACATGTGCATACTTCTGACCACACCCAGCCACACTCATGAATGATGCTGGGACGTTTCAGAGTTTAGGAGACACTTGCACTGATAAGAAGGCCTTCCTTCTACATGCCGGTCAGAAACCATTAAGTATCCATAAATACAGTATTAAGCTATTAGGAACCATTGGACTGACCTGGCTTTGTTTTCATTTATGGATCTCTCAGATTCATCCTTGCAAGTCTTTGAGGTTTCTTCAGTGTCTGCATCCATCTGAAATGATTCAGGTCAGCGTTTATATACATTAAACTGCCACAGTGGAAACTTCAACATTATTATTTGTTATGAGTAACATTTTCATGTTTCTTACATACAAAACACATTTTGCTTCCACATTACAGTTACGATTTAATTTAGCAGACACTTTTATCCAAAGTGACGTACATCAGAGAATTGATACAACACAAGCAAGGATCTAGTTGGTAAGTGCCATAAAGCTAAGTTCAAGTCTGACAGGAAGTAGGTGCCTGCAATGCATAGAGTACATAGAAGCAGATTTTTTTTTTTCCAGTTCATCAAGCACACATGTAATAATGTATTATTCAAGCACTGCCACAAGGGAAAATTAGGGCATTTTATCATTTGGAAAGTAAATTCATGCAGAAATAAATTGTGAATTCCCTGCAGCTGTGAGGTAATCAAGCATGATGTGAACAAATGGCCGCCTCATCCCCAAAGATTTTTCTGATACATTGGAAAAAAATATCAATCTATGAGTACGCCCTTTAGCAAAGAACTGAGTCTTTGCAACTTGATTTGACATGTTTTACACGGGTGGTATCTTGATAATGCAGTGAAAAAATTGCTTCTCCTGCTTTTCTTTCTGTCTCCCCCCAATTTCATTAAAGAGTTGATGTATTTGCACATCAATATACTTCACATGAACATGAAACGAAATGAATAAAACCCACAAATATGTGCAGAGTGCAGAATGCTGACGATACACAAATGCAGTGTGGAGAATTTTAAGTAGGAGATATATTTATAATGATATAACATCCATGTTTCCTTTTGAGACAAACTGATTTTTTATTTGTGCAATTTTTATTGGACACTTACCTCATAATAAATGCAACAATAATGTAACTAGATTAAATGTTAAATGAATAGCTTGCTTTCTAGCAATTACTCTTTGATGTTGTAAGAGATCATTTTTGATAATAATGGTGATAAACTATTAAGGCTTCACATATGAACTGACACATTTAGATACTGCATGTGTTTCTGACACAAGGGTGTTAAAATGTCACTCAGAAGATCTTGGAAACATAAAACCCCGGCACTGCATTCACTGCATTGTTATGTAGTTGGGTGTGCATGCCTACACTGAAGCAGGTGACAAGTTAGCGAGCATGGAGAATTGCATGTAAAAGCTGGTAGCAGGAAAATTATTAATAGTCCCAAAGCCCAGATCACTACTGTAAAACGCAGCATCTGTGCCACTGATAGACTAGAGCATGGAGGGAGGGAAGGGAAGATGTTTGTGATATAGGGCAAAGGTGGAGGAAGAGGGATGGGCTTTAAGCATGAAACTGTCATGTAACATATTTGGGGAAGATGGATAGTGCATTTTTGGAATGGATTTCAAAATCTGCCCTGAAGGAGCAGCCCTCAGAGGACTGAAAACTGAAAGAGACGCCTGTAACTTTGGTATTTCTTGAAAATCCAGCAAACCAATGAGCTTGAGAATAACCCTTTTAAAAATAACCATATCTTAAGAAAATCTTAAAAGGATACACTATAAATATAGCACAACTTTAAGTCCCTGCAAGAACCATTTTGTTTAAAACCAATAATGGACGTGATAAAAATGTCACATGGTATGATGAGGTCACCATGAGCTCTCAGGAACATTACATACAATATATTAAACAAATGAGTCTACAGTATGTAAGGTTTCACAAGGGGAATTAAGAAATATCTATAAATACATTAAAATAACTGATGTTTTAAGATCTGGGATCATTTGTTATTCTACAAAGACTGATCAACAAGCACCTTTATAGACTGAATTCATACAGCTACTGCTGCATTTTTATCTATATATTGTTTGTGCCACACTTCCCTTGAAGCCAGTTGACAGTTTATTAGGTTAGACACTGCAATAAATCCTACCGTCATGAAGTTATAATCTTCTGGAAGGTTCTTAAACTCTTTCAGACAAAGTGTTTATTCAACTTTATTGATATATATATATATATATATGAGGCTAGTTTGTGGTGATGATGAATTGTACTGCACTATACTGAGAGCTGTTTCTAATATTGTAAAGACTACCAATCTAGTAACCTACCCACCTATCTATCAATCAATCAATCAATCAATCAATCAATCAATCAATACACCCCCCAATTGTACATTGATGTATATTGAGGGGCATCTTAAGGACCCCTAAAAAGACACAAATTAGACCACAGACCCCCATCTGATAAGATTTTTGCTTTTAGATGTTTTATTATAGAAATTTTATGAACCCCATGACCAGAATAATCACATTCTGTCATTTTGTTACTTATGGATGGAATTATAGTGAAAATAAATTATTCCTCTTTTTGCTGGGGACCCCCTTAAGGACCCCTGGGGGTCCCCGGACCCTACTTTGAGAGCCACTGTAAGGTAGTCAGGGCAAAAGCTTTTGTGGAGCAGTGCACTGCTCAGTCTATAACAATTATCTAGATAAACCTGAAGGACTGTAAGTATCCCATGAAAACCCATCACTGCGTTATTTTAGAGTAAATAAGCCTGCAGAGCCAGAAGGCACGTCGAGCGTCATGGAAACATTTCTGTCCTGATCCTGAGAGGCGGTGGGAGCTCTGAAATATTGAGCCAGGACCAGCAGCTAAACCCTATACAACAATTAGTCTCTAATAATGATCCTATTATCGTTCAGCATAGAGGAGCTCAGGATAAACACTGCTGCTCAAATTTATAATGCAGAGCGCCTGAAGGGCCCCGTGTAATTCCTGGAGTTAACATCGTAGAGCAGACCAAACATACAGTCTGTTGTCTCCAAAATAGTTGCGTCGTTGTAAACAGCATTCAAATGAGCATTGAACGTTAGGCTAGTCGCACTGCTAGTTAAAAATATTACATACAAAAGCCTAACAACGACTGTGCAAATGTTAAATCATGCGTAAAAGGGGCGTTTCTGTGATTTTTCAAACGCTTTGGTGCTCAAGGGAAAGAAGGAATGACTTACTTCAAGCGGCGTTGCAGGCGAGGTAGATTCAAAGAAGTAATATAGATTTACTACTTGCTAAGAAAAATAAAAAATATATTAGAAAAATAAAAAATGTACAAAATTTCCTGCTGCTTCTCCAGCTCCTTTGCGCTCTGAAATGGCGGCTTCGTCAGACTTCATACATCCCAGGTTGGGATTTCTTTGTGAGGAGACAGTCCCGCCCATCGCAGAGAATGCTGACGTTTGATTGGCTGTTTGTTGCTCTCGCTCAGGTATTCTGATAATCTGGTTGGAGGAATCGAGCGACGTGCGTTCTAATTGCCCTTAAAGACGGTTCATTAATTAACTGGGCCACAAGTTCAACAAAGAGCAGGAATTTATTGTAAATGTGAATGAGTAGAAAATACTTTTGAGGAAATAACCTGATTCTGACACACAGTGAAAACTGTAAAATTGCTTGAGAATATTAAAGATACCAAACAAGACTGTTATATTGTACAATTGGTGGAAAAACGGAGAGAATTGAAGAATTAACTCGTGCTACAAGAAAAAAGCAACACTAATTGTTTAATAGAGTTCAGAAAGCCAAAACAAAACTATAAAAATATCATGCAGCTACTTACATTCTAAAATATGCCACAAATAAATCATAGGAGATTAAAATCAGTATCAACAAGAACGTGCGGTTTCTCCAAACCTTATTTTTCAACAAAATTGGAGAGTTTTTTCATCAGTAAAGTTGCATCACACTCTCATCTAGATACCATATACATCTCAACCAACAGAAAACTCTCCCAAATACTGATCATTTCATCAAAGGCAGCCTCATATACAAAATAATTGCCAAGTGCCCGCTGAACAACATTTACACAAAGAGAAGGGCAAAAAAGAGAGAAGGAAAAATATGAAATGAAACTGACCCATTAAGTTAACGTAAATATGTTGCATTACTCATCAGAAATATAAGAATATCTCCATCAAATGTCCAGAGGAGAATAAACCTGATGCGTAAAAATGGTCCGTTTTGCGTCCGTTACGCACGGCTCAGGATGTCTGAAAGCTTGTTGATGTATTCAATGGTGTATTTGAGGGTTTGTATCTTGGTCAGGGGTTGGCCTCTCTTGCTGTAGTCCGGCGGCAGGTAGTCACGGAGCTGGTGTAGAGCCTCTGCAAGACTCCTCATCCGCATCTTCTCCCTCTCGCTGGCCTTCATGCGTCTTTTGGTGGACATCTTGGGTTTGTTGTGCCTTGGCGCTGATGGAGTCGCCCTGCGTCCCGTAAAGCCAAAAGAGAAGTCCTTGATCTCCCGGTGACCGCTGGAGTAGCACATCTCCGGCGAAGAGCACATGGAATCCATGGAAGGCTCCGGCGAGGAGGACTGGAGCGAGTCCTGGTCCTCTCCAAAAGCGCTTTCATGGCATTTCCACTCAGAGAGAATTTTAGCTGTAACAACCTCCAGGTTCATGTTAGAAATATCCCTAAACCTTCAGACGCTCATGCAGAGAGGATGACATTCAGGCTTGATGACAGGCAGATTGTGTGAAAGTGATTTTGCCAAAGCGTTTTTATATAGAAGCAGATCTCCGGAGGTTTATGGGTTCACAGCTCAGGCGAAAAAAAAAAAAGTTCAAAGAAAACCCAAAGTGCCAAAATGCGACCTTCCCGAAGGACGTCGTTCGTTATCACTGGGGTGTGAATAAGGCTAAATAGACGGATAATGTGATAGAAAGAAAAATAATTAGATTCCTTTTGTGGGGAATTACTCTTTAAAGTCTGCACGACGACAATTATCAGTTTGATGCGATGTGTCTAATGAAGGAATGAGAGGATGCTGTTTCACCTGAGATCTTCACACGTCTCTGGCAAGTCAGGCCTGCGTGTGTCTTCAGTCTGGACGTGATATAGTAGAAAAACATTAGCCAAAACCCGTTTTAACTTATTAGAAGTATAACCTTACAGAGCCAAATTGTTAAAGATGAACAAATTGCAACTAAAAGGTTTGAAAACAGCTACAATCATTGTCCTGCCTGGAAAGGTTTGTAATTACAGGCAATGTTATTGTCCTTGTGCTAAATCTTAAAATCCTGTTTCCCTTTAAATTTTTACAACTTCCCACTTAGAATAATGCCACTTGTTTCCAATGCAGTTTCTCTTTTTGAGGAATTATTCTATTAAAGTAAAAAAAAAAGCAAGATTACCACAGAAAACACTTTGGGAAACAAACTGCTTGATAAACAAGCTGTATTATCCTGTGAAAACTGTTGATTTTTAGCTTTAAAAAAAAAGGAAAATAAGATTTAAGAGCCAGTAATGGGAATGAGTTGTTATTTGGGCAGAGGATGCAGCTGTCACCAAGCTCCTGCCAGACCTTTCATGTCTGAAAAGGTGTGTAAGGCCTCACTCGTGATCAAGGGGACCAACACTGGCAGGTTGTAAAACCAATGGCTCAGCGTCCTCTCCGTGTGCCTTCTCCCTCTAACTCTAGTAAAGTGACATGTAGCTTGTCAAAGAACAGTGGGAGAAGTTGAGCACATGTTGGTGCAATTAACTGGCATTTAATACTTAAAACTGTGCTGTGCTGTGCAGAGCAAAGTGATCCATTCGGTATCACAGCAACAAGTTACAGAAAGGTTTAGTCTAACTTTAGTGCAACACAACATTCTCAAAGCATTTTTTTTATTTCAACAATTTCATGTTTTGGGCATTGACCACACAATTAGACAATTTCCTGACATACATCCAAACTAACATCTAATGACACACCTTTACCAAAATCATGATGATGTTTTCTCAGTTGTGAGGGTTGTTTCTTCCAATTCAATTAAAAAAAATATAAAAATAAACCTATGCAAAGAAACAAAAGGGCAACAAACAAATGTTATCTAAAGGTCCACTAATTAACACTATAACACTATAAATTGGCATTTAAAACATGAAAATGTGTTTAAGCACAACCTGATTTACTTTACAGAAACTATTTCATTCAGGCTCAGGATCACAGTAAGTTTGGTTTAGTTAATAGTTATGGTTTAGCATCACTTTGTTGCAACAAAACATTCACAAATAACATTTATTTGAATAATAATATCTGAGATGTGGTTCCAGAAAAAGCTTATTTAAATAAGACCTTGGTGATTTTTTTTGTCAAATTACCATTTCATTACCATAACCTTCACAGTCATTAAATATCTTACATGCTCTTGCCCATCCTGTAATCATGCAGCTCACTTCAGGAATTTCAGTCTCAGTCTCTCTGCTAACGGCAGCGGGCTCTCGCTACAAATCACTGAGTCATCACTATCTGACACAATGACAGGTGATGCTGGAGTCTGAAGGAACACATCACTGTGTACAATAGCCGGTGGGACATCCTGGCAGTTGCTTTTAGTCGATGCAGGAATGCTGTTTATCTTAACATCTACACTCTGCCTCTGAGGTTTTGGTCCTAATAACTTAATGCTATGAGCTGTTGCCGGTTTGCTTGTTTGAGAAACAGGTTTCAGGGGGAAATCTGAAAGGAAGCTGCCCTTGATCTTGTTTACGGGTTTAATCTTTGTCCTTCTTTGAGGTCCAGACTGCTGGTTCTCTGCATCGCTGTCCTCACTGGATGAACACACGCTCATACACACGCTCTTCTTGGTGGTCTGTGTGTGCATGTTTCTGTCTTTGTTGCTAAGACCTGGGTCAGAGTGACACCTCTGTGGTGGGCCGGCAGATGATAAAACGGCGTTCCTGACAAATTTATATTTCTGAGGAGGCTTTTTGGAGTCCTTTGTCTTACTCTGAGCTTGTACCGCAAGTATTAACTGCTGTGTTGACGTGTGAGTTTCTGTTACACACTGGCCTTTGTCAGTGAGCGGTTCTTTTTTGTTAACAGCTGATTCCTTTTCTGACGACTTACTGTCATCGCTGTCTTTGATGGAGATCTGTGCATTTGGTTTTAAGTTTGAGGAATGAGATGAAACACATTCCTGAGAGGCGACTTCATAGTGTAGTTGTTTTGAGACCACATCATTATTTACATCCATCTGGTTCATAGCTTTGGCTGTATTTCTCATGAGCACCCTGTCCCTTAGAGAACACTCTGTGTAACAAAGCTCTGGAGCAGCTTTGGACTCGGCTCGTTTGATGTCACTTGAGGTTTTCAGCTTGTTGTTTCCTGTTTCGTTCACATCATCATCTGCTGTTTCACGCGGTTTAGTCTCTGCGGTGTTGTTAGGTGCCGTTTGCGGAGGAGGTGGGGAGGATGTGAAGGACAAAGCATCCCAGTCGATATCACTCAGGTGTAGCGCGTCGATAACAGCGGAGACAGAAGGTGACGCATCAGCCTCTGAGTCGGCACGAGACACAGGAGTGTTGGGACAATCACTCAGGGAACTGCAGTCTTCTTTGTGTTTTCGATGCTGTTTATGGTTCACCGGAGTGTCCAAAACCACCACTTCCTCTTCTGTATTTGAAATACTATGGAGCAGCGTTTGTGGTTGAGTAGTAGCAGTTGCTGAAGAGGAACTCTGAAGGGTCATCTGAGCCAAGAGGTCAGAAATATTATCACATCCCTCAGACGGCTTCTCCTTCTTACTCTTTGGTTTCCTCTCTGAAAAAGAAATTAAGACTGAGGGTCAGCGTTTATTCACTCAGGTATTTCCTGACTGTAAAGCCTTGTCTATCTCAGTAATTAGCTTTCCTACATATTAGGGAGTGAAGCTCTACAGCATTGATAACCAGGGGGGAGCAAAGCACAACCTGCATAAAGTGACAGCGAAGCCTGTGAGACAGACACCTCTCGGCTGCATCAAAGCCTTTGGTGTGAACTAGTTGAGCTGCCAAACTCTACATTTTCAGGTGTCAGAGCTGCTGTAATAGACAGTCTTGAAAAACAAGTCAAAGCTCCAGGTGCCTTTGATCACGACACCTGCGTCAGCACAGTGTGGGAAGTCTTCCAGCTTGTCAAGTCTGTGGGGGGGCTGCCATTTTTGTTGTGAAAAAGTATTTAACATTTACTGTCAGACATGGTTCATTTTCCAAAACCACAACATATATACCAATATTTTCATAGGAAAAAAGGAAACGTTGTACTTTTTTTTTTTTATACTGACATTAATTTATTTAATATTAGTAGTTTATAAAGTATTGTCTTACTCTTTGTCTTGTTCTCTTCAGCCAGAGCTTTGTCCCTCAGGTAGCTCTCTACCAGCTCTGGGAAGGCCACACGAAAGAGAGACTCTTCCTCCACCGTCCTCACCTCATGCTGATCCTCCGCAGGCCGATCCTCAGGAAAGACGTAATGAGCTGCAGAATACACATCAAGGTCAGAGACAATGTGAGCCAATTTTAAAATAAAACATTTTTATTAAGGTAATATGGAAAAAAATGTGCTTCACTCCTCCTTTTATTGATACAGTAGGAAAGTCAAGAACACTGTCAAGTATGAACTGAAGTGTTAAATAATGAGAGGAAAGTTTAATCAGGACTCCACCAAAAGACAGAATTTCTACGTCCTATATGATCCTAAATTCCAACATGTAACATGTATGATTAAATGCAATCAAAATCATTGCATCAACTTAGTTGATACAGGGATTTTGAGATACATATGTTACATCATATAATCATAAAGTACTGTTGAATATCTACATTTATCACAATTAAGTCTGTAGGACATGTGAATGGATAGCAGGACTACATTATACAGTAGAGGCACCTGTTAAAATGTTAGTGATGTATGTTTACCTTATAAAACCAGATATTTTTAACTAGTTCAGGTTTTGTTACTTTAATTAATGGAATTAATAAGATGTTTTATATCCATGATCTTACCATTTAGTTGTGTTAAACATATTTATTTTGCATTATGTGATACAAGTATTCTGTATTAGTTAATTAAGACTTTCTCAGGCCAGCCGTATCAGGCAGGCTTGTTAGTGAGGTGGACTTGAATATGACAGATTTCCCAGCCAGGGGAGGAAGCCAGTTTAGCACCTAGCGGCCGATGTGACTGATCTGTCACCTCTGAACCCCACCTCACAGCCAGTCACTAACAGACAACCCGGTGACGAGCGCCCCGCACCCCAACCTCCGCTTAATGCAGCAGTCCTGTCACTCAACTCAGAGGATGTTTTCTTAGATATCGTTCACTCTCTGATCTTCTAATCTGAGGCTAAGAAAACATGCATGTGATAGTTTAAAATACATCAAAGTTAGACAAAAAAAGGTAAAAAACTGACCCGGTGTGCTCCAGATGACTTCGAAGCAAGCAACCGCGTTCCTCACTCTCGGTTTCAATATCCTTTTGTAGAAAAATGGTGTTGATTATTATGTATGTGCTGATATACCTATTTAATTACAATAACATCACTTAATTTCTTAATGCTTGAAATTAAAAATATGGGACTACCGTAGGGGCTTGATTTGTGAAGACATCTCTCTTCCATATTTTCTGTTCATCAACTCTGCGTACGTCATCAAGACTAGAACCTTTTCACTGGTGTAGTGCTTTGGCCACTCCATCTTGTCAAAGGCAAATTTCTAGAAAACATATATTTTCACTTGCAACTCACTGGACAGATAACTGAACACATGACTGAAAAAAACACTTAAATAAACACATTACCTGTATTAACAGCATATTTGGCTGTCTCCTCTTGAAATGTGACACAGGCTTATCCTTGGAAACCAGAAACTCACTAATAATCTGTAAAGTGCAATTTCAGCATTATAAACATATTCTATTGTTATTATTATACCGGTTATGAAACAATAAAATATAAAGCATAACAGATGAAAACAGCTGTACCTCTGTAAAAGGGAACTGTTGATTTGCCAGTGTTTTCCTAAAAAAAAAACAGAAATTAAACAGAAATGAAAGGACACCATCTTTTGAAATCATCTGTTAAAACCTATTTAAATTTTCTTTTATAACTGTATATTATCATCAATCATTTGGGCTATAAAATGTCAACTAATGGTGAAAAATGCCCGTGATGAGTTCCCAGAGTGCATGTTGATGTCTTCAAGTGTCTTGTTGTGCACCAACTAGCTTAAATCCCAAATATATCATATTTAATAACATAAAAGACTAAGAAAAACTGAAAATATTTACATTTGAGGAGCCTGAACCAGTGATTTGTTTGCCATTTTTGCTTAATAAATGCTTTCATTTTCTGACAATCAACTATTTGTTCCACTACTAATGAAGCATCAATGACATCACTTTCTCAAACTGACTGAGGCTGACTATATTTATGATGTACTTTTTTTTATTTGCTTTTTCTGCGTTCACAATTACTATTTTTGTTATAGAAATTAAACCCTTGTTTATTTACAAAGAGTCACGTACTTCCTGATGTTTGCCTCAAAAGACAAGGCCTGGCGGGTCTGTTCATGGCGGTGCCAGTCACAAGGACACTGGTAATCAAAATCCTGAGGTTGACAGAAGCGTTTACTGTCGCAGAGCACACAGCCACCACGTTCATGTGCCTTGGCTGAGCCTGAAAAAGAAGATCAGATTCAGAATAAATATATGATAGTGAGGAGAAAAGATAAATAAAAGAAAAACTCTTTAAAGTCTAACACACTGCTACAACTTGGGTGTAAAGTCAGATGCATATTCAGACGAACTATCTCTCACATATGTGTATGTTTTAACATGACAGGTTAAATGGCTTTAAATCAGCCATTTGTGACACGTGGGACACCCCCCCTTTTGCTTTCTACCTCTTATCAGGACTACAAACAGGGGTCAGAGTTCAAAGCAGGGCACCACTCACCAGGATGTCGACATACGTGGCAGTGAGGAACCTTCTTTACGACTCCCTCAGACACACCTGCATTCTCCTCCTTCCACTGGATGAATCTGAAGTGATCACGGAGAGGTTACAAGTGCACCGACACAACATAATTTGTGCTCTTTTTCTAGAAAAAACATATATGAAAGCCAAGATCTTAAAGTGATCATCACATGTTGTGTTTCCTACCTCTGCAGAAGTGTTTGTCCTTTCAGTGTCTGGATGAGCTTCAGAGCTTGTTCTTTACCAACACCTGGTATCCCCTTATGGAAGCATCAAAATGTGCATTAACACAAGTCATTCATATTGGTGATTTTGATGTGTCAAATTTCAGGTTAAGGATCCTGCCTACCTTAGGAATATAATCACAACCAAGGAGGACGGCCAGACCGACAAGATTCTCTCTGGAGAGATGTAACTCTGTTTGAACGCGGGAAGTCCTGTAACAGTCCACCTGAGGGTCCTGGAGGGAAAAGAGAGAAACAACATGATGCAGGTCACATAATAAACCAAATGGCACATATAAGATTAGACTATAAATGCTCCTTCCTCACTGGCTGTGTTGAATAAATGTTGTAGATGTGCATCTGCACAACCCAAAGATATTCCGTTTACTATCATAGAGGACTAAAGAAACCAGAAAATATTCACATTTAAGAAGCTGGAATCAGAGAATTTTTTGCATTTTTTCTTTTAAAATGATTTAAAACAATGAATCGATTATCAAAATAGGTGGTGATTAATTTTCTGTCAATCAATTAAACAACTAATCATTACAGCTCTACAACCACCTGTTTTACTTGATAAATACTATGACAAAATATCGGACATCAAAGATGAAACACATTAATTTTCTGTCAGTCTGCTAGTTGATTACTTTACTAATCATTTCACTACCAATCAAAAAATGGCAAGAATTCAGTGCTTGAATAGAACCAGATGAAACACTCCTCTTCATCTCCTAAATTTAGATAAATTAGATACATTTACATTATTGATTAGTCTGCAGATTATTTTCTCGATTAATCGGTTTGGTCTATAAAATGTCAGAAAATAGTGAAAAATGTTGATTACAGTTTCCAAAAGCCCAAGACACTACCTAAAATGTCTTCCTTTGTCTCGATCAACAGTCCACAACTCAGTTTACTATCATAGAGGACTAAAGAAACCAGAAAATATTCAAATTTAAGAGGCTGGAACTTGAGAATTTTAGTCTGTTTTTTTTTTCTTTTTTTAAAAAGGACTCAAAATGATTATTTGACTATCAAAAGAGTTGTGAATTCTTTTTCTGTCAACTGACTTATCAACTAATCATCACAGCTCTACGTAATTTAAGTACTTTACAGTGAGTATATTTACATCATCCATATTGTACATCCCTATAATAGTTCATGGGATGCAATTAGGACCAAAAAAGCGGGAATACAATATTTCCTTATGGAAATCAACGGGGAAATTGTGTTCAACAAAACTCAAGAAGAATAAATCACTTGCTCTAGAAAGTCCAATCCAAATCACTGGACTACATTTTGCTTCTTCACATCTGACTGTTGTGCCCCAACATCAGTCAGATGTGAAGAAGCCTTTTCTATTAAATGACAAAACAAATTAATCAAAACTCATTTGGATACACCCACGACCTTCACACACATACTTTAGTGTTCATATTGAAGTTCCTGTAGACAGTCCGGGCTCCATACAAGAAGGCGTCTCCATCATTGGTGATACAGCCGTCCACCAGGCCTTGTGAATCCAGGTAAGCACACATGGCCTCAGCCTCCCCTGCAGCTGTCACCCATGGCACACCCAGGTAATCCAACATCTCTGCACACTACAGAGGCATGAGAAGGACTGAAGTGCAGATAATAAACATACCTTTTATTATGACTGGCTATGATGAGAGATGAGGACCAACCAACCTCTCTGAGTATAGCTTTAAAGCGCCCTCTGCCGGTGCTTGTTGTGCATTTAGGGGCAGCAGCCTTTTTAAATCCTCCATATCTTTTTTCTGTCCTCTTGCTCATAGTTTCTGCTTTGAGTTTAGGGGCATCTCCTTCCATGACAAAGACGAGTTTCACCCCCATAAGAGTGAGGGACGACACCCTGAAAAACAAATTCCTGCACACACAAAAAGAGAGCATTGATAACCACAGTTAGGACAGTGGCATTGGACACCGTGAGGAATTAATTAATGAACAAATATGTGACTGTTACCTGAGGTGGGGTCTGGTGACTCTCCCCATCATTGCTTGGACATGCTGGGCCTCGCACACCCACAAACTCAGGTCAACTGCCAGCGTCTTTCCGCTCAGACTGTACAGCGGCACCGACTCACGAACCGGCTCCACGATAGACCACAAATCGTGCACACCCATAACTACACACACATTTGGTCTACGTGGATAGAAATGTGTAGAAAATGTGTTTTAAAAAAGGGAGAGGGCGGACTGCGAAGCAACACAAAACAGGACAACGAGCCTGAGTTTTCAAACGGTCGCGCCGTTGGGCTTCGTTCCAATTCGTTAAGCGCCTCGGTGCTACTCTGTCCTTGCTGCTGTGTAAATCGTCACCACGTGGAAAAGAAAGTGAGTCGTGGGTATAATTTGATTACATAGTGTCACTAGAACCTATACGAAGCAAATATGGAACCTACTTTTCGACTAACATGATTATTAGAAAGAAAAGTGGAAAGAAAGGGGACACTTTAACGAAGTAGAACGAGGCCGTACTGCGTCACATTAAAGCGCCTGCAAATGCTTGTTGCTATGGATACGAGGCTCTTGTTTACGACTGAAAGAGACCTTTCCCCCCGCAACTATGGACTCAAATGTGCACATAGAAATAATTGGCTTGATTAAAGACAGTAATTTTCATGTTGCCAAGAGCATCGCCGAGGTAAACTATTACTCTGTTTTTCAAATCTATAGTGTTACACTGTGATGTGTTTTCACCTGAACGTTCATATCCCTTGTATTTTTTGACAAATGTAGGGACTAAAACAGACGTTTCCTGAGGCATTCATGACTCCAACAGTTCAACCATTACTGGAATTTGACTGGTACACATTTCTGTGCAACAAGAAAAGGGTGAGTCATCTTGACTACATTTGTCAGAAATGTTCAGCAAAGATATTCATTAAGAGAAAAACTAAGATAAGATAAGACTTTATTGATCCCCAGAGGGGAAATGTTACAGCAATGCGGGAAACAAGGAAACAAAGTATATGCAGAAGTAATTATCTTATCTATCTTAAGATAAAAACCAGTTATTATACAGTAGGCTTGGGACTGTGGAGATGTGGTGAGGACTGAGGCTCTCCACGGTTTTTTATACTGCACATTAGTTGAGGAAGAATTATAAAAAATATTTTAACTGTTTCATACAAGTAAAAAGCAATGCTTTCAAAAAATTACTTTAAAAGGTCTTGCAGGTGTTTTCTGTCCTCGTGACTGATTAGACCTCTGTTCAGGTTGAAGTATGCAGGAGCTGTGCAGGGAAATACATGTGTACAACAATACATGTCACCAATCTCAATATTCTAATAATAATGATAAAAGTTTATGTTTTCCCACCCTAATGCATTCACCAAAGCTGAATTCAACAACTAACAAAATAAGTGAAAGCACCTGTGTGGGTGTAAGGGCTTTTAAGATAAGAAAAATACAGAAGAATTAGCAAGAAAATGTACTTTAAATATAATGTGAAAGTACTCATATGAACCATATCAGTGTTACATCAACATTAATGATGCATTACTGTGTAAACACCATTTAAAAGTTGTAATTGGTTAAAGTTGATCTCATTTTAATTAGCTTGTATACTACTGGGCATTGTATTATATAAACAATCATAGCTTTCGTGTGTATATAATCTTAATCTGCAAAGTAACTTTTAATTAAGGCTCTTCAATGAACACAGTGGAGTAAATAGTGCAGTATTTTTCTAGGAAATGCAGTACAGTAGAGGTGTAAAGTACCATACAATTAAAATAGTTAAGCAATGTACATCACAATTGTACAGTATTTGAGTAAATATACTTGTTCCTCTCTGCCACTGCTTTACATCAATGACCTCATCTGAAAGGAGTGATGATGTAATAAATAATGGAGGCAACTGTATAAACTGCAGCAGCTTGCGGAGAGGTGTTTTAGTCCATGTCGGATAAACACACCTACCCATCGACATACTGCTGTAGTTTGACGTTATTCTGAGATGCTGAATCACACTGCGTGCGTTGTTCAACACTTGTGATTCAAGGAGCTGCGTGGTGAAGTGTGGCAGTACGCCAGCAGACTGATGTGCTTTCTGAACAGCCATCTCCTCGGGAATGAGAAAGATCTTGCCAGCTGGGCCAAGAAGCAGTGGGGTTACACTTTCGTCCGGCCACAGGCTTTCTATAAGGCTCTAACTGTGGACTACTACTCCAGACACCTCCGGAAAACTGGGGCAAGTCAACAACACTGTCACACAAATAACACATGTAAAAAAAAAAAAGTGGTGGGTATCAGGAAGAATGTCTCTGATTTCTGTACAACTTTAGTTTTAATCAATGTAGGACTTTTGACTGTTTTAGGTTAATTTATTTGCAAATTCATGTAATATCTTGAGACATGAAAATGAAAAAGAATTCATATCTCTCTCCTTTCATTTTAGCATCAATTTGTCTTCATGGACATTGAGATAGCAGGAGAAGCAGTGGGGAGGTTGTTGTTTGAGGTGAGGCCACTAAAGCACAGGATCCACATTTATGTATTTTAACATCGCATATACAGTATTTATCACTTGTGCTTTGTCACCCCATCCTTCATAATCACCGATGAGCGATGTTTTCATGGCACATTGTCTTCCCTCCCCTTAGCTGTTCTCAGACGTGTGTCCAAAAACATCAAAGAACTTCGAGGCTCTGTGCACAGGAGAGCGAGGTCTGTCACAGGGCGGCCTCCAGCTCCGCTATAAGGGCACCGTCTTTCACCGGGTGGTGCCCAACGGCTGGGTACAAGGTGGAGGTACTGCATGATCCACACCAGCTCTGTAACAATGTTAATCACATGTAGTTAATTTTTTAAATGCCACACACCAAATCAATGCCAGTACAACAGAAATACATAATCAGTCATCCAACTTTAGTATCAGTGCAGTTAAGTAGATCATATATACCTCTACATGGGATATATACATGTCACTTATAGTCTTGATGTGAGATATATCAATATATTATCAATTATGAGATTTGGAAATAGATCAGACTTGCATTTGTGGTCATGGCTTTAATGGATTTAAATCATTTCCTCTTATAAAGCCTGTATTACAGTTGAATGACATAATCTTTATACTTTATATGACTGTTCTTTGAAATGTTCTAAATGTGTTCTGGGAAGCAATTAATGCCTCTAATATGTGGCCATTATATACACATTACTCATTGTTTTTTCTCAGAAATGATATATTGCCCAACCCTTGTTTGGAGTATGAAAGGTCCTGAAGGGCATCAACAAAATATTGCAGGATTAAAGAAGTGAATCAAAATATCTTATAATGATTCTTTGCAGTATCACCCTGGAATTTATCTTTCAATTTTGCAGATATTTCTCCAGAAAGTAAAGGTGATGGAGGAGAGTCAATATATGGATCAACGTTTGAGGGTACAGACATCAACAGTCCTACAGTATTACCATGTGAACACACTGTGCATATGTGTGGATTTACTACATCTGAACATGTGTCTTTTCTCCTTTTAGATGAGAGCTTTGCTATTTCTCATAATAAGCGGGGCACTCTGGGAATGGCCAATAAGGGCCCCCATAGCAACGGATCCCAGTTCTACATCACGCTGCAGCCAACACTCTGGATGGACAGGAGCTATGTTGCCTTCGGGTTTGTATCACTAATTTGACTTGAGAGACATCTATTCAATTTCCCAATTCTGTTTAGTCTCAGATCTATCAGACATATTTGCTCAAACTTAATGTCTTTTTTCCCGTCATTGCAGTCAATTGGTTGAAGGTGTCGATGTCCTCAGGAGATTAGAAGAAGCCCCGACTTGCAATGAAAGACCAAAGTATGATTGCAAAATTGTAGATTGTGGAGTATTTAAGTTATAGGTCCTAAACATTACTCACTGTTGTTGCCTTTTCAAATAAAGTTTTTAAAAATATATTTTATGCAGTCAGTTAACATACTTCTAACATACATATATATTTGCAGGAAAAAGTTCTGTTGTTTAGAAAACCTTGGTATTGGTAAATTGATCTATCTATCTATCTATCTATCTATCTATCTATCTATCTATATATATATATATATTCATTGCTGGGCAACTCTGGCTTCTTCTCTATCATGCCAATAAAGCAAATTTTAATATGAATTTAGGAGGAACAAGTTGAAAGTTCATGGCCAAATAAGATTTTATCAGTCCAAAATGTAATTATGACCTATGACTACTCATGATATAAATTAATGGTAAATGAGATTGGGGTCTTAAGATTGGCCCGGCCATATTGAAGAGTAGAGACAGGCCAATGGCTGCCCATGGGCCACATCTGGCCCTCCAACGCAAATATTTGGCCCCCTAACAAAAGCCTTTTTCCCTTTTACAGATTGCATCCAATTGTTTACATGACTCCTTATATGTCTACAGTAGATAATAATGTAAACACAAGGCTCATGTAAATTCAAATATATATGACCCAGTAACATCTTAAACTTAGGCTTTGGCTTATCAGACCAGAGCAGATTTATGTCAATAACAGTACATTGATTTAATCATAAATGAAGCAGGCTGCTGTTTATTGTGTGTGGACAAGATATCATAGATTTATCCTTTTGTAGTGTAATACAGTAGATATGTTGATGGAGCTTTTTTTTTTTTTTTTTTTTTTTTTTTTTGCAAAATAGGCATTAACATAAGCTGCTTTAACTCTGTTTGCCCTCACTTACTAATGGGAATTATGACATCTGCCCTCAGATACAACCCTCAAACAGTTTTATAAATGTTATTCTTGAATGGAACAAAAATAAATAAACAAACAAAACATATTATAAACATATTTGGTGGTTTTCATGCGCCTCCCATATGGGCAGTGCTGAGAAAAACTGGCCCATGGTTGAACCTAATTGCTGTCCTCCTGTTGAAGAGCCTTGTAGTTTTAGCTTTAGTTTTAGTTTTTTTAAATTTTATTTCTGTGGCATGCCAAATTTGGCCCATTCCACACATCCCACTTACAAGACACTACCACTTAACAAAACATGCATCTTACAGTATTACATATACAAAGCATGTATATAGAAGCATGTAGGAAAAAAATCCCAAATGAACTGTTTACATAAAAGATTATCTCAATAAAGGGCTTTTTTTCCTTCTCTCAGGCTTTCTCCAAGTAACTGGTTAATTTATATGTTTCATATGTGAACAACCACTCCAGGCTTCGTGCATCATCCAGCCTTTTACCTGTATCTATTTTAAAGATACTGAATTGCCATTTTATTTCATTTCATTTATTCAATATAAATCATGGTAATCGTATATATGGGCAGAGGTCTGAAGCAAGGTGAACATGGAAGTTTTCATTTTATACTGTGCAAAGTGTGCAGATGGGTGACAAATTACAGGAAAAACCTGCACAGGCCTGAATACTTGACCCCTACAGTGAGGGGATCTGGTGGCTCTGTTATGCTGTGGGGGGCATTTTTCTGGCATGGTTTGGGTCCACTTGTCCCCTAAGAATGAAGGGTCACTGCAAATCAATATAAAGTTGTTCTGAGTGATCACCGTTATCCTATGATGAAACGTTTCTATTCTGATAGGAGCGTCTCTTCCAGGATGACAATGCCCCCATCCACAGGGCACGAGGGGTCACTGAATGATTTGGTGAGTGTGAAAATGATGTGAATCATATGCTATGACCTTCACAGTCACCAGATCTCAACGCAATTGAACACCTATGGGAGATTTTGGACTGACATGTTAGACAGTGCTCTCCACCAACATCATCAAAACACCAAATAAAGGAATATCTTTTTGAAGAATGGTGTTCCTCAGCCTTGGCATTGATTCTAATAATAAGTTGAGTCTCTGAACTCTTCTGTAGGGATGAACACGATTCTTCAAAAAAAAAAAAAAAAAAAATCAATAATCTATGAATATGCAAATATTTTTCATTTCAGAAGTTTAACTGCCAGACACAAGATGTCTCTTACTTCAATGTAAAGTCCATTCTCCGGGTCTTTTCCAAAGCAGTCCCTCCACACTCCCACTTCGTCATTCTGTTTGTAGTCACACTCACAGCTGAATCATATAAATATAGTAGTATAAATACAGCAGCAAGCTTTTGGATGAACTTCGCTCTCTCTGGTGGAAACAGGAACTGTGACTTTTCGTCACCGTGGTTTCCAGTCAGCATCTGTCGGGATCATCGACTGTACATAAATATTTATATAGGCTACTTATAATAAATCTTTATATACAGTCAATAGTCGCCATCATCCACCAGCTGTTGCAAGATAAGAGATGGAGATTTTCCAGAAGGTGTAGACATTTTTTAAAAATCTTTTTGTCATCAAAAATACAAAAATACATGGACCACATCAGTCCACTCCTTGCATAATGATCCTTTTTTACAAGTGGAGATGAGCCATTTTTCAGACATGCCATTGAAAAGATTTACTTTTATTCACTTGTCACCTGCAATTCAAAAAAGTTTTCCTTCTACTTTCACTATTCACATCAAATGTCCTGGTTTATATTGTTGTTTGCTAATTTTCACATGTGCATGGCCATACAATGGCACAGTAACACTGAAAGCCTTTTGTGCATTAATAGAATTTATCTGCGGTAATTACATTTGTGTACAAACATTAATGAATGTTTTCCCCCTGAAAGGATAAATGTCATTACCTTTTCCTTTATAAGTTTGTGGTCAGAAGTGTAGTTAGTTCATGCTGCATCCTTATCTCTGGAGATATGAAGGATACACAAAGGGACTGTCAAACCTTTTATTTATTTATTTATTTATTTTTCCATTGGAAATAAATTAAACAACTTACAAATTAAACCACCCTCAGGTGAGGATGTTGAGGCTGTACTAGATGTGCTTGGGAGGGAAACAGGATCTGATGGTGTTTGGGGGTCATTGGGGCTGGAATGAGAAATTC
The DNA here is from genome assembly GCF_963924715.1 of Thunnus thynnus. Taxonomy (NCBI): domain Eukaryota; kingdom Metazoa; phylum Chordata; class Actinopteri; order Scombriformes; family Scombridae; genus Thunnus; species Thunnus thynnus. The sequence goes on from NC_089534.1 coordinate 18,720,895, forward strand.
CTGAGAGACCTGGGAATACGGTGGGGCTTGACATGCATGAGGCAACGAGTACAGGAGGAGTTACAGATGGCTTACACTCCGTTGCCTCATGCATGTCAAGATAAAATGGACGTGGAAGGGTTTTCCTCCCCCTGGTCTGTTCCTGACCCAGTAGGAGGTCTTCTCAGTTCCTAGTGCAAACAGTATCATGTTAGAAAAGTCACTGCAGCATTTAAGACAGTAGTCTGTTCATTCTGTGACAACAAATTTACCTTGTATTTTTTTTAGGTTCTCCTGTTTTATTAGGGTGATACAACACCGTCAAGGTCCAAATCCTTGATAATGAATCTGTTAATCAATATGTCAGAGAGGACAGTGAAGAAAATATTTAGGTCAGAAACATCATCTCTTATACACAGCACTAATAATAGCCTGCATAACAGTGTGGGCAGTGAAGTGGCAGACTCATTACATTCACTCCACAGTATGCTTAAGCCCATGGAGAACGATAAATACTAATATTATAATACTAAAATTACTCCCAAGTGTCTTTTTGCACTCTTATGTTTATAAGCTGCTTGGTTTTAGCAACAGTCCCTGTAAATATACAACACTTGACAATCAAATGAACACATCTACTGTTTTCTAGACTAGAGAATTTTTAACATCTGTGTGGCAATATTTAATGTCTTTGTTAGTTTGAGCAGTTAATGAGTAAATGTTTGTGTGGGTAGTCACATGGAACTTAATATTTGTGCGCATTGGCGCCTGGTTATGTATTAAAATGGGGGAGCAAACTTGGAAATAATTGTTGGGGGGGGTCTGGGGTTTTTCCCCCAGAAAAAAATGTAATTTAAAACATATTTCCTACATTTCTTCACTACCTAACCTCTTGGGTTAAGTCAGGAAACATCCATGTACACTAGTCTACATTAGTTAGACTGAGGGTGCTATGAAAACCAGGAATGCATCAAGAACAGTTTATAATTGGATGGATCAGAACAGGAAATGTTTATTAGAAGAATGGCTATTTCATATTTGAAATTATATTCATAAAAACATTATGTAGCCTAAAATGATAGTAGGTTGGAGGCTACTAGGCCATCCTCAAGGTCAAACAATTTATATAAATGAAATAGTCTTACAACACATCACAATATGATTTGGACAATTAAACCTGGTTAGCTGAGGGCTGCTATTCTCAATACTCACAAGGCCAAAGTAAAAACAATTTGGATGAATGAAACGGCCTCACAACAACTATCTAACTCCAATCCCACACACAGGTTCTAGTGGAAGCTATTAGCACCACTAGCTGATGTAGTTGTAATGTTATACAGGAATGAATAATTATAACTTCAAAAGCAAATTATTTTAACCTACATTATCTCAAATCAAGGACTATTGTAATACACAACTCAGAAGGTGATTTTTGCTCCTCAAGACTTAAAGGGGCCATTTTAGTTGAGGACTAGACCTTATTTCCCCTTAGAGTAAACTTGCAGCTCTCATTTACACTGTATGAGAGAATAATATAATAATGAAAGCACAGTGCAGAGAAGCCGGATGAGAGATCATTACACGGAATGATGTGTCATCATATTTAAAAATAATTCCATCCACAGTCTGACTAAAACTGAAACTAAAGCAAAGTATTCTGCATAAGTCCAAATGATTTACTTTCCTCTACTGAACATTTGACTGCTTGTTAATTCAGACACTTTGGCACTGCAAGGAAAAGCTCCACTCTGTCTGTCTGTCTGTCTGTCTGTCTGTCTCTCACTCATGACGGGTTGGTCTGAACCAACTCAAAGGGTGGTCTGAAAATGTCAGATTTTTTATTACTTGTTTTTGGCAGTTGCTGAAAATAGAAAAATTATCACTGATATAGGCTGCCACTTGCTCTGTTGCTCAGGTGTCTATGTTTGTACAGAGCATCTTCCGTGATGAACACAATAAGCGTTGCACATGCTCAGTAAGTCAGCACCCATGCAGCGTCGCTGTTAGAGGGTTTTATAACCCACTTCCACTCACCGCTAATTGGTTTGAGATGGCACTTAATATGGTGGATCCTCGACGTGAGCGCACAAACGGAGTGGAAGTGGGTAGGGAGAGGGTGTATGTAGGGGCTACTTAGTAAAAGGCCCTACTGGACCAGGATTGACTCTGAACTAGTTGTGATGTCACAAATAATGCTCGTAGGCCCACCCCTTAAAACTGGATTTTTAATGAGCTCAGAGAAACTTTCCGCTTTCAGCAGATAAATGTGAAAACAGCCTTCTAGTGTCAAACTCTGCACATACATTATTCTGCACAGTGAAGCCCAAACATTCAACTAAAGCATCAAGAAAAAAAAAACATTTTTTGAGTGAAGGGGGACTTTAATATGACATGTATTGCGTCATTTGTCTACTTTTTATCAGATATTTCCGCCCATAAGTCATATTTGTCTGTTTTATATGATTGATAATGACAAAATAATCCCTCTCTTGCCTTTGACGTGGTAGCAGCTCGCGTAAGTACACATTTAGATTTTTTTTTTCTCACCCCTCCCAGTAAAAAAGTGCCACATGACCTGTCAAGTAGGAAGTAGCGAGCAGCAGCAGCAGCAGCAGCAGCGAGCAGCAGCAACGCAAGACGGGGAAGGAAGCTGTGAAATCTCCCAAGTCTCATTCTCGACGTTTCTCAGCAGATACGTCTCCAAGTCGAGCACACAGAGCAGCAATAAGTTGTGCCGCAGTCATGTACCTGAAGGTGTTTTTCGTCGCTGTAGCTTTGGCTTTGATTGGCGCTTCAGCCGCGACAGAGTCAGGTAAGTTTGTCTCATTGCTGCGCTAACGGCTAGCTACAACCAGCCTCGACAAGACACCCCCAGTAGCCTTTAAACTGGTTTTTATCTGTCTCTCTGCCTCCATATTCGATCACAGCAGGGCCCATTAGATGTGTGGCTCGTTCATTTGACAGTTGTCACTCATTATATTCCTGGTTTACATGAAATACTGTATATATTTATATATATATTTATATATGCCCCCCTCCCCCTCAGGGGCGGATGTAGTGATTTGGGGGCCCCAGGCAAACTCTGCCTTGCTTTATTTTCACCCTTTCTCCTACTAAATGTTGGTATTGGCAGTCGTAGAAGAAGTACTCAAAACTTTTATCTTTAGTAAAACTATTAATACTGCACAGTAAAAATACTGCAAAGGTAAAAACCTCCGTTTTTTTTAGAGGTACGATCAGCACAATGTACTTAAATTTACTTAACTTGTGTTCAAGCTAGAGCTTTTAATGCTTATATAATGCTGGATAGTTTAATCAATAGTAATGCATCATATTTTATTTGTTATATTTTGTGAGTAAAATCTGACTCTTCAACCTGTAACATTTATCTGTCAGGTAAATGTAGTGACACAATGTTTTCCCATGTAGAAATATATAGTTGTATTTTTTAAGTGCTTTGGGCGGGCCTTTGTAAGTTATTTCAGGTTAAAATAAGTTAGAATAGTAACATAATTCAATATTGTTCACATTTAAATATCATAATAAATCTAAAGCTGTTCGGGCCCTTTCTAGTTGGAGGCCCCAGGCAGTTGGCTACCTTGTGCTTTAGCCTACTAGTAGCACGCTAAGTGACCTGATATTAAGTTTTAAATGGTGTAACATTTTCTGTCATTGTATGAGTTATAGGAAAAAAAAACAGAGCTGAATTGTGCAAGCAGGAAACAAACTGATGAACCAGTTAGATGTCAGATCCAGTTGATCAGCTTGTTACGTAAAAGCCTCTCTTGTTGTGACACATGTTAAAATTAATTATACCGTAATGCTGCTTGAGTTTACATAGTGCTACAACATTTGTTTTTGTAAAGTTGGCTCCTATTTTTAAAAATTCTTTTTATCAGTAACATTTAATCGCAACCTGGTTAGAGCAGATTCATTTTCTATCACATCTACAAAGATTCCTTCATTTATAAACTGCCATAACTAAATCTGATTTATGACTTCTTTGCAGATGGATGTTCTGGCCTCTTATGTGATGCATGTGGCACCACCAGTGACTGCCAGTGGGTTAATTGCTCAACATGTGAGTAACTGTCCTAAATGTGTGGCAGGTTTGTGGAGGGAGAGGCACAGGTTGGTCTTTGTGTGTACTAAATTGTCTAAACTGATAAGACACATGATTCATGGCAATGGAGGGAATGTATGCCTCTGGATGCTGACTTAAGATGATGTCATCCCAATTTCACCCAAAGCCCAAGCTGCATCGTAACCGTCTGGCAACACCAACCAGAGATGTGCATCTGGACAGCCTGGTTTGGCATTAAATTACAGCCAGACATCTCCTTAAGGGGACAGGCCTTCATGGGACTGATGCCAAAGTGTGAGGTTGCATAGACAGTTTCTTACCACAGTACAGTCATTGCAGAGGATTAAAAGGTCCAAGGAGGCAAAGTTAGTTGTTTTTCCTCTTAGATAATTTCACATCTATTGGACTTTTATGTCTCATTTTAGCTCTGATTGTGCTTTTCCCACCCTTCGCCTACTGTACATCTCTTTATCGCTGCTCTGTAATTTCATTACCTTAATGGAAATATCTGTCTAAACATGAGTGCTCCGAATATGAGAAATTTCTCTTGACTTATGCACTATGGAGGGTTTATGGAGAAATATGCTGCAGTGATATTTTTTTTTCCAACCTAATTTGGAAGTCAGTGGGCTGTGATTAGACATATACATCAAACAACTAAAAGGAGAATGACATGACAGATTGTTTCCTTATTATTTTCTTTTCTTTTTTTTATTTTTTAGTTGGTCAGGAGAGGAGCTGGTTGTTTTCATGTTGTTATCAGTGTCAGTAAATGAGGTTAAAGGCTTCACGGATGAAGCAGAAACCAGTCGACATATCTTTTAAAATCTAAGGTTCATCGCACAGTTTCGCTCAGCAGATGAATAAAAGTGAGTGATAAAGCTGTTCGATTGTTGGCTTCACATGTGTAGGGACAAGACTAAAACCTGAAACTTGCAGGTATAAAACCATTGAGTGAGTATTGTGAAATCGACCTTGTTGCCATGGAAGGCCTTACTCTAATGTTTGCCTGACTTGAAGTAAGTGTATTCAGACACACACAGGTCTCTTGTGGATGAGAAGAAGATGAACAGGAGAGGAAGTGAAGGGATGTGTGGCAGGAAGCCTGCAATATCCTCACACTGGGGAACAGAAGGAAGGAGAGCATAAGGGCATGAGTGAGAGGAAAGAGTGTGCAGATAGGATAAAGAAAATTAGTTTCATGTGCCTTGTTTTGCCTCATAATTTATTCCTCGGGTGCAGCTCAAGATGAGAGCTTACTGTGATCCGTTCTTCTATTTTAGTAGCTATTAGACTGAAAGACATGCACTGTAACTTGAATAACTTCCTAGTCAGTTCATCAAATCCAAAAATCAGTAAACCAAGCCTTCTATGTAAGTTGACCTTAGGACAATACAGGTGGTTTTCCTCTCATGGGAGTTGACCTGTTTGATAACATCTCCGATGGGACTCTTTGATTCTCAAACAGGACGGGGTACTTTGAGATTTTTACGATCCCACACCCTCCTTCTTCTTTGTCTCTTAGTGTGAAGAAGTGCCATAATGATGACATTACTTCTATTTAGATTTATTAAGTGGTTGAACAGGACATGCAAGATGACAGTTATGTAGATCATCTCAGAGCCAAGGGAGTCGGCGTAATTAAGCTCATTGTGTTTCCCAAGGGGGGAAAAAATCTGTCCGGGTTTACAGTTACACTGTACTGTTTGCTCTAGAGGGAGTAACAACCCCACACCCACAGAAAACTTACAATTAAAAACATGTAAACAAGTATCTGTTCTCTTACTTAGATTTTAATTTTTAAACGTTTGAGTAGCAGTTATCTTTTCCCTCGTTCATCTGATGTTGGTGTAATAAAGATAAGGACTCACAGGCAAAAGCTTCTGTGAGGTTTGACCGTTTTTTATCTTGTCCTTGTTTAAAAATGACTTCCCGAAGACAATCAGTGCTGTTACACATCAGAACAACTGACTCACACTGACCTGCGCTACTACACAGGATATAGGCTGGAGCAACAATGCTGACTACTCACCACACACAGACACACACATACACGACAAGCAAGCCTAGAGCTAAAGCCTTTCACCAGCTCAAGAATGGATCACTTATTTGATATGAACTCAGCAAAAAACCGGAAAGGTCAGCTCCGGCCAGTTTAGATACAGCATAACCTCAGTGCTGCAGCAAGCTAATGCCTGCCACATTGTCATTACTAGATTTATCTTTGGTTTAGGGATATTATGTAAACAAGACTTTGGCGTCCGAAGTGCATTTCACTGCAGCCCAGTGTTTAAACGCTCAAAAGCTTTACACATGTACACACAAGCTCTGTCGCACCTATAAGTACAGGCTGTAGTCAGTGACAAAGCTTGTAGAGGCTGTCGTCCATGGTAAACTTTAGGGCTCCGAGGTTTTCGCTGACACTTCCAGCTTGAGCAAGCTGTGGATGTACCTCGTGGTGATGATGTCACCATTTTGGAAAAGAGTGAGAAACAGTCGTACTTTTCACAGCCGCCTGCAAGATAACAGCTCTGTGACCTACTGGCAAGTGACAAAACCCCCCTCATCTGTGGTTTGACATACAGAGACAACAGTGTCAGATCACACAAAGTGTGAAAAACACACTTTCAAAATGACATGATTAGCAAGTCATTAAGATTAACATTTAAGCTTTAAATGTTTCACATTATGTTTAAAAGATATGGATGCGACTTATGTTTTGTGCTTAGTTTCCTTGCTTTAAATGCCTGGTCACAACAGAACTGCTAAATCATATAATGTAGCAGGATGAACAGCTTGGAAAATAATTAAATAACATAAAAAACGCTGGAGAAGCTGCACTGGCAAAGAGAAACAAGCGATGTTTAATGACAGCGACAGCCACCTGACAGAATAGTTTCAAAATACCACAAAACTCTGGCCTCAGTAACCATATAATTCAACTAACTGCCAAGTGAAACAGTCTTACCAGAAACTTTGCATCATGAGCTCCCCAAACTAATAATTAGGACATAAGAGCCGTTTGGTAGTTGGTTTCATCCGCAGCCAGGACACAAAGATACATAACCTGATACAAGGACCACAAAATACAGCTCTGTGAGCAGTGGAAAATGTTAATGCTGGCTGCTGAGTCATTTTTGACCCTATTTGGAGACAGTCAAAAGATGCTCACAACAATGGCTGCGGCCTTGCTGTTAAATTTGGTGTATCTAATTTATGGGAGGCCATCTGGTGGGAGTCATTAGGTTTGGTTGCCCTGGATTAGAGTATAACAAGTGAGGAAGCTGCGTTTTACAGCACCAGGTGCACCACATAAAATAAACAGTTTCCTTTATGATGTTCCCATCTACTAGGAAGATAACACTCTCTATATGCTTGCGTAAACAAATTCAGGAGCGGTTTCAACAATGCAAAGATGAGGTCAAAGGTCTTTTAATGGTCTTCGTTGTGGCCTGTTTGAACTGTTATTGAAACTTTATGGGAAATATCTTTCCGCTTTCGTATTACTTGAGAGGTTTAGCTCCCATAAAACAGCGTTCCAGATAGGACTCAGGCAAGTGAAGGCAAAGCTTGTGTGCTGTTACTGTCTCTTTATTGCACTGTCAGTGTCCAGTTTGGATCCTGATCAATCATAGTGTTGTTCAGCTGTGAATATGTTATTGAATAAAAATGGTTTTATAACACTATGGTTATATAAAGTGCATAACAGGGCTGCAACTAATGATTGTTTTCATTATTAAACAATCTGAAGATTATTCTCTTTTTATCTATAACTGGTCTGAAAATAGTGAAGATGCTGACGATGACTCAGATTGCTTGTTTTTATCTGACGAACAGTCTAAAGATATTCACTTAATATCAAATATGACTAAGAAAAACAGTAAATCCTCATTTTTTAGAAGCAGCAGCTTTAAAAGTGTGGTGATCTGTTTTCTGACAATATATTAAGAGTTTCAGCTCTAATACATAACAAAATCCTGCCTGTCCAAATCACCAAAACCAGTATGGGTTTGGGAATATATTTACTGATACCAAATGTGCTGTTACAGTCTGAAAAACTCTTTTTACATAAAGGAAGTTTGAAACAAATGTACACAATTCATCAATCAATTGAATCTGAGTCGTAATAAAATCTGGTCACAGTTTAGTTTGAACGGCAGCAGTTAAATGAAGATAACTGGGTGTGAAAATAGTCACAAGGTGCTGTCAGTCATGCCTCATGGCTTTGTCACTGTGACAAAGGCCGATTTGTACCGTTGGGAAAACAAACACCAATTGTGTTTGGAATTTCATCTTGCAATATAGTTAACCATGTCTAAAAATTAATAAAATTGTGTTTCTTAGTTAAATTAAAATCTGAGAGGTCTGTATGTTGACTTCCTGTTATTTGGGACTGACAGGACTTCACAACAGGGCAAAGTCCCTTTCTGTCATGGTTAATTAGTAATCAGGTTATATAATAAAAGCGAATACACCTAGATGATCAAACTCAGCATGAACAAACAAAAATGTCTTCAGTCCTTTCTTATGTATTTTCTATTGTCACTGACTGTTAGAGCTAAAAAATAAAGGTTATATTGAGCCATGTTACCTAATAAAATGCTGATGTGGTAAAAATACAAAACAAATACATACAAAAACAGGTTTCAGACCATCCTAACTTCAGATAATCAAGTGTCGTGATGGTAGGGATGCCATCCTCCCAATGTGGGCCTGTGTGAGCAAGCCAACTGCTCTGACCTTCCTGCGTGGGAGATAAGAAAAGAGAAATACCCCACTGGATATCATGTTACTTAACCATTTGTATGCACACAGTAGGTGAGAAGCAGATCATTAGATGCAGCTGTGTGAGCTCTACGTGAACATAATTTTAAAAACCTTGAGTTTGACACTGTAGGCCAAAATGATTAGTTGGCTGCTTCTTTGTGTGCTGTATAATGAGGGTTTCATGAGACTTCAGTAAGAACTGTTGCCCAGTTTTCAGCTCAAATTAACAGGCTCAGGATTGAACTCAAAACATAAGACGAGCTACTTTTTTCTCACTAACATAAGAGCATGAAATCTGCCTTGTCTGCTTGGGTAAACTGAAGTCATGTAGAGCATGAATCTGACATTTAATCCATTATATTTTTGTGCCTTTCAGCATTTATTGGCTGTCGCAACATGACTCTTAATGCGGAAAATGTGACCTGCAGCAACGCCAGCTGCTCAGGTAAGTCAAACAGCAGTTTTTTCTAAAAATCAGAGGAGAAAATTAACATTTTACATGAACTTTTACATGTTCTTTTAGGCCCTAACAGAATCAGCAGACTCAAACACACATACAAACATTTCTCCACTATAAGGAGATGCAGATTCTGTTGGGGTCTAGCTATGCTTTAAGATGTCAGTTGATTGTCAGTCTCAGCACTTTGGGTGTTTGTCTCATCTGTTGTCTCTAACCATCTGTGTTCAAAAGACCTGAGCAGGCGTAAAACAATGTTTTCACCTGCCTAAATGAAATGATGAGGGAGCATTGTGTAATTTATGGGCATAACCTTGTTGTTTGGGTGGTCTTTCTTGCTTTTCCCCCTTACACCCTGTCTTGGTGTTGGTTCCCTGTCCAGCTGCGGTCACAACCGCCTCAACTCCAACTTCTTCTGCTTCTACGACTGTTACCCCTCACTCTACAGCCTCCCCTTCCCCTGTTGCCACCACCACCTCTAAAAGCAGCACCCCTCAGCCCACCACAGGTAACCAGTCCCTAAAAACCTCTGCTACTCCCTGCTGTAGTTTGTGTTGTCCAGTCTATGACGCTTGAAGAAATAAGAGAGTTTAATTGAGATCTCTTAAAAGAAGAGTTCTGGCTCCGTCAGAGGGTAACAAACACGCCTATCAGCACCTCTAAAATTCACTAATTAACATGTTATATCTGGTTTGTTTAATCTACACAAAAACTGTAGTGTAAAGACGATAATTTGCTTTTTTTACAGGGGGTTATGTGCAAACAAACAAAACAGTAACAAACAGTTAAACAAACAAGATATAACGTGTTAATTAGTGAGCTTTAGAGGTGCTGGTAGGTGGATTTTGTTAACTTCAGACAGAGCCAGACTAGCTTTACCTCCATTTTTGTCTTGTTGCTAAACTAAGCTGATTTAAGCCTTATATTTAGCAGACAAATATGACATGCACTCTGCCAGAAAACCAATAAGCATATTTCCCAAAATGTCTGAAACTGGTAATAAAGCTGATATATTCCTATATTCTTACTACAGAAAATACAAACACTTCCACAATTGCCCCGACTCACAGCGGTAACACCTCCAGCTCTACGACTGTACCCTCTACTTCAAGTAAGTGGCAGAGGCTGACGTTGTGATGTGTGAGCAAGATAGTTGTCTTTTTTTTTTTTTCTGTCCTGTAATGTACAGAGAATAATTTATCTGTATTCTCCTTTGCTCTGTCTTTACATCACAGCTGGAACCAGTACAACTACCACACCGATTGCCCCTTCTCCTGCCCCTCACAAGAACTCAACCTTCGACGCTGCGAGCTTCATTGGTGGAATAGTGCTGGTCCTGGGCCTGCAGGCAGTCATCTTCTTTTTGTACAAATTCTGCAAGTCCAAGGACCGCAACTATCACACCCTTTGAAGCAGCTGCGCTTTCGGATACCACATTACCCCCAACCGACCACCAAGAACCTTCCGAGAAGACTCTCCACTCAGCACACACTCATCATGACGGACTCAAACAGTGTTTTCAAGCAGGTTTTCTAGCTCTTTGATGTTTGTGCCACTTGTGGTTTTCAGCCTGCATTAACGCTGCCATCACGGTCTGTATCCAGCCACCCACGCATGCCTGTACGTATGATATTGCACCAACTAGTATAACTGAACAGATCCCCAGTGATATGGCAGTTAAGCCTCGAGCATATGGATCACATCATCTGGTAGCTACTCCCACTTCGGTCACACCATGAGTCATTCAACGAAGACCATTTTCAAGCGAATTGAAGGGGTTCTTGTTATTTCCAGCACCTCTCCTCATGGCTTTTGTAATGAAATACATCACAAAAAAACGAGTTAGTCACATAAACCAAGTAGCTTTCCTGTTGATGCTTGGGAGTAGTGCAGCTACAGAGTGGTAGAAGTTAGAGCATTTTTTTTGTCTTGATTTGGAAACACTGTTTGAGTTCACAGCTATTCTTAAATGTGACGACTGCGATGATTCAGTATTGCTTTTAGCCTGTTGAATCGTGGGCAGGTTCCCTCTTCCCCCATGCAGCTGTATCATGTATATGTGTTCATAGATGATGTAAAAGAGGTGGCGTTATTTACGAGGGAATAAAAGCAACACCCAATCATCTGATGTCAGACTGAAAAAAAACAGCAATTCTTTTTTTTTTTTTTTCGATGGGTGACTCCCTTGGCATTTAGGAGTGTTGTGCATTTTCTGCCATTGACTTCCTGGAGGGGAAGTCTTTCACCCAATACCAGTTGTTAAAAAATGTCAAACACCAACTGCCAATAGAGCAGCTCAATGCAATAATTCATGTATCAAGTTCATTTCCCATCCTTTTAATGTCCCAACTGTTATTTCTGATCTCTGCAGACATCAAATATTTCCCAGTCGTGTCGCTAACGTTCAGCTGGCACTTTGGTCCCATTTCAGTGGAGTAGTCAAACAGGGCCTGTGGGTCACAATGAAAGATTGTAGAATATTTTAGGAAGATGAATAATTAATTTGTTTAAATAATGTATAAAATAGAGAATGGGGAGATAAAGAAAAATGGTATGCACCTTTCTTGATGTGGACAGTGATAGCAGTAAAGTGCCTTTAATGTCCAGTATGACTTAAAGAGAGATGTGGAAGAGTTTGTTTCTTCCTGGTTGAGGCTCGAGTGTTGTGATTAGTTTTATGTTCGTTGAAAGAAATGGTATCGCGGTGCTGATATTGGTCAGGACCGTAGTCTCCCAGCTGGACTGAAGAGCCTTTGTTGAAGAATACAGTAGATAGTTGTAACTCGTTGGCCTTGATCAATGGAGACTTGTTATTGATATTCAACATCTAATTGAAGTTTTTTCCCTAAAAGTAGAGGACTATATTCGGTGCATGAAACCAACGGTCTTCTCACTGGTGACCCTATATAAATGAATAACTTAAAGGTACTCTCCCATTTGTTGCACCCAACACTGCCCCCAAAATTCCTCCCACCTCACTATTTATGTTTCAGAACTCAAGTTATAAATCGTGTTGACTTGCGTTGACACAAACAATGACCTGGCAGGAAATTTTGGCGCGTTGTTAGGTGCTATAAATCCGGGAGTGTAGCTTTAACAAAGAGGCTTAACTCAAAGCCTCGGAGTATCGGGAGAGTTTAGAGCGAGGTAAAAAAAAAATGTTGGACTGTATGAGTGCTGGTTTGGTGAAGTGAACATTGCACCTCCTGATTTCTGGTTTTTGCCGCGTACATGAGAGGATTGTGAAGGAAGTGCGGAACTGCAGCAGCTAGGTGGCCATGCTAGAGCTCGAGTTCTCCAATTAGCTTGCTGCTAACTGTGTTGTTGTTTTTTTTTCCTGTCATTTTTGTCCTTCCTGTACATAGATAGCCATGTACCTGTTTTTGTTTATCTTCTAGGTTTCAACTTGAGGAAAGGCTAAATGAAGGAGCGTTTATCAGTACATTTTTGCTTGTAGCGGCTTGTCAGTGTTGAGAATGTTTTGTTAAATGCCCTTTTTTTAATTATTGCATGCTTGGAGTTGTGATTTTTCCTCCCATTGCATATGCTCTTAGGGATGTAGACACTTAAGAACCACTTGATTATTTGTAATTTTAGCCCATATGCTAGTTGAAAGAATGCCTTGAAACAGTGTGCATTAAGCCAAAGTCCTCAGTTTTGGCATGGAAATTGAGCATTGCACTGACAAGCTTTGTTTTGTAACTTTGTCTTTGTAAATGTTTTCATGGTTCAGCCAAAAAAAGAAAAACCAGATGCTTGTATAAATACTCAGTCTTGAATATTAACTAGATAATGGATGAATCATCTTGTTTTGTATGACCACAAGCGGTAAGAAATTCATGAGTGCAGATGTTTTTTTTTTTTTGTTCTGGCTTGCATAATTTAAGATAACGATGTTTTCTGCTGCTCACCATTAACACGCCTTTTAACCTACAGTCACCTGGTGGCATTAGGCTACAGCCCAAAGACCCAATCATGACGAGTAGGCTACAGAGTTTTTGCCTTAGCTGCACCCATTTGCTCTATTCTGTGCATGTGGAGTCCCTTCGCCCAAAATTTAGAGAAACATTTGAGTTTCGTCAACCACTGAATCCAGTCAGAGTGCGCTCTCTGCTTTCGACATGTTAGCTGCATTCCTTACGAACACAGCATCACATGTTTGACATTGTGGTGTACCAAAACACCTCTGGTATCCATAGATACCAATAGATGTCCATTGTGTTGCCTCTCTGCAGCTTATCCCACAAGTCACTAACTCAGTCCCTGCACCTCTTTAAGGAAAAGTGCCTTATTCAGTTAATATCCATGTAGTTGTAGTTTGTAAAAATGAGACGTCACACCTATTAAATATCAATGGGACTCTTTCAGAGCACTTTCAAACCCCTGTGAAGTGGTTTTCTGTGTTGTATTTTTGCTTAAATGTCTGCTTTGTCACTCTCAGCCTTAACTTCTCGATCAAACCCACTGAGCGTTTGCTAGTGTCAAGCTGTCCAGGAAACTACCAGGCTACTTCTGTTTGTTTTGAAAAGTTTGTTAGCTGGCATTTTAACAGCATTTAAATGCCTACGTTCTGACCCAACCACACAATAGAATTATAGGCATTTAAATGCTGCTAAAATGGCTATGAGCAGCTATTGTTTGGTATAGCTGGCATAATTCTCAACTGGATGAAGCCTCAGTTGTGTCCGAGACAGCTTTTCACTTCCTAAAATATCTCTCTGGTAATGTTTCAACCACAGCCACAAACCTCTAGTATTCTAGTATAACTGCAACATTTCCTCTATAACGCAAAAAGTCACACAATGACTCGAGCTTCACTTTTGTTTGTATTTTTCAGTTGTTGCATTGAATGACTTGTTTTTCCTGTCCTTTTAGTTCTGCTTACTCATCCTATCAGTTTTCAGCCTTGCAGTGTTCAATTCCAAGAGTGTCGAGTAAAAAGCTTTTTGATTCCCTCCTTTTCGCCTTGTGGCTTTTTTGCTCCGTGAACACACACACACACACACACACACACACACACACACACACACACACTGTTAGTGTTATACATTTTACCTGTTGTGTTCGAGGCCATCAGTCTTGTAGGTACGATTCTTTGGCTTAGCTCTCACGCCACTTGAACACACAACTATTCACACAGTCATATGTAAACACTTGCAGGTGCCACAATGCCTCCTGAAATGTTTTGTGCTTATTTTGTGCCCTTTTTTTCTCTCCTCTCAAACCTTTTTATTTTTTATTTTTTGCCCTGTATTTTTTTTTCTAGTGTTGCCTTTTAGTTTCACAATGTTAAACCAATAAAGTTGGAATATTGTTAAACAAATCATCATATTTACCTTTCATTTGGCAGCATTGACAACTTTCAGAGCTTTTAATTTACATGTCAAATCACAAGTGGGATGATTACACACGGCCAGGTTTCAGTCTAAGGCTTCATCGCCATGGTTACAGTTGAAAGGCTAGTTGCCAAGGACAACAGAAGGTATCAAGTTCAAGCTTTGTCTTGCCCTGTGTGTGTGTGTGTGTGTGTGTGTAGCTAATGCTAGGTCAACAAATTCTTGTAAAAGATTAACATCAAAGCAGAACTGAACAAATCACTGAATCAAATCATATTTACATGATCTTATATGTGCTGTGATATTATTCCCAAAGTCAGCCTCTTCTTATGAAATCCTGCATTGGAAATAAACTAATTTCCAGGAGACACATCCAGCACATAAAACCCCAACATGTCCTTTTTACACTTTTTTTTTTGCATGGATTAAACAAGACATAATGCATTAACCATTAAGTTTTAGAGGTGCTGGTAGGTAGATTTTTCTTACCTTTGGACAGAGCTAGGTTTACAGTGTTCATGCTAAGCTAAGCTAACTGGTTGCTGGCTCCAGCAACATACTTATCATTAAGACATGAGAGCGGTATCAATCTTTTCATCAAACTAATCCTTAAAATCCCACTCCACTCAAATATGTTTTTCTTCTTGTTCCTACAGTTGAAGGTTTGAGCTTCACTATGCAGAATGATATATGTGCAGAGTTTGTTTTCACATTCATCTGCTGAAGACAAAGTTTCTCTGTGCTCACTGAAAATCCAATTTTAAGAGGCGGGCCTACAAGCATTTGTGACATTACAAATAGTTTGGAAGCCAATCCTGATCCAATATTCAATTTACACTTAAGTGTGATGTGGAAACTTGAAGCCTCCAGGGCACAAACACTGAGAATGGACTTTTCAGTGAAGTAGGAGACATCTTGTGTCCAGCAGTTAAACTTCTGAAATGAAAAAATATTTCTATATTAATAGATCCTGAATTTCTTTTAATGAGTGAGAAGGAGAAGATGTAATTTTAAGGACTTTAACAAGATAATTGAACTTTTTTTTGTGGAAAAACCATATCAGACACAAATTATTATTCAAAGTAGAGTATTTATATACACCCTAAAACATGTCTAGAGAGGATCTTTAAATGTTTTGTCTCATTTTGCTGATAAACTATGATTTTAATAACTGAAGTTTTACCCTAATGGTAATCTTCAGTTGCTCCTGTCTCTGACTGTGTTGGTCAATATACTTGGAGTCTATTGGGGAAAACACTAATATAATCTACAGATATAACCAGATACTTATTGACGTTGTTTCTGATGTTGTACATACTGGGTGCACCACACACCCGCTCATGCCCTTAACCTTCACTCTCTGATAGTCCAGTGCACTGGTTCCCAACCTTTTTGGCAGGGAACCCATTAAAACAAAGACATTTCTATTTATAACCACTCATCACCAGCTACACATACCTACCAGCTGTGCCCAGTTTTTCCCTCGCTTTATTTGAATAATATTCAGAGCTAAAATTATCCAGTAAATTACAAGAAAACAAAAAACAAAGAATAGTGGTTATAATGGTTACAATTTGAAAAAGTATATTTTCAAACAAACAGTATATTATCAGACTGGGGTCAGGACCTCTTAGGGGCTCAAATCTGGGGGGTTAGCAGATGTTTGAAGGGATAAAAAGTAGATTTTTCTTGTGAAATACAAAATACTTTCACTTCTCAGGTCTCTCTCTTTTGTTTTCAACCACTAACAACTCATATCCACATTGAGGCCATAACCTGTGATGAGGGGTCACAAATAGACTCTGCTTCACTGCTATACCTGATTATATAATATAGATGATTTCATGGAGATGCTGGTGCCCCCCTTTGGCCAATACACAAGCTAATAGCCCTGTATTAATTTAGTATATGGTCACAGCTTTTTCTGAAGGCTACAAAAAGTGTCCTGTATATAATAAAGTTAATCACATGGACTCAAACTGGTGCTCACTTAGCTCGGTGATGATATTTACTTTATAAACCAGATACAGTGTTTACTTTTTACTGGACGCAACAGTCGACATGTTTTTTGAAGTTGAAACTGGTCCAAAGTTTATCACTGCCATTTGCAAACATCAGTGACACTGAAATGATTTGCCTGCACTCTTTGTACCATTAATGTCTGAACTGGCAGAAGAAACCTCCACTCTGTTCAAAACATCCGAGTTTGTTTTCCACATGCTCGCTGAGTCGTGCTCCTGCCAGGACACACAGTTTCCAGGGTCACTGCAAGGTTCTGCTTATGTAGCAAAAAAAAATGTCGGTTCTAAAGGAAGTGTTTGTGTTTGTGAGTGTCTACTCGTACACTCAAGAATCACAGTCCGTCCAGTTGACTGCATTCTTGAGCGAGGTGTGTGTGTGCTTATGGGTGTTTGTGCAGAGCAGCCTGTTATTCTTCCAGTGGCCCACAGTCCCAAACTGGCACTGTTTCCCAGAACTGAAGGGAGTTTGAGGAGTGTGTTTTTTGGGACAACCACACCTCAATTTATATTCACTAAGTCCATAAAAAAACAATCTGCAACCATGCACTTAGTCTGTGACCTTAATGGACAGCTTGTGATGCTGTATCAAGAATATCTCTTATGGGCTTTTTAATAAGAGGCAGAAAATCCTACAATCTGCAAACTTTTAGCTGACAAATAACCTTGTATCCATACAATGAGGATGTTACAATTCAATTCACCTCAACTTGTAACATCTCAGCTCACTCTTGTTGCAATGCCACACTGCATATATCTTTATCTTGATAATATGATGGACTAGGAGCTGTTTGTAGGCAACCCTTTCACACACCCACAGCAAAATGACTAACACAGACTCATACCTACCCAGCCCTTTTACATACACTGCTATTCAATACCAGACAAAAGGAAGGGTGTGCAGTCACAAATTATTGGAGTTGCCAGGTCAGGAGAGTGATTGATTAGGAGGAGATGGGAGATGTTATATGTGGGCATGGAGTGGTCTTAACTTGCCTCAGCTAACCTGAATGCTGTGTTCAGTAATCTAATACAGCAGCAGACAGAAACAATGCATCAGATTTAGGCTAATTTTCTCAGCTAACCATGCAGTGAACTTCGAATCATACCAAGAATACCAGAACTGAGCAATGTTAGCTTGGCTATTAACTGAAAAACTTGAATGTAGAAAACAAGTCAGCTGTTATCTTCTCCCATGACCCAGAACCTCAGTCAGGAATGTCCACTATTTTAATTTTAGGTTAGTTTTTTTTTTTTTTTTTAATTCAACAATTTGTGACTAAACAGCCCATGTTTAGTTGGTTTCTCACTTATTTTTTGGTGTAGGGAGTGACTGAGATAAGCTTTAAGGACAAAAATCCTACTTATGTGTGAAAAATGTGACCTGATGAGACACTAAAAACGATGATGGAAGACTGATACTGAGGAGATAATGCTGGGATGTTATGATGCAGCTTTACGTGTGGTTACTCATACCATAAAAAGGAGGTTGACTGAAATAAACAAAACATAAAAGCCTCAGTCATGCCAGAAATGTGTCCTGTCATCTGACCAGCCTACAATCAAGATGAGTAATAGTTGAATCTAAGAGAATTGAGCAGTTTTGACTCTGAGAAAAAGGGTAAACTCCTGTGGCAAAAAAAGCAGTTCCTCCCTCTTGTGCACAGCGATAAAAACCACATCCGTTTGTCCTGTGGTCAAGGCTACATTTACTCAGCTGTCCAGCCAGCTGCTGTAACAGAGTTCACAAAGCATTTGTTCCATTTCAATTATAGACTGTTCATGACAGTTGGAGCTTGATCCTGCACAAGAGTTATCATGTCTTATTACAGTCCATGCAACTGCACCACAAATTATAGGTGAAGGCCTTTACATTTGTATAATAGATATAGGCTGAGCACTGCCACCTGGTGGTTCTTCGAAATAAGAAGTACAGAAATAGAGACCAACTTTTGTTTTGGCATCATTAAAATATGACAGAATAAGCTTTATTAAAAATGTAAAATATTAAAAATATCTTCATTAGAACAGGATGTGCTTAATATAACACAGACATATTCACTTTCAAAACATAATTCTTTAGGCAGGGTAAAGTCATGGTTCATAAGCTATACCCTCTACTTATGAAGGACTCTGTATGTGCAAGATTTATTTTAAATCAATCACCTATTGCTTAACAGGTTTTATGATTAACACATTATTAAGGCCAAAGTAAAACACAAAAACACTTTATTCCCTCTTTTTATTTGTTATGTTGGCTAAAATGGCCTGCAGAACTTTTTGGAAAGAGGAGAAAACATGCTGCAAGATACCGAGGGGAGTCTTGTGGTCCAATCAGCTGTAGCATCAAAGACGTCTTTCAGAGAAACTCATGTTTCCCAGGAGACGTCGTCCTGTTTTAGGCTTTTGCGGAACTTCTGGGTCTCTCTGAGAATCTGCAGATTTTTGTGAGTGGCCGCAGCTTTCTTTCCCTTCTGCTTAGTCTTAACAGGCGAAGGATTGGGCGGTCTGATCCCACTCAGCTTCTTGACTTCATTGGCACAGGGCTGCTGCTCACTGCTGTGGGTCCATTTATGGACCTGTAGAAGAGCAGAAGACAGAAAACATCAGACACGCAACTAAGGATGGTCATCAGCCGACACTTCAAAACAAGCACTGGACGCATTCAAGTTTCTGAGCCTCTGGGTTGTACTGAGTGCTGGTTCACATACCGACTGCTGGTGTTTGCGGAGTTTCGTGATCTGAGCTCCCTTCTCCTCCATTCTGGCAACCAACCTTTCCAGTTCTCTCTGCAGGTCCTGCCTGTGCTCCCGATGTTGGGCTGCATCTACCTGACGCACCAACTCCTGATGCTCACTGACACACACAGAAACACAGATTACTACACATGAAAATAACCAATCTTTAGAAATTAATCATAGTTATGCATTAAAAACAAATCAAATCCTAAAAAGAAAATGAGAAATCCCATCCCTCCATTATGTCAACATATTGTATTAGTATCATGAAAGAGCTCCCATAGAGTTGTTTACTCACAAGCTCATCTGCCCTAGCTCGTCCTGCAGAGCCAGGAGCAGGTCAGACAGCGAGCCCAGTGATTGGTCTGCTTGTTCTGGCTTCCTTTCAAGCTTGTGAGAAGTGGTGGAAGTTGGAGAAAAGGCCTTTTGGAGGCTCTTCTTGGCTCCACAGCCAGACCTGTGCAGAGCGCTTACTCGTTCACACAGCTGAGGCTGATGGTGCTTCATCATGTGAAGGATACTTTGTACGTTGGCGTGGACTGAATGGCTTGGGCTTGTCGACTGTGAAGGTAGAGGGAATCAAAATCAATCAGAAGGAATCAAACGGATAATATTACATGGTTTTTAAGAGCATCAGAACTGACTTACTGTTCCTGCAACAAAGGGCATTTTTTTGTGCCTTAGGCCGCTTGGTGATGCCAGCTCATTCTGTCTGGATGTTTTCTGAGGTAGAAGACAGCTGTTATCACTACTGTATTATCCAAACAAACATTTCTCTCATCAAGTAAATACAGGTAATCAAGTAGCTGTAAACTGTTAGAAAAGTACCCTGGTGGTCTTATTTGTTTTCTTCTTTGGCTTAATCTCCTCAGTAGTTGGTGAAGACAATCGAAGGTTGACGTCCAGCTCCCTCCGCAGCTGTGGATGTGCCAATAACAGCATAATTCAAATTTCAAAGAAATATTATTTCTTTTTTTTATCCTTTTAAATATTATTTTGACATTATTACACAGCATAAAGCACCTTTTACAGGAGGTTGAAGTAATATAACAACATAAGAAGATTCAAATTTGGCTATGTTTTCTACTAAATACGTACATGTTGTTGTATGCAGAATTAGCAAACAAAGCGAAAAAGTTGAGTCTTGACCCAAAAAGAGTGTACAAATGTGTGTGTGTGTGTGTGTTGACTTGGACTGACCTCGTCCGCCTTCTCCTGTACAAGTTTGCGCTCATGCTCTTCTTTCAGTAGTTTCTGCTCCAGAATGGCAAGCTTCATCTGAAAGTTTATCACAGCACTCTTGTATTGATATCATGAATATATTTCTCAGCTTGTGATGATTAGTTGAATATACTAATGAACTGGAAAACTGAGACGTACCTCTGCCAGAGTTTGGGTTCTACTCAATCTGAAACACTCCGATTCAAGTTTCTCCAGCTTCTCCCGCTGAATTTGGTCGTCTGAACTGCTTGGCTGCTGTTTCTGCAGTGAAGCCTGGTGGGGAGTTAAAGGGAAGACGGATTATGTGGCTGTTGACTTATACTACTTAATAACAGGAGTGCCAGGAAATTAAAGGGTTACGTGTAAAAATAATATAAGTAAATAATGAGTGAATTCAATTTTATATAAAAAGTATAAACATTATTTCCAGACTATTTGGCAAACATAAACAATCTTGAATATGGTTAATATCAGGCTTATTGTTAGGATCTACTTTTAAATAAAGATTTTTATATACATTTTTTGTTTTGTAGTTGTACCTGATTCTCCATCACAGCATTCTTCTCCTTTTTGGCATTTTCAACCATCTTCCTCATGTAGTCCAGCTGCTTCTCAAGAACCTTACAGCGAGCCTCCGCTGACTGAAGCTTTGAGTCCAGCTCTGTAATCATAAACACAAACACACAACTATTAAAAACATGTACAGAAAATTATTTGCATTTTCATCCTCAATGTCTAAAAGGTGCCCACTGGCCATCACTTACCTTTCCTGTTAGAGTTATCAGTTTCATGCAGGCTGATTGCTGGTTGGCTGTGCGTGGTGTACGCTGTTGTGATCGGCTGTTCCTTCTGGGCATCCTGGGAGTAATGCTGGTAGGTCTTTTCCGCTTGCTTCCTTTCCAGCTCCAACCGCCTGATTTTCTCCTGGAGGGTCTTTAATGCATCCACAACAGCTGAAGAGGAGTTCAACAAGAAGAGAAAAGCTTACCTTTGATTGTAACAGCAGGTGGCCATAACCAAAACCTTGTAGGAGACGAGCCCCATGACATAAGCATTGAGCCATACCTTTACTGTCAATATTAGGTTTGGGCTGTGAGGCCTGAGGGCTGTTTATCTGTGAGTCCATGCTGATGGATGAGCGTGCAGGGAGCTCCAGCTCTCTTGGTGTTGGTAGTATCCTGTCTGGAGGCTGGTAATAGCTTCCAATGTAACTGTTTTTGGAGGGTGAGTCTAAAATCTACAGACAAGAAGGAAGAGAGGTCACTTTACATGATGTAAGAGGTTATCGATTAATTGTTTAGTCTATACATTTTCAGAAAATAGAGAAAAATGCTCATCAAATGTCCAAAATTGTACAAAAATGTATTCAAATGTTTTGTTCTGTTCGACTAACTTACACGTAAATCCTTACATTTGTGGAGCACGAGTCAGATAAGTTCAGTGTTTTCCTGGATTTAATGAATGAGACGACTGACCGATTATCAAATTTACTGCTGTTAAATAATTAATCTAAACACACTAGATTAACTAATAATCTAAGCACAACGCTGTGCACCAGCAACCAGGAGGTTGTTTTCAAAACAAGCGCACCGTTAAACTCTTAAAAACTTCAAGAATTCCAACATTGCTAATGTTACGTAAACAAAAACAACCCGATTTATTCACAATTAACGTTACGATATTTCGTTAAAAGACAGTGCTAACTATCTCTATCTGACGCCGTCCTTTAAACAAATGTAACAGCTGTCGACCACTTAGCGAAAGTAACGCTTAACAACAATACCAAAGCTAACGTGTTAGCCACACTGGGAGCTAACGGCTGACGCGATGGTTACCTGATCGCTGTAAGTCTCCATTCTGTGATAGTCGTTTCGAAAATAATCATAAGCTTATATCCAATGTTCTCAGGCTGCTTATGTTGGTTGTAAATGATTGTAATGCGGCTAACTGACTTCTTCCAGCGACTCAGTTGTCCTGCTGTCAGCCATCAAACCAGGCAGTCCGGACTTTTTAAATTTCCCTCCTCTTTGCCGCTTTCCTCGCTGTAGTTCCGCCTGCGCTCCTCCTTCACCATCACAAGCTAAACTGTTACATATTTTCTAAGATAATGTGAAGAGAGAGAGAGATTGCAACATCTGATAAAGGTTTTGTTACGGAAACACCATCAGGCACATTTTTTCCATCATATTATATAACACAGAGAGGGTGACACTTGCCAGAATGGTTGTATTGTGGTTTCCCCTATAAACAATATCAGCTCAACACTTACAGTATACCACACACTGAGAGGAAATATTTTAATAAGATAAAATCAAATGTTGAGAGTTAATCGTGCCCAGACTACATCTTTACAGGCATTCCATGCAAACTCACATGTTGGCAAGTTGCCTACCTGTCAAATGGATGTTTATAAAAATGATCTACTTTAAATAAAGTGCTGAAGTGCTGTGACTCATTGTTTATAATATCCACCTTTACCCTTTAAGAAAAGCTAAAACCAAATAGAAATCTAAAACCTTGCAAAACGATTGGCAGTAATGTACAGTCGGGCTGTAGCCCGCATTTTAGAGATACAGAGGTCACAAGTCCTGCCTGCAGCTTTATAGATAAGAAGTATTTTTTTTGCCTGATTTTGTTACAGCAATGTCTAACCTGTAGGATTTTATTTATATTATTTAATAATTAATATTTCTTAAAAGGGTCTTATTTTTATATGTAAATGTTACAAACATTGATGCATGGAGTGTATGTGAAACTTTGGTTTTACTAATGAAATCTGGCATTATGAACATTTTCCTTAACCACAAATAGGTAATATGGAAAACTATTTAGAGTAGATTCAACTATATTGTCATTGAACAAGTACAAGTACTTAACCATGTGATGCAGTTGGCATCTAACCAGAGTGCAATTTAGGCATAAAGTGCTGATGTGTCTCGGACTCAGAGCAGCTTACAGGATATACAAGATGTAGATATACAGATATACACTTGTGCAGTGATGCAGTATGTTAAATAAAGCGGCATTGTGGTGAATAAAGGGTTCAGTTTGTTAGGGTTTATTACAGTTCAGCAGAGAAACAGCAGTATAGGGAAAAAAAGGCGTTCCAACCCTGATTTTTACCAGTTTTAAAAGTTATGCATAATAATTGTTTGTAAAACCACCATATCACCCGAAAATATTAACATGACCACAATGTCTTCAGTAGCAGCTTTGGCTTTACAGGATCCCAACAGGTCGCCCGATTGGACCAGGGCCTACTTTGCATTAGGAAAATAGTCATCTTACGGTCTGCAAAATGTGCAATTGAAATGCATCTCTTTGAGGCATGGGCGCTGTCCCCTAAAACCAATGCTAAACCAAATTTTCTTCACTAAGGCTATTGAAGGTTAGTAACGTGTCATAGCCAGTCTATTAATCAATGACTCGGTGTACATTTGCACAGCTGTATGCAAATACAGCCTGCTACATATCTGCAGTATGTCAGGTGTGTTGCACTGAGAGAAGTTACCTGCGAGACTTGTTTTGCTATTTGCAAAACACTTGTGTTTCTTTTTGCAGATTTTTGCATCTTTTGTAGATTTCTATTCTCTACTTTCTCATTTACAACAAACACACTTGTCCTGAAAACATACTTGCATTACATGGCTCAACAGAATCGCATTTCAACTTCTATCAGTCAATTTCACATGTTGACATTCACATATTAACATATTGTTTAACTGATCATTTTGGTAAGTAGTTTGACAGTTCACTTGAATACAAAAGGGGGTTAAATACAACACTATTCGAGTGGAAATGTACAACATCTCCCTCTCTCTCCCTGTCTGTTTTTCTGTCTCTGTTATTTCTGATAAACAAGAGAAGGGGGGCCAGCCACCGACGCAATGTATTATGGGAGATGTATTTCTGAAGCGCTAGACCCCGCCAGGCACAGTGAATGTTAAGAGATTTAGAGAATCCAACTCCCATAAACCCTCCCCCGGGAGCATGGCAACTCCCCACCAACCAATCATTTGTCAGAGTCCTCATAGTACCGCCCCTAGAATTCCAATGAACGCCGCTCATTGGCCGGCCCGTTGTGCCAATCAAACGCTAACTCCCGAGTTGTTGCCTCCTGCCGTTTGTACCCTGGTAACTGGTCAGTGCTGTAAGCAAGGCGTCCCGTATCAGAGGAACTGCGCCAAAGAATGTCAATAAAGTGAGTATTTGAGTATGACACTTTTTACTTTTGGCACACGTTGAAAGCTTTGTGTGTGGGAATGTTGTTTTTCACCGCGGTTCTGCGGTACTTTACCGGTGTCTTTGTTAACGGGCAGCTTGAAAGACCAGGCAGAGAGAGATTGAATGGAGCTCACTAACGTTAACTGACAAGCTGCGTATTTGTACATTTTTTAATCATGATAGTCATTTCAAAAGCTTATTATCGTTTGCACAATCGATAGTTGGCAATAACACTTTAACTGCCTGCTTATGGAGGACAGTATACTAGTTAAAGTGCAGGATATTTATAAAACCAGGCTGTTTTTCTTGGAAGAAGGTAATAGACCAAGTGTCACTGTGGTGCAACTGATACATTTCTGGTAAACAATTTTCAACATTTTCAACAACCTAACCGGTACTGGATTTTTGAAGCCGATACAGAAATCCTAACAGATTTGTTGTAACAATCTGATAGTGATGTATTGCCGATTTTTTTTTTTTTACATAAACTTCTAACATTTACATGTTTGATAAATTCCTTAACTTTGCTTATTAAGAAATTGTGACCAGAGTGAGGTCAGGTGTTATGATGACATATAACATGTGACAATATAAATTTGTCAGCTGCCTGAGATTTTTTCCATACCATTCATATTGATACCGTGGCATTGATACCTTTTAATTTAGTGTGATATCAGTGTGATTTTTTGCAGCATTGTAATGAAGTACCTTCATTTGATTGGTACTTGGTTTGCTGTTTTTTTAAGTCTATAAACAGAATGTTATTTGATTTTCAAGAAAATTTACTTTATCACAATATATATTGCAATATAAAAAATGCATATATAGATAGAGGTTTTATCCATATTGCTCACGCCTATGTAGTACTGAGCATGACATTTTACAGTTGAAAAATAAACTTATATGCTCCCTGGTGCACAAACTACGTAATAGCAGCAGTGTTTCTAAATTACAGCAAATACATTTTTGTGCTTGTTGCTTATCAGCAGACATCCAGTATGTGCTGATACCAATATATGTATATGTGAGGTGTGATAAGCTAATATTGGCCAGAAATATCGGCTGGCTGAATTATCAGTCAGACTCTAATTCTGCCATGCTATGTTTGACCGCTCCCCATAAGCATGATATTCAAAACATCTAGCAAATGTTGTTTGAACACACTGCGATGCTGTGATGTAAACTTGGACTGTTTCATGTATCATTTGTTGTGCAGCCTGTTGTAAGACAGCACAAGCATTAGTCCTACGTCAAAAGATGGAAGTGCAGGACCAGGAGTCTCTGGGGAGATGGGACGGGCTGGGCAGCCGGGATGCCAGCTCCAGATCTGCAGCCATGGAACACATCGGCCAGGAGGTCATGAAGAAAGTTGAGGCTATCGGGCCCATACCAGCATCGCCCCTCTTGCCTCCAGCACTGGGAAGCCTGCCTAACAGTGACCTGAATGACATCCTGGCTCACCTTCTCATGCTCTCCAGACGATGTCCTTTCGAAGATGTCAAGGAGCGATGCATTCGGCTTCTAAAGGCTGTCCAGGTAGGAGATTCATACAGTTTATATGAGACCATGGTGAGCCTTTTTGTACTAAACCAGCACCAGGCAGTCATACGTCCTCTCATACTAGGGCTTATGGTATTGTTCTGCTGCCATCTGCCTCTCTTCACCTCTTTATAACCATTGTAAACATTGTGCTTGAGTCAGAACCCTGTGCTAAGACCAATGCATGTTTTGTCAAGTGAATTACGGTCAATGACACGGTGAGACACCATGAACTCATTAACACTTAAACACTACAAGAGCCAAGGATTTACCAATCCAACCCTTCAACCACATGCACGCACAAAGACGAGCACATCAAGAATTAGTAAACAGTATATATTACAAGTATACAGAACAAATACCATTTCATCTTTAAACCTAGAGACTTGATTAATTTGATTGTCATCAGACTTTGGCTTAATTAGGTGAGTGAAAAGAAAGTAAGACTATTGTTATCTAGAGTTCATTAAGCACACTTAGGCTGAAAAATGTGCAATTTAATCAAAAATACCTGTAGTAATTACTGTTATTCAAGTAATAAGCTCATTTAACTCAAGATCATAAGATGTTCACATGACTAAGGGTTTTAAAAAGCTGAAGATACAAAACAAGTTTTTAATTTCTTACGTTTTATTTAGATGGTGGCAGCAATTTAGATGATCCAGAGAGTCTTACATCGAGTACAACAGTAGAATAACCTTAAATTCCTCGATCACCGTGGTTACAAGCAACACTATGGTAGACTGTTTAAATTGGCCACATCATGGACATAAACTGGTGCTGTCCATCATAAGTTGCTAAAGGACTGAACACATGAGATATTGTAACTGTAATCATACAATATATGTTATGACTTATAAAAAATTGTCAAATTAGGAACAGTTATAACAGTATATAGATTGCCATCATTATAATACATGAAATTGAACAATTATGCAACAATTTGCTTGATTGTTTCTTGAAAAATAAAACAAAGAATGACCAGTTTCGGCTCCGAAATGCATTTTATGATTTCATTAAATGTTTTTGTCACAGCCACACACAGCTCCACCTATAAAACCATCATTGACGCCGCATTTTCACACAGAGCTAAGACATGTTTACTGAAAACACTCAGTAGCACTCGCCATCATCAACATCACGCCAATATGAACCCTTGCATTTCTTACATAATTTTTAATTTTTTTTAACATATTAGGTATGGTCTGTCAGTTCGATGTTTCAGTTTGATGATTACATATTTTTTTTTTTTTTTGCACAGTGCTGTTGATATGTTTGATTTGTAGTGTGACAGGTGTGACAGTCTGAAGTTCAGTTATTAATGAATGCAGGGATATAATATTACAGGCTGGCTGAAGGGGAAAAAAATGGCTGCCAATATAAACATTATATGCTTATATCAGCTAAACTCAATGCTAGCACTATCAGTATGCCATGAGAGTTTTCTTGTTATTGCAAATGTGGTTGGGTATAATATGGATTCAGGTCACTGCATGTACCTGTATTTTATTTTTATCGTATCTTCTGAACTAGCCATCTTTTCTCGTCCCTACTAACACTGATAGAATCCCTAAGAGGTGTACAAGGCTTGAAATACAAATAATATTTTATGATGGTTAATGTTGGCGCTAAAGCATTTTGGATTTATTGTATTATGTCTGTTAAAATTGAGATTATTTACTTGTGGAGAACAAAAATATTGGATTTATCTTGGCTTTAGTGTGGTGTTAGCTGTGGCCTGTTCCACTTAATGAGTCCTCTAATAACACACAAAAACTAAGCCTGACAACTTTTGATGGCCTGACATGTTGTTATTCTTAAGAAATAAACTGTTTGGCAGTGGCATTAATTCCTGTTTATGCAGAAGTGTTTTTGGAAGATGGAGGATAGGGGCAGAGAGAGATGAGAGAGAGAGAAAGCTGCTTTGCGGGTTTAGTGGTGCTCCACAGTACACACCGTCTGGTATTTTTGAATTATGCTAAGCTGCATTTGCCAAGGGCTTGCCAAAGAGTGCATTTATGAGCCCAGTGCGGCAGCTCATGTCGTTCTGGTCCCACGGTGGAAGACCCCCCTGACCAACACACACACACACACACACACCTTTCTCATGTCAGGGATGGAAGGGGGTAAAGGGAGGGGTGCTTGGGCTCAGACAGACCTCTAATTCCAGCAGATCCGCTGATTAAAGACAAAATCTTTGAAAGCACAGACAGTCCTTTCCTCATGGCAACCCCCCTCCTCCATAAGAGGAAGGCCTCCTGCTTGGCTTGAATAATGTCCCCTAATACCTCTGTAGCTCACAAAAATTTAGCCTGAGAAAGCAGATCCAGTAATAATTTCTAACAGAAGAAATGTGCTCTTGTATGAAAAAATCAAATTCCAGGCATTGAAGTAGATGGTTAAGAATAAAAAGCCTTTAATAATATGTGCCAGTACATTAAAAAATATGCCAATGCGCATTGGCACACTTACACCCAAGCAGTATTTAGACATATTGGGAAATATGCTTACTTGCTCTCATATATGTCGGTTAAATATGAAGCTACAGCTAGCAGCTGGTTAGCTAAACTTGGCACAAAGACTGGAAACAGGGGAAATGACTTGCCTTTCTTTGTTCAAAGATAACAAAATCTGCAGCTCACTATGTTATATATCGTTTGTTAAATTCATAAGAACAAAGTCAGGGGTGCAAACTGGCGATGGCCCAAAAAAGTGACAACATTTTTTTGCCTGAATACAAAGAAAATTATCAATGTGCAGCACCCAGGCCCCTTCCCATGATGCATGCTACATTTTTCTATATGAGCTCTGTTCAAGTGACACATAAAAGCCTGCCAGTTATATTCAGACCTACTATATGAAGCAGTGCTAATAATAAAAATTCCCCCCAACCACTCACCCCAGTACCCTCCCATCCACCCATTGCAGTCCACCCCACCAAATCACATTACTGCTTTTTTGCCTTCTTTGCCTGATCCAGTACTTCCAATGCTTTCTTCCTCTTCTGAGCACCTATGTGCCTTACTTTGGCTTGCCTGTCCTCCTTCACTGCAATCTTCGTGCTTTGCTCGGCACTGGTTGTTGTATTTTCAACTAAGAGCTGATCTAGTGGAATTACAAATGTTAACCAACATTAATCATATCTTTTAAAAGAACATATTTACGAGCATGTTACTTCTGTGAATTATTGAATGACTTCTGTGAATTATTTAAAGAATATTTAAAGAATTATTCAAAGCTCTTTTGACACTTTAGTCCTTCAGTACCTTCCTATCTGTTGTGTAACGGAGTGTTACAGGCCACACAGCGCAGGTCATATACAAATGCTTGCTGTCCTGTACCGTGCCATGCTGGTCAATGGAGAAGCGCCATAGCTAACTTAGCTAGTTACCTTAGCAAGGTAAGTGTGTTCCACGCTACCTGGAAGTGTAGCTCGCTGCCTGAAGCAGCTAAAAGTTATTTCAACTTTGCGGCACGAGACGGTGTATCCAGCAGCAGCGGAGTTTAGCTGACAGAGCAGACAGGAATGCCTTCTCTCAGATGAATATTAGTAATATTATAGTATTTCGCCAAAAGGTGACAAGTTTGCACCTCTGAAAGTGTAAAATGTGGTTAGCTAGCTAGCTGTTTGCCCCTGCTTGCGCTCTTTGTGCTAAGCTAAGCTAACCATCTACTGGTGATAGACTTATATTTATGGTACAGACATGAGATTGGTATTGATCTCATATAACTCAGCAAGAAGACAAATAAGAGTTTTTCCCCAAATCACCTGGAATTAGATTTTCATGCCCTACCCATGGATGAAGGCATATTTTTTTTGCTCATAGAATCAATAACATCCATGTGATACAATAGATATTCAGTACCATCTCTCATCCAAGGTGACAGACCCCTCTTCAGTCCTCACAGTTGCCTCACTTTCCTTTTTTATGTAATCTGAGTCTTTGTTTGTTTTTCAAGGCACCCTGTGAATATGGAGGACAAGCTGTGATCACAGTTGAAGGAATGGGCTTTTGGGCTCCAACGATGTTTGCTGTGTTATGTTGCCCCGATGTTGGTGAAGGACAGGGGTCAAGGGTTACGGGGTCGCGGCTGAAAATAGGGTTCTGTGTGCTTAGGGAGGGTCAGGTTCCCATAAGCTGACCCTTGTTGAGGGTCTGGTGGGGTGAACACACCAGGGCCAAAACCGCTTACCCATGCAGTTCTGCGAGTATGGTCAACATACGCAGACGCTGTCAGAGGGTCATCCTGGGGCTTATGAAGGCCGGTGACCTCGCTGAGCTTTATTGATCGAACGCATATAGGAACACAGGAGTAGCAGTGGGCACAGACGCACTATATTCAAACACACATATGCACATGCACACAAATAATGAGAGACAATAGTAAGTGTTTGTTCTGAGTCTATGAAGGGGGTGGGCAGACTACATCGGCCGGCTCTCTCTCTGGTCACCATGTTCCCTCGCTGGATGAAAGGAGCCCAGTCTTGGGCTGCTGGACAGAGACAGAGAAGGGTTTCTTTGTGTTATGTAATTACGCCATTGTGTTAGCCCTTTACCCTAACTTGAATTAAGAGCTACTCTCAAACGGCTGTGGATGTTTCAAGCCTACTCTTTTAGCTTCTAAAGCCCACTCTCATTAGAAAATTGGAGAAGAAAATGTAGTTGTCGCCATCATAGGAATTCAGAATCTTACCTTAGTAGTATTGAAGCTTTTTGCACAGTCAAGTGCTTCTTTCTCTAATGTCCTACACAATACACAATTCAGCATTGTACAGAAACACATGGTCCCAGTTTGTGCCTCTCATTTATTAAAATTACATTCAAGTCATGAAGCTAAGCATTTGTGTTTCTGAGAGATAAACCCTTGGCAATATTTCAAAAACCTAGAAGGTTGTTCAACAACTTTTACTGCACTTTTGAATTAATTTCCAGGATCCTCCAGACTCTTTAGTGCATCAGGATAAAAAAATATTCATTTTGCTGTGTTGTAAAGAAGATTCTTAACCTGTTTCTCCAGGTTGTGATTCAAACAAACAAAAACTGTAGCCGATTGAAGTTTTATTTTCAGGTGTTGTTATCTACGTCAATGTTATTTTCCATTAGTCTTAATTTTCATACATTATAACTAATGACAATTTCATTTTTTCTGGTATTGTTCAAAATAAGAAGCCATGTTGTTTTAGACACAGAGTATTTTTGACCTAGATCTTGCTTCTTTCACTGCGGAAAATCAGAGATTATTGTTTTTTAATTGTTGTATAAACCATTAAATTTGTGGGTAAAGCGACAGTCCTATAGTTGACTTTAGCCTACTTGTCTCTGAGGAAGGCAAAGCTCGTGCATGTTTCAAGCTTATGACACTCTTCATTTTTTACACATACTTATTTAGCTAATTGTGGCCATTTAGGATGACTCAGCAGCCCCTGTAATAAACACCTATGTGTGATTAATTAAGTGAAATGGCTTCCTGAGTCCAACCTCCTAGAATAAGCCAGAACACATTTCTATCTACACATGGAAAGCTTTGGAGTTTCTCCGGTCCACCCCCAGATAATTTCAGATATTGGTCACATTGCTTTCTCAGAATTAACTTTACATTGAAGTTACATAAGGTCTCTGCCATACAGGTTTTAGAGGGTGTGCACTGCCTTTGAATCCATAATCGTCCAACCATACATATTATTTCAGCATTGACGCACAGTCATAAAACACTGGTTTTTGCAGTATTTGCAATCCTTGCACGCAATCAGTCTTCATGAGGAGTCCTCCTTTGTGTTGGTCTCAAAGGTTTCTTCCATTTGTATTCAGCTTCTCTGAGGGTCTAAGGTTGGTGTTGCCTGGTAGCTTGTGCTTTGATTCAATTCATTTAGGATTTTATTGCATAATTTGTGATTCATTTGACCTCTGAAGACTTGTTTTCTGTACAAGCTTGTCTCATGACTTGCTTGTGCTAAGGCTGTAAAAACAAACTTGACTTGTCAACCTTGACAGGAGTGTTGACAGATGCAATATTGCTTTTCTGAGAAGGCTAAGTCAAAGTCCGCTAGTAGACCGTGACATTAATTTAGAGAATTGTAAACATTTTTGCTTGCTCTGCCACAGTGGCAGGAAGTTCTCTCCTGATCTTTTCTTTATACGCTTTTGTGCAGGAATTTGTTGCATTTGTGTGTATTCGTACCTTTCAGTGTCTCAATGAGTCCTCTCTGGGCTGCCTCTGCTTTACTGTGTAAATAGTGTGAAGACCCATGGAGAGAAAGCCTTGTGGTCTGGACAGATCTGCTGGATTATGGGAGATCGCTGCTAGTGAATGTTCGAACCAGGTCAGACAAATTGCATAGTGAGGGGGGAGAGAGAGCAGCAGCAGTGGCAGCAGGCAGTGACCTTTGGCACAGTAACTGTACAGTGAAATGCTCCGTGGATATGGAGGACGTGATAGAGAAATAAAGCTGTGGATTTACAGCTGCCAGCCAGCTGGGCAGAGTGATGGGACAGTGTTGATAGGGTCTGGGGTGGATGTGTGCTCTGGCAGTTGTGCCTTAGTCTGTGGGATGTTCAGATGTACACAAAGCTTTATGTTGCATTCACATTGTGGCTACTTAAGGCTTTGCTTCACTCCTAGAAGCCTTTTTAATGTTGTTTTTGGCTTTGGTGAAGCTGATAACAGCGATGATAGCTGAACAATGGTGTAGGTCTCTTTTGATGCACTGTAGTTTCTTTGCTGGTGCTTTTCAAAGCTCTGGAAATTCACTGTATCACCAAATTAATAGCTTCTTGGCAGTCTTCTTTATATAATTGCACAAGTTTTATCTTTGTGCCAAAAATATCTGTGAACAAAAATGCTCAATCCACCTCCAGGTGAGCAGCTTTCTCTATGTACAATAAGGATTTAAAACCACAAATGATACAGTATACACAATACATTCTTCCAATAAAAATGGTTTCATTTATAAAGTATTGATGTACACACAGGGAACACAAACTTGCTGTGTATCTTAATTCCTGAATAGCATGGCATTTGTGTATTTAGATCAGTTTGTGTCTAGATCATTGAACAGAAAAAAAGATCTTTATAATATCTTGACATTCCATCCAAACGTCTGTTTTGCCAGGATATTTAAAACCATTTCTAACATGGTAGGAAAGCGTACTAACACACAAGCTCACACTTTGATCCTACAACACAGACAGACCCCCACCATCCAGCCAGTGCAGTATGCTGTCGGCTGCAGATTCGGGAAGACTAGAGAGGAGGGGGCATGTGGGAAGTGTGCAACTAGGTCACTGTCAATCCTGCTGTAAGCCTGAATAAATGATAAAAAAACACAATTTTCCTTATTTTGCCATTATTAGGCATGTAAAAAGCCTGGAAACATTTTTTTTGAGCGGAAAGAAAAGAAGAATCCTGTCTGTTTCATTTGTTCCCTGCAAGCATCATCAGTCTTCATCGAAACAGCTTTTTCACTAAGACATGTAAGGCCGTATTATCCCGACACAGAGGGAGCGAAGGGCTACTGTTGGGTATGGGCTTTTGCAGAGTGTAAGCAGTCGTCATGGTACCAGTGGCATGAGGTGCAATGATGGGGGATTGAGGAGGGGGGGAGTTGGTTGGCACCGTTAGTTGGGGGGTTGGGGGGGGGGGGGGGGGGTGCTGGCTGGTCTGTGATTATTTCTAGCTGTGCTATTCAGGAATCAAGAGGGAGAAAGGGAGGGTGATAGAAGAGTGGGGAAGAAAGTGCAATAGAGAATGTTAGAAAACATGTGGGCAGAGCACTGAAGGTCAAAGAATGAGAAGTGGTGAACAAGAGATGGAGGAAAGTAACAGTGATAGAATAGATTGTGTAGTCTTAACGGTGGGAGGAGAGAGGGGACCGGGTGAAAACGATGGAGGAGGTGGAACAAACACTGTCTTTCACTGTATTCAGTCAGCAACCTCCAGTGGAAAACTACTAGCACCCCTATCTTCCAGCTCTCTAGAGCTTGAGCCCAGCTTGGCCCAAAACCTGAATCATTTCTGTTGGTTCGGAACCAAACCCCATGTGTAATAGCTTTTAACGACCCCAAACCAGACTGAACCCCCTAGATTGCTGACAGTTTTCCTCATATTTGATTAATTGAATTGATTATCATGTTATTCTTTTCCTTAAGAATATTTTGGTGCAATCCCAGCTTGCAGTTGTCTGCGTCTGATCAGGCATACATACATCGCGAGGCTTGGCTTGTCTCACCCACACACCCCAAAACTGTGGAAGAAGGAGGAAGGGGGGGCGGAGGGGGTAGTGTGTGAAGAGAGGAGGCGAGGCGGTGGACAACACTAACAAAGTGCTGCAGCAGGAGGTGGGAAGGGAATAACAAACTCTTTTCTAACATGCACAGAAAAGGCACATGAACAAAAGCTGTAAGCCCAGCCTATCAGTTCAGTTTGTGAAAATAATAATACCCACGTTCTCCTGCTTGACATGTGCGCTCCAACCTCAGGCAGAGCAGAATTTGCTGTGTTGCTCCTATCAGGAGATGTAAGAATAGTGATAGGGTCATCACATGGTGCTATTGAGCAAGCCCTCTCTCTCTCTCTTAGTGCCATAATGTGATATTTATAACTTCCATATGGAATTACATTTCACTAATTATTTATAAAGTATCGCCCTCTGCTGCTTCGTTAGCTGCTATATTTATTTCTTTTTGTAGCACATCCCTCACAAGAATGTGTTCAACTTGGCTTCATGTTGGTTTTTAATGTTGCCTGTAGAGACTGAAGCTGAAACTGTAGCACTCAGTCATTCTGGGTGAGTGTCTAAATATCAAAGAAATCATGTCGGTTAAGCAGTTAAACATGTTCGATCCTTACGGGGTTGACTTGAACTGTTTTTCAGCCTTTTACAGCAGACATTTAGACTTAATTAATAACATAAATGATTGCTCAAACTCCATTTCTAGGGCTCTGGCATGCACATTGGCTTACTGACATGGTTTACTGGGACACTAATGGAATGGGGCCATCATTAATGTCATTAATCACACCTGTGCTTTCCTTGTTTCGACAGGTCAAAATGTCTGCTGTGAGAAAGGCCTATTGAGTCTGTCATCCTGTGACAGCATTGCATCAACCTGTAGCAACAGGCCTCTTTTCACTGACATGTCACAGTGGGGAAAGCACAGGTTTAAATAATAAAACGAATGATGGCTGAATTCCATTTGGCTGCCTTGGTTTCAGGTCTTGGTATTTTGCATGACGGCTCACTGTCATACTTACCGGGACACTTGAGTAGAGCGGAGCCGTCGTTAATGTTATTAATAACACCTGTGATTTTCCTACTATGACAAGTCAAAATGTCTCCTGTGAAATTGACCAATTATGTAACCTGAATATGAACCTTGGAACCAGCTGCCATGTACAGTATATTTCCATGGACGTCATTTCCATTGGAGATGGACTGAAACGTTTACACTTTCAGTTTGATTTTCTTAGTAAAGTCTCTCTTAAAATTACATTACATTTCATTTGGCAGACGCTTTTATCCAAAGCGACGTACATAACATCTTAACATTGTCTTCTTACTGTTCAACCACCATAATCTAGCTGAGAGAAGCTGTAAATTGATAAAAATGTTGACACGCTCGTCACAGCTCACAGCAATAAGTTTAAGGAATGATGATGAATGTTTGTAAATGCTAATTGCCCTGGGTTTTGCCTATCAGGCTACATGTGCACTTACTGGTGGAGGTTGTTGGGTTGAAAGCAGCTGTAGAGGAAGACTACTGGTACTACTTAGAGATTTTAAAAAAGTCTGTCCTCTCTTCTTCTCTGCATGTTTTTTATGGGTAAAAAGTAATTAAATACATTTTTATTTACATTGAATATTTTCCAAAAAAAGATCAGTTTTGATACAAATACATAACAACAATTTTTCACCTGAAAGTATCAGGTCTCTATCAGACACACACACACACGGACATACACACACAGATACAGTATAGAAGTGGCTGCATATCACCCCATATCACTTGTCTCATACACTCAGCCCCTGGCCCAGGACACTTCCATCTATCGACTTGTATGCCATCTGTCCAGGTTTAATTTGATTGAATTCATAAATGAATGATGAAGGTTATTGTCCAGTGGATGCAGTATTTGAAAAAAAAAAATCAATATGTGCCTTTCATCCTCCACCCTCTTATTCTTTAATGCTCTGCCTATTACTTGATGAAACAGAATGGGCCATTGAGTGGTTTCATCATTCACACACATACAGTATTGAGAAGCTGAAACAGCTGCAGTTTACCAGTGTGGACACATGAGGGCGCTCTGTACCAGTCTGTCGCTGCTTTGGCTCTTCTCTCAAGTTTGCTGGATGGGAATTTTCCATGCACTGGGCTGAATGCATGCAATGCTGCGCATGATTTTAATTTTTTCCTTTTGCCCCGGTCACTGGGCTGTCATTCAGTATGTGTTTGCGTGTGTGTGTGTGTGTGTTTATATGTGTGTGTGACTTTTTCTATGTGTTTATGTCTGTTTATATGTGTGCTGATCTGTCTTGTCTTTGAATATGATTCAGTGTGTGTGTGTGTTTACATGTCTTGAGAGATTTATAGCAGTGAGCATTGCAGGATTTAAAGGCATCTGAGGATCAGGTCACAAAGCATGAATAGCCCGGTGGCTGCGGTCCAGGCCCCAGTCTGAGGTAGCCCCTATTAGGATACAAACCACACAGGCTCAACACCAGGCTTAACCAGCCAGAATACACAAACAAAATATTAGGGTCACTCTCTCCTGGTTAGATCAGAAAACATTGTGTAACCACTGAATCTAAGCTGAATCCAGGTGAAAGCTGCAATTTTTTCATCGATTTGAGTTATTATATCTGCTTTTGGCCTGAGCAGGAGATGTTACTAAACAACACTAGATCAACAGAAACTAAATTGTAAGCAATTTTGATGCCAAATATGCCAAATATTTTCTGGTTTAAATGTGAAGAAATGCTGCTCTTCTCTGATTTATATCCTGTAATATTTTATGGATTTGGGACTTGTTCAGACAAAACAAACAATTTGAAGACATCAAATGGGCTTTTGGGAATGTGATGAGACTTTTTTGTAGACTTAACGAGTCAATGATTAATGAAAAAAACAGTTAACGAATGACTTAGTTGCACCCGCAGACAACCATAAAAAAGTTTTGAGGTTTAAGGACTGTAATTGGGATGTAGGTCAATGAGGAAAAAAAAACATTAAATTTGCAGCAGTGCTCATAAGTGCTCGTCCATCTCTGTGCACCATCCATTTTAGCAAAGACCCCACACTTTGAGACTTGAACTCAGCTGTGTCAGCACCTGATGGATCGTTTCCCATTGCAAGCATTGTGCTGGTCACCAAATGGTGTTGCTTCAAACTTTGCCCAGTGCCCATGTTAGCTTAGGCCTGGCTCTGATGTTGTTTCAGAGTGTGTAGTATTGTTTCAGGCCCAGTGTGGAGTGGTTGAGGGTATTGTGCTCTCTTTTCGGTGGGTATTGTCCCAAGCTGATGTATGTGTGCTTGTTTATGTTACGGGCCAGTTTGTCAGGACAGCGACAGTTTCACGCTACGGGACCTCCGCGTTCCCACAGTCGTTCACCTCTGACCTCAGCTCTTGTGAGTGTATGTGTGTGGTAGAGTAACAGAGGGAGAGAGTGTGTGTGTGTGTGTCTGCATGTGTGATTGACATGCAGTGTTTGTAAAGACTGCACAAGTAGGTTTGCTTCACAGTGTTTACTTTGGGTAGGAAAACACACACCCACACATTGACCAATTTGTCTCTACATGCACTTTCATGCTGGAGATTATTTAGTGTCATGTAACACAGACACAGTTTCAAAAATATGCATACAGTGTAGTCTGAATGTGTAAAGACAATCACACATTTTTGATTGGATTTTAAATAAAACAAATCACTGTGAAGTTTAGGTGTTGACTCCCAGCTTTAATTTGAGGATATTTACAGTATCTTTACATCGAAAGTAAATTAATATATACTTAAATCATATTTAATGTACTTCAGTGCCAAATTCTTTGCAGACAGTGACTGACTGAAGTCTTATGACCCACAGGCATGAACACATAACAATATTTGGTATTCTCACTGGTGATGATCTACTGCAGCCGTCTTCTTTTTTTGCTTGTTTTGTGGACTTCATGTCTTCAGTCTGTTCTTTAGCAATCGAAACACACTGCATGCTCAGTTGGACTGAGGTCTGGTGACAGACTGCGCTTGTCAAGAATATTATACTGCTTTGCCATAAAAACCTCTTTGGTTGCCTTGTTTTCAGTTCGATTCAATTTGAAATACTTTTTTCATCCATCAAGGGCTGATTTGTGGCAAGTAAGCTTGTAAACACAAACACACACAAACAATGAATTCACACATGTAGAAAACCGCAGCTTGTTGTTGCACAATTTGCCACATGAGCCCCCTCTAAATCTTGTTGAAGGTCGTCAATAAGGCAAAAAAGGCAAGTTTATTAAATAGCACATTTCAGCAACGAGGCATAAGATCATCTTGAGCTGCATTGTCCTACATTCGGGGGGTGAAATGAGAATACAGGTAGAACAAGACGTAGTAACATACATGCTTTTCTACTTCTACTACAACAACAACAACACCGGTGCATGTACTGAATTATGCTCACTATAAATTTGCTGTATTTCTCAGTGTAGTGGTATTTACGGCTGTAAGTGACAACCAGCTGTCACGAAGTTTCTAATTTTGTAAGCGTAACCATATACTGTGTGTGTCAAAATACTTGTGATGATATTGATCCACCAAACAGGCCTCTGAGGTCACTTTGAGGATGCAGAATAATTGCAAGTGATACTGACTCCACTGACTGCAGAGTACGTCTAGATGATATTGACCAAAATCAGATATTAATATATTGTGATCAAATATCTGACAACAATACCTGCGTGTATAATGTGATGATATTTTAGGGGTGCTGTGAGAAAATATTTACACTAAATAACATTAGAAACTAGAGAATTGTTACTGATGTGGACATGCTGCACTCAGCTAGAACAGTTAAAGCTAAAGCCACATACTGCATGTCGATGTAGATGGACATAGTGATGTGCTGTCAGAAATGCAAATAGGATTGGTTAACAAATGATCTAAAAATACACCAATGTTTTATAGATGATATTCGATAATTGGCTGATAAATGCAGCCTGTTGGCATGTTTTTCACACCCTGAGTGCATTTGTCACACTCGTCTATATGTGCCCGTCTCTGTTTGTGCTTGTCTGTCTGTCCGTGGTAAGTGAAACTTGTGTGTGTGTGTGTGTATGTGTGAGACCAGTGTGTGTGGCTGCTGTCTGTGTTGTTTTGGTCATTTCATATGCTTGTGTGTGGTGTCTTAACTTAACAGAGGACTCACGTGTGAAAGAGGAAATGCTGATGTTCCCCCTTTTTTTTTTTTGGTTAACAGTTCAACGGTTTTAAAAGTCATGACTGAATAAAGAACAGAAACTGCAGATCAAAAAAAGGTGCAAAGCAACTGCACGGAGTTGTTTACACTCCTAACCCTCGCACACTTGTACTACATGTCCCAACACAGTAACTCGAAGAGATACCGTTACATCATGTTGTCATCCATCACACCTTATGGGTTTATTTGACCTCCGGGTGCAGCCAGCCAGCCACCCTGACACACACATACACACACACATGCACACACACACACACACACACACACACACACACACACACATTCCCCCTACACTAAGCACTCCTGGAATGTTCTGATAGCACATTACCCAACAACTTTACACTTTTACAATATCATCAGTGTAGTACATGTAAGGATTTTTGTCATGCCTTACTGACTTGTTTTGCAGGAATCAGGTGGGTGATATTCTGGTGATGGCTGGTCAATGAACACATCATGCAGCTTGTACACTTGCCGGGCGGGCCTGTGTAAACTGAGCCCCTCTTGCTGTAGGAAAATGCTGGTGTTGTGTTGTTTTTGCCAATAATTGAAGTTATCCCCTCCATTAAATTATTCCAGATGTTGGCTTTAGCCACCTTGATTTTTAAAGTCACAAACATCAGTGTATGGAGAACTCCGAGTTTCTTCCAGTTGAACCAAGATGAGAAGGGAAAAGTTTTAGTTACTGGCGAAAAGCAGCTGGTTTCACTGCATTTTTATAAATTGTTAATGGATTTTGTCATTAAAATTGCACCAGAAGAACATTGCAAAAATCAGATTGTTTCCC
This sequence comes from Thunnus thynnus, assembly GCF_963924715.1. NCBI lineage: Eukaryota > Metazoa > Chordata > Actinopteri > Scombriformes > Scombridae > Thunnus > Thunnus thynnus. The sequence continues at coordinate 18,761,501 of NC_089534.1, forward strand.
CATCAGTTGGACGATCTTGCTGGACTGATGCTGCTTTGCTCTCAGATATTTCACTCAGACTCTTCTTTGCCAGTTTAGCCAAAAACAGAAACTTTGAAGTGTGATCTCACGTTAGTTTGTGTGGATCCATGTTGGCTTTGCATCAGGCCTTCACTTTGTCTGAAGGATGTTAATAAATATTATATGCATTGTGTTATTATAGTGTTTGAACTCTAGCTTTAGCTTTTTCTTTGTTTATTCTGTGTTACAGCATTTCATTAATCTGTTTCTTTTAACTGTAATCTTTTTCCTGCTTATTTGAATGTACTCTGGTGTAAAGACTGTCTCAGTTTTTTGAAATGTACCAAATGTGATATATAATGTTAGATTGGTTCATTGGTTGGTTTGTACAGTATGCATTAGTCAAACCAGGAGTCATTTTCCATTTAGGACAGGTAATTTGTACCTATTTGTTTACAGTATAGAATAACTCCCAAAGTCTTAATGGTTGTGTAACGAAGCCTATCAGCTTAAACTAACAGTCTTAATTTGTTTGTGTTTGTTTTCTATTTTAGTGTAGTGAACATGTAAGTGTGCGTTTTCATTCATAGACGAAACCTTTCATTGGACCATAAAAATATTTCAGGCTCTTTGAGTCGTGGGGCTACAGGTTGTACCTGCCACTAAGTTAACGTTAAATGTCTTTTGGATGTACAGTTCTTTATATTTACTTTATCGATTGCTTTCATAACATGTTTTGTCACCTGCTGAAAAAGTAAATTTCATTACAGAAGTGGTTCTCAAAATGGGGTTCAGAGACTCAAGAGTCCTTTAGAGTGCTGCAGAGGGTCTTCAGAAAAAATATGAACATTTTAACTTCACTGTAATTGTGCAGAAATTATCCTAATTACAGGATGTTTAAAATGACTGTGAACTCAACGGGGAAAATTACTTTTCTGAGGCTTCATTTTTGAAATTATGGGGGTTTGTGACACAATGGAAGTCAACTGTATCTGAAGGCCAACTGTATCTGAAGGCCAAGTAAACAAATGTATAGAATTTCCTATATGTGGTCTTGCAGGTTCTAGTACATCAGATAATACATACGAGTGCACAAAGCCTTCACCAGGCAGCATTTCAGTCAGGGCGTCTAGGCTTACTATGAGCTTACAGTATGTCTCTGCTGATGGTGATTAAAAATAAGAACTCTCATTGAACATACCAAGTATAATCTCCAAGGCCAAAGAGCGCATTAGACAGAGATCTAAACAAGAGCAAATGTTTGGAAACAATGCAATCCCTTGTTTAATGAGCAGGAGGGGAAAAAAATGAGAAGATGGAATGAAGCTAGGTGAAGGGAGAGGGGTGAATGAACGGGTATATTGAGGTATCAGAAAGCACCAACGAAAAGTACTCGCAAAAAGGAGAAAGGGAGGAGGAGAAGGAATAAAGGAAGACAGTTAAAGTAGCAAAAAGAAGATTTAACAAGCTGCAGAAAAGAATCAAAAACATTTTTTCTGACAAAAAAAAAAAGTGTTGCACATTAGTAGGACAACAAGTCTCCAGTAGAGGGAAATGCAGCAAAGACACGACCAGCGCTGGATATTTTAAAAGGTTTTGACAGATTTTTAGTGAGTGTAGAAGTACAAGAATAGCAGGGGCCAAGCTTGGCTAAACTCTTGAGAGAACAGAAGTATCTAGGCCATAGGGAGATCGATGTTGAGAGAGACAAAAACAACTTTTCCATCTGGTTCCTGAATAGTCTTTGCTGGCAGGTCGCCACACCTCGTCTGTTCCTCTGTAGGTTTCTAGGCATCTAGTCATGTTGCAGTAAACACTCTGAGGCCCTTAGGAAACCAGGCATGTAAAGGTTGGCAGCTGACCAACACAAAATATACACAACCCCTCGAGTCACACAGTCAGCTCATTTTCTCTCCCTCCCTCTTTTACCGCTGGGGATAACATCCTGGTAAATATCTCTAAGCCCTGAACTAATATCAGCTTTCTCCAACATTAAACCTTAATCTCAGAAATGGAGAGAAGGAGTCCGTATCTAGTGTAAGAACAGACCCCCACCCCACCCCATCCACACCCCCCCAGTGACCCACATGAGCTTATTCAGGCAAGAGCTCCCCTCCGGATATCAATCAGCGACATGGTCTCAGTCGTTGAGTGGCCCGTTGGCTCACTTCTTGTCACTTGACGTCAGGAAAGAAGGAGGGGAAGGAAGGACCCTTGGTCATAAATTTTACACAGCACAGTGCATGATGTGATGTCAGGAGAGGAGAGAAAGCAAACAAGAGAGGTTAGGTAACTTATGTAAGATACCTTCTCTGTGCTGATGTCCAGCCAGCAAGGAATCAATTCACAAGTCCTTAGTCTAAAGCCGAAGCAGATTTTAATCTTGAAATAAGTCGCACCAAGATTAATTGACGTTAAATGCTGAAGTTCCTCACTGATGTTGTCTAAACTGGCCTATAAAAAGTAGGTTGCTGAATAGGCAGATAGATTGGTATATAGATAACCTAATTCTTCCCATTCTTTACAAATCATTTAGTGTCTTTAACAAGCAGTCAAGCATGTCAACACAACAGCAGTGTTTCTTTCTCAGTGGCCTTATTGCCCATCTGTCATTTCTTTTTCAGTTCTGTGTGTTTGCTTATCTTCGTCTGGATGCTTTGATTCTTTCTCTGTGCAGAGTTGCCTTGCAGCGAAATCCACACTGCTCTGACTGTTCGCCTTTTATATATATATATCTTGTGTACTTTGCTAGATATACTGTGCTAAGCAATAGCTGTCTCACGGTCATGTGCTGCATCGCACGTGTGTTTCTACCTGTATGTATTTTTAATGCTTGCTTCTAATTGGATGGAGCAGGCTGTGATGAAAATATGTTGTTTTTAGTCAACTGTAAAAGGGCACTTGTCCTGGTAAATGAACTACTCACAGATCAAGTCTAAAACCTTGACTGAAAAACACTACAGGTGCTTTTTTTTGGGCTTTGAGAGTCCTTTGACGAGCCATGCATCCAAGTATAAAGGCATATGGTGAAGACATTGGTATTTTGGTCATAAATTACTGTTATTAAGATTAAAGGTGGAAAAATAGTGTGTTGTGTTTAAATTATTGTTGATTCATCTTATTATTTGACACCAATATTAATAAATAATATTTAAGTCATTGAATATCCTTGGGTTTTGGGCTGTTGGTGACAGAAATCACAGATTTCACAGATATGTTGGTATCAACATATAGGTATGTCTCCTGATGATCAAGTTGCAGTGCAGAAATGCCAAAGACGTGTTTGTGGTTTTTAGAAACTGCATCAAGCAGTTACAACCTTGGTTTTTAACTGTAAAATGTCCCCCTCAGTACATATACTCAGTCCTAGTTCTTTAATAATCAAATTGAAGGGATGATTAAAAGATGATTGCTTATATTATGTGTTAAAAAAATAATATTGATCGATATATAGCAGATTTTTTATTACTCTTATACATCAACATCTATTAAAAAAATCCAGTATCTGTTGCGCTTTAGTTACGGAAAAGAGAATTGATAGTTTTTAGAAATAAAAAATTGTTGCATGGCTATCAGAGACTAATCGAGATTCTAATATATAATTTATAATAGTGTGCAACGTGTGATTGGTTAAGTGCTGCTCACTGATACTTTTTAGGTAACCATAATATAGACAAGCTGCTTTTCAGAGAGGAATACACATACATGGTGCCATAATAACGGTCGGTAAAATCAGCCCTAGAATAAAAAATATTAATATCTTTATTTTATTTTTTTGTTTATTGTATGGTTGAAAACTCTTTCTTATTCTGTGGTTCAAAGCCTGTTTTGTGTGTCGTGTTGTATCAGCGACTTTGCATGTCTTTCCTCACATAAGAATATGGGTCAGCAGGGATCGGTTATATATGGGTGAAGAAGGAGAAAGATCAGTAGGTGTTGTTGAATCAAGGAGCCTCTGTGAAATACCACGAGTGTCTGTGTGTTTCTGAATGCAGGTGTGTGAAGGTGACCATCCAGCCAGAGACGTTTGTACAAACATGCTGTCATCGCTCCCTTGTCTCAGAAGTCTTTCCCTCCTCACACGTGTGAGAAAAAAAAAAAAAAGAAGATCCTCAAGCTTCTTTTCACGTCTGATTTGAAGTGGTTCTTCACAGTTACTGCACAACGATACTTTCTCATAACCAGACACACTTTTTATTACATGCTGATATCACATGAATTCTGAGCGGTTACACTCCTCTTGATAAGGACCTTGTTTGCTCAAGATTTTTATTTGAGAAGTTACAGGTTAGCAGTTGCAAACAACGCTCTGGTTTCTTCATTGTGCAATACAGCCCCGTTGCATAAATTTGGCTGTAAGAGGGAAGAGTGAGAAAAACAAGTCATGAATGTTTTCCTCGTACAGACTGTTTTAGACTTTCTGCGAAAGGCCTATAATACATCATTTAAATTCCGAAACTTGTTTTATATTTAATTTAATATATTTCATTTGCAGATATTCTTATAAAAATAGAAACTACTTTATCATTTGGATGATCAGCATGATTTGAACTTATATTTTTTATGCTAATGTTGATTTGGGAAGTGCAGGAATATCTGTGTTTGTACTGTGTTGTTGACTGGTTTGACAGGTGTCCTATTTGCACTGGGCAGACAGTCTTTCCCCTATTGCCAGCTCTCCACACCCTCTGACCAGCTTTAACCAGTGGGCTGTGTGTGTGTGTGCGTGTGTGTGTGTGTGCACAAGAATCTGAAAGTCTGAGAGAGAGCGAGAGAAGAGAGAGAGAGAGAGAGGATGTGAATGATGTTTATGTGCGAGAAACAAAGTCTGGTCTGTGTGTGTTTGAGGGAGAGGGAGGGAGAGAGATAGACAGAGATAAAGAGCATGTGAATGCTGTGTATGTTCTTTGGTAAAACAAACTCAGTGTGTGTGTGTGTATGTGCGTGCACAATGCTCACACACATACACGCACTTGTGAATTTGAGATTAGCCCCCACCTAATTGTGGGCAAGCACTCAGAACCTATTAATGCCTGACCCGACCTCCTCTTTATTCCCTCCATCCATCACTCTGAAGACTTGCAGAACAGAGAGAGCAGCAAAACAACAACTGCCGTTAACAGAAGGAGAGACGGCTGCTCCCTCTGGCTGCTCTGATTGGCTGAGACGCACGGCTTGGGAGAGCTGCTATTGGCAGAGAGGAGACACACCTCTAGAATCTGTTTATGTGCAGCCAGAAATCGAGGAGGGGTGGTTGGAGGAAGGGGATATCAGGGTGGGGTATGATTGCGATGGGGTTGGCTTCGGGGTGTGGGGTGGGGGGTGGGGGTGGGGGGGGGGCGAGGACAAGTTTGATTGTGCTGAAACAGAAGGGAAGAGATTTGGGAGGAGGGAGAGTTACATGTACACTCTGGGAAACATCTATTGGAGCTTGTTCAAAACCTTCTAGGAAACTAGGATGTTTGTTTGCCTTTGCCTATGCATGTGCGTGTGTGCATGTGTGTGTGTGTGTTTTTTTGTTGGAGTGGGCTGAGCCCCCCTTAAAATCACAACCAGTCTAACCTAATTTAGTCATCACCATTTATGAGCCAGCTGCCCTTCTCAGAAAGTTGCCCAACAAACATGTAAGCATGTAAGCATGTTTGTTGTGATAGAGGGAAATTGACATCTTTACGTCCGGTAATCACATCAACATGTTTACGTGGTCAGTCCTGCCCTCGCATGCTGTATCATCAACAGCAGCAAAGTCATCTGTGTTTTTCCATATTTGACATACCTCTGACGGTGGAAGCAGGCATGTCATTCGTCATATGTGACATACTGGGGACCGCACAGAACACTCTCTGAATCCAGTTACAGTAGGTGGGTCTGTTTGAGGAGAGCTGTTGTTCTCTAATAACAGACACCAAGGAGGTAGGAGGAGCTTGTGATGTTTGTGTCTCAGTTGGGATGTACAAAATGTTCTGTGGATTTTTTGGGGGTTAAAGGACAGTCATCGTGTCAAGAGGTGAGCCCACAGGTTGATTTTTCTTAGAAGACCTGTGACACTGACATCAGTAACCAGAGCATAAAGTTAATGATATTTTGTCAACTTTGGTCAGGATTGATTGTATTATTATTTTCACTATATAATATATTTTCGATATAAAGTTGTATTAAATTTACTCTCAATGAGGTTTTAATTATCAACTGTTTAGTCTGTAAATGTTCAAAAATAAGGGAAAAAAACTAAAAATATCCTAGAGCCTCAAGCAACATCCTCACTTGGGTGAACAACTGTTCAAAACCCATACGTATTTAATTTAAAATGATATGAAACAGAGAAAAGCAGAAAATCCTGACATTTTAGAAGCTTAAAAAGAAAATGTTTGGTATATTTACATGATAAATGAATCAAAGGAATAATTAGATATTTTGGGATATATGCTTATACGCTTTAATGCCATGAATTAGATGAGAAGATTGATACCACTTTCGTCTGTACGCTAAATATAAATGTCCAGACAGCTGCCAATTTACGAGGGCCATTGTGCTGGACAATGTCTTGGCCAGGAGAGACCTCAGGAAGTCGCTGCTGGTCGCCTTGCAACCACACGGTGCTGACAGATCTCCAGGAATCACTGCTCCTGGTAAAACCACAACTTGTCGCTTTTGCAACCCTGTTTTTGTACAGATTAGACCAACAAGATATAACATGTTAAATTGGACGTGCTAGTGCAGATTTTGTTATCTTCAGACAGAGCCAGGCTAGCTGTTTCCCTCTTATTTCACTCTTTATTTTAAGCTAAGCTAAGCTGTAGTTTTTTTTAGTTCAAGTCATATTTAAAGTGAGACTATGTAACTTTTGCTTAATAGTGGCTATTGTCTCATTTATAAGATAATGGTGAATGCTAAAATATAATGCAAGTATAGAAGAGTCAAAAAGTCACCAAACTGTAATGGCAGCTCCAGCGACATCTATCTAAAGTTTGCAAACATTAGCTAACATTAGCCACCATAAGCTACCGGTCATTCCAGACCAAATGAGGCTGTAGCAGCAGTGTTTTGAACTCAGCATTGGTGCATATTATTACATATGAATTAAACCTTTCATTTGTAATAAGAAAAAGATCTTATTTCTTCTTTCAAAAGTTACATAGTGTTGCTTTAACGTGCAGATATGAGACAGACAGATTATCAATTGTAATAGTCAAGTCAAGTCCTTATTGCTACAGAAAACTCCCCAATTTGTTATTTTTGTATGACAGGATTTTGTTGGTAGCTCTGGGTGTAGAACATACATGGATGGATATGTGATCTTCAGCAGTTTTGCATATTATGGTGCACACACAAGAGCTGGCATACTTGTCATATGCAGAAGACTACAGTTCTTTGACTGCAGTTCCCAGGGTGTGCTGAGGTCAAAGGTACTGTAGATTTCATAGTTTCTATACTGGTATGTTTGAACAGTGATGCTACAGTCTGCCTTCAGTGGATCTGTGTGTGTATATACTGTATGTAGAGTGTGTTTATTAGCAGGGTCAAGGCCATGGATTTGTGCTAGTCATGAAAAGTGTGGGTGTTTGGGTATGCTCAGAGGCATTAGTGACCCCTGGGCTAGCCTGAGGAAAAGGTTAGGGTTATTAATGCATGGGTTACTTCAGTACATACATACATACAAAGCGTCATGTGATAAAAAAAAAGAGGGGGGCATCCAGTAACCAGTGCAGTTATAATAAATGTTGTTGCATCACCAGACCTCCGCTTTATCCCACAATACTTCTCTCCTTATGTCACATTTGTTTGTCTTCATTCTTTGGGTTGATGCACTTCTATCATCTGCTCTCTTGTTGATGTTCAAGCTGCCAGCACAGAGTTTGTTAACCTGCTCTCTGCATAAACAAAGCGATTGTTAGAGAGAAAGTAACACAGAAGGAAATAAATGTTGATATTCTAAATAAATAGCCGGCTGATTAGGCAAGAGCCGCAGTAATAGGCACTAATAGTTTTGAGCATGCAAGTTATTTGATGGCCTAAGCGTATGATATGTCAGTGTGTTTGTGCCTCACACCAGTGTCAGGTATAAAATGGATTACTTGTAATACTGTTACATATGTAAAACATATGTAAAACATTAAATTGACCCAGTCAAGCTTTGCATTCTAGCTTGGCACATATGGCATGTTTATAATTGTGACAATTTTATCATTAGAAATTCATAGTTTTTTATTTCAGGCAGAAGCAGACAAAAGCAGACTTCTCACTTTTAGCTGGTGAAAAGCTGAAATGACAACTGCTTCTAGTAGAATTTGACAGCTGTTGCTAGTTTATTAGGTGTCCAAAATCACTTCCCTATATTGTCAGCCATTTTTTTGTGTGTGCGTGTCTGAAATTTATCCACCATATAATGCAAAAACCACAATAGAAAAAAGTAAGAAAAAAGTAGTGTTCATGGCAACACAATACAACACCTTCTGTTACAATACCACAATGCAATGTGCCCCATGCTATAGATGCAAAAATGTCAGTGATGATGCCAAAAGATGATGATTAATAAGTGTTCAAAATCCCCAATTTATGTTCACTGTTGAGAAAACTACTGAGTGAGTGAATGAAACCTGTAAAGGGAGTCTTTAATATGATGGCTACCTACATACATGAATCAGTATCATCAGTATACATCAATCAGTACTTTAATGATACAAAAAAGGCTGAAGCTAGAGCCTGCGGGTCCCAGGTAAAAAGTCTTCATCCTCTTGAGTTGAGTTGTTATTGCTGTTGAGGTGAGATTTATGCATTATTTTTAGCATTTTCAGCATGTTTCACTTTTATAAGAGAAAAGTCTTTGAGGATGACGACCAACCAGTTAGTTTGTCAAATGTGTGTCAGGTAAACCTCTCCAAATCCAAAAAGGGCAGAATCCAGGGCTGACTCACACACAGTGTACATAATAAAGTAACCTGTAACCCCACAACAACATGTAGTTAGCTAATGATATGCTACCCCTTGGCTTTGAAAGTAACACCAGGTCACTACTAGTAAGCCAGTCAGCCAAGCATATTAACATTAGCAGCTCTTGTGTTTTTGGCTTTGGAAAGAACACCAACGTCCAAAATCTTTGGATACCAAATATTACTCTTTATAGAGCTCAATGCACACAGCTGTTCCTAATTGAGGTTGCTAAGCTATGATTGGAAAACTGCTGTTGGCAAGTTTTAGTTGACAGAGAATTACCTATTACTAACTAATATGTTACCTTATTCTGAACTTTATCGTTAGTTTCCCCCTTGTAAGATGCATTATTTCCCCCCTAGATTTGCTGAAGTCATATCAGTCACATCTGAGATATTGCACAATACATATGACCCTCAGATGCATAAACAAGTGTCAAAATGTGTGTGCGGGGGGGTGGCAGAGTACATGTGTTTGAATATATCATTCAACTGGTCGTCACCCCCTGCAGGAGACTGCTGAAGGTTGTTTTTGCTAAGAGCTGAGTTACGTGTTTGGGCATGTTTTGCCAAGATATCGTATAGCTCCATGTGTCTCGTTTTCCTGTTAGGACACATTCTCATGGCAACAAATTCAACATAAACAAATAATCACAAGAGCTCATAGATGTATTGTTTCTCTGTGTGCAGGTGTATCAGCCCACAAGAAAGACTTATCTGCTTATCTGTCCCTTCCATAAAACTATTTATACAGCCACCAGATACTGAGATGTATATACATAAATCATCTGCAGAACACATACCGCTCTGGGTTTCCTTGCACAGTGAACATAGACAACCTTGGTTTTTATGTGAGTCCAGAAAGTACGTGAGCATTCCTGCTCTCCGTACTGGATGATCTTCCTGCCTCTGGGTCAGTTTACTCAGAGTTGAAAGGTTACAGCACTTAACACACTGGTGCATACATATGTCACAGTCATACACACATAAAAGTATGTATGCAAACAGACAGAGAGTTGTACACTTGTATAAGCTAACTGGTAAGCCATTCATGATGGTGTCGTGCAGCAAACTTATGTGAAATGTTCAGTCTTTCGGGCCAAATTGCTCCCATATGTGTGTGAATGTGCAATGGACTCTGCAATGGAAAAACGCTATTCAAATCACAGCAACGGTGTATATAACATTTGGTGCATGACATACAGTATATTTGTGTGATTGTACATGTTTGTATGCGTGTGTGAGGAGGCTTGTGCATATGAGGTCTGTGGTTTGTGTCTGTGTGGTGTCTATTGGCTGGAGCCCACAGTCCTCACTGGTTCAAACTAGTTCATCTGTCATTGTGGAGTATGTGGCTGTGGCCTTGCCGCACAAAGCCACTTGTAATAACAAGGGGTTTTGCTCTGCATGAAGGGTGATGGTGGTAAAAAGGGGGTGGATGAAGTGAGGTGCTGTGTTTTGGCAGATTTGCGCAAACCAGTTTGATGCCAAACTCACCACTGCCACTTTTTCCAGTGTCACTACTTCACAGAGCACGTAGAAAACGAAGCGGAGGGGAACACAGAGCTGTGAACAGCGGTTAGACAATTACACAAATAAACACAAGCAATAGCTGTTTGAGAGGGAGAGGGAGGAATAAAGTGTATTGAATTTTACAATTTATGCAGAAAAGGTTATGAGGGAAAGTTTGTGTGTCTTTCACAGGAAGCAAGCCTCAGAGTGTGCTACCCCACACAGGAAGTAGAAAGAGTGGGTAAGAGGTCGTCTGAGCCCACAAGGGAAGTTTCTTCAAGGTTTTAACAGCTGTGTGAGATATCTACTGTAGCCTGCATTTACATGTTAGGTATTTAGCTGAATGCAAAAGTACTGAATTCACAGTAAGTCATGCATAGTTAAAGCTAACATGTGGTCAAACCCTGGAGTATCTACTTCTTTATAGTCACAGGGAGTACAAACTGAAAGGCTGATTTATGGAAGGTTGCTTGACACTTTTGACACTTTTTACTTTTGTGTTGCTCAACATAAGTTAAAGAATTGTGCAACATTTTCACATTATGCTTTCGGCGAAAGGTTTCAGTCATCTGCATGGTAACCAGATACTGTCCTCCAGCCGACTTGTTTAGTTACATTAAAATCATCCTGAACAGGACTAATTAAACAGGGATGTTACAAGTTATCTAAAGTTACAGACCAAAATATCAATGAGGCAGCTGAGTGAAAACTACAATCTCCATGGCGACCTTAGTAACACTACCCTATCACATTGCGCGACAAAATATGACGGTGTCTGCGACATAACAAAATTCTCCAGGTGCACAACATGAAAAGTGTTGAGCAACACTTTTTTCTTGCGAAAATACGTTTAGCGACCTACTATAAATCAGCCTTAAATGTTCTTTAAATAAGACAGGTTGTATGACATGTCGTCCGATGTGTTGTCGACCATGCCTAAAGGCTAAAGTGTTTGTCTGTTCTGAATGGCCACATCTGAACGCTGTCTTTTTCGCTAAAAACTCTATGGCTTTTGCTTGCAGTCGTTGTATCTAGATGAAATGAATTGTACAAAAGGGCATAACAGTGCCCCTGTTTGGACAATCTCTCCTCAGAAGCATCATCAGTTTTACACACAAAAAGTGATGGAAGTTGTGTGAAGAATAAAAAAGAGAACTTGAAAAAGAAGTTCAAATCCTATCTAATGTTTACACCTTTGCACACCTAGAGAGTAATATCTTTAACAGAAAGTTTGACAGATGTTGGCAATTATCAGGCAGGGAGGGTCTAATAAAAAGTACTATACAGTTGCATTTTGTAGGGTACAGTGTTTTTGGAGTTTGACCCATAATAGGGACTAAACGTTTTTTAACTCATGTTCTCCCCTAACTTTATGAAAGTGCAACACTAAATAAGATACTTTGAAGTGTCACCAAACAACTCCACTGAGACACCTAAAAATTGACTTCTGCTTCTAAGTGGACCAACTTAACATGAAGCAACTCTAAATTTTGGGTATAATGTTGAAGAGGAACTCTACCAATTTTACAAAGTTTGTTTACAAGTCTTGGGAAATACTGCTGTATATATAAACACAGTTGTATAAAGTCATTTGGGGCTCTAGAGTGAGCTGTGTGAAATCTGATAAATAAGCGCCTCATCTTGGTTCGAGGTGACATTATCTGCTACTAGCATAACACGCCTGAATCTTCAACTAGACTGTCGGCGGTAAAGTTGCATTGTTGGTAATGTAGGCCGGGTTTTGACAAGGAAGAGGAGTGCTTGGAATAAAAAAGATGATATCTGATCGCCCATCGTGAGTGTTCTGTGGTCAAAGATGTGGAGATATTTAACCATCCTGACTGGGACGGGATCAAGGTAATTCCTCACTGAGTGGTTGGAAGTTGAGACCTGGGATCAAGCCCTCACTGACAGACACACACACACATATTGTACTAGCCTCCAGATGTGTGTCTGTAGTTGTCATTCAACACATCAATCTTATGCTCTTACATTATTACTTTCATTCTTCATCTTTTTCACACCCGGTCTGCTCCTTTCCCCCACAGATACTTTTTTTTTGGTGTCCTTTCACACACACACATACACACTTTGGGAGCCACACACACTCACTGATGGTGACTAAGGTCGGCTTGTTATTGTAGGCAGCTGGCGGAGGGCTTTCCTGTCCAAACAGCCCAAACGCTGAGGTGGCAGAGCTGTAAGGGACAGGGAGAGAGACACACAGAGGCGAGAGAATAGGCCGAGTGGGGTGACCACCAGCTAATCCTCGGGCAGGCCGGGGGGGATGGAGCAGGAAACTGGGGGCATGGGAGATGGGCCAGGGGCAAACGAGTTCTTCCTCTCTCACACCGAGTGGCTGATACTGCTGGATGTACACATTCACATGCAAACATGAGCCACGTGCAAAGACATATGCATGAACACATAAATACAGACTGACTGGGAGTTATTTCACAGCACAAAACCTGACCCTGGTGCACCACCCACTGAGTCTGTCAGAGGAGAGTTGTGGCGCTGCAGTGCTCACCTCCGAACTCGCCAACATACTTTTCATCCTTTGTTGACAGGTGGCAGGACATGAAGACTTTGTTTAAACTCACTGCAGTGTCTGCAACAATAGACTGTATATGAAAATGGACATAGTGAGGTGTGACATCACCCGTGGGTTTGCATTGGAGCCGGTTCGAAGCCCAGAGTTGCTGCTTATGGTTGGTGCCTTCTTTTCTGTCTGGAGCCAGGACTTTCCAAATAAGGAGTACGAGGTGTTGCCGTTCACGCACTGGAAACACACTGGACCGCAGCTAACGCTAGCTTACTGGGAACACTGAGTGGTGCACACTTCGGCTAATGTTAGCTACTTTAGCTAAAATGCGTAAGGTATAATTGAGTAACATTAGCACACTTATGAGAGGGCCTGAATTTAACAATTGAGACCGTAATGACCCGTAATGAAAAATGTTTAACTTAGTATTTCTAGAGAGAAGTTGATGCTTTTTGAATGGGAGTCATTTGGAGCCAGCATCTAGCACGGTAGTTGCCTCTCGTCTGCAACATATTTTGATCACTTTCATTTGCTCTGAACAGGTCTGATGAGTGGAGACTCAATTAAAGGAAATGTTAAGTAATTCTATATTTGGATTTAGGTTTGCATAAAGCAACTAGACCAATCCAATAAGCTGAATCCTGATGCACCATAATTGAATAAATTGCACAGAGGCCAAAAAGTTGAGTCAGGAGACTGGTAATATTAGTATGACGAGTCACACCACTCAGTAAGTCCAGCTTCCTGCCGTCAGGTGCTCTTCGATGCTCTTTGGTGCTCCTTTGTAAAATGAGCGAAACTAAGAATGCGTTTTTGCCAAAAACGATCGTCAATATCAGTGGTTACATTTCTTACTTTGCCTGTAGTGGAGTGGGAGAGACACACAACTGAATCGTATTTAATAATTGTAGTTGTCATTGTATCATAAACATATCTGAAGGGCAAAAAAGCAGTTGGATTGGATGCATGCTGTTGAGGGAGATTGGCTTTTGCAAAATGTGTCTTGCGGTTGTTCCTGACATTTTGCAAAATTTTGGCATTTGGACTGTGTTTATAAAAATGATTGGCTACCCATGGAATAGCTAGAATTTGGAATATTTTATGCTGACTTTGACTTAATCACAAAGCAATTGCTATAAGCCTGGAACAGTCAGCCCAATGAAAGGTTCAGTTTCAGTGTAACAGTTAAAACTTGGCATTGGACTTTCTGAAGATGTTGAGAAATGTGAAACCAGCTTTTTCCTTGATATAGAATATCAGCAATTTTCTTCCTTTTCTTTTTGTTGGTTCAATTTTTTTTTCACGTAAAAGCATTACTGTTGTAATTTTTGGCTTTTAACTGTGACTTTTTGTGCAACACTAGTCATTTCTTGAGAAAGTTGTCTGCTTGGGAAGATGGCTTGTTTCTTGGTGGTGTTCAAAAAGTTTGGATGTAAACACAGCTTCAGTTATGCATTTGACAAGATTTCGATAGTATTTTTTGAAAGAAAAGACAGTGCAGTCCAGTTGGATACATATTCATACGTTAATGTTTGACAGATTATGGCTAAGGTGTATTGAAACCTAATTACTGCCTCAACATCATAGCTATAGATGCCAGCAGTCAGAATAAACTGTATTCCCAGGGTAACTGACCTGAGGGGCAACCTGCTGAGAGTCATGTGACCCCCCCCCCCCCCCACACACACACACACACACACACGCACGCACACACACACACACCTTAGCCCCCTAGTGTTATGTAACCCACTAGGGGGCTGAAGTAGGGGGTCACATGATACATGACATAAGGAGGTTTATTTCTGTACTCTGACGCTCATGTGTGACATTCTGCACTGGCCTAAACTGATACATCCTCTAGTTTATGGGTTTTTTTGTTTGTTTCCTCTTAATACACATATTTGGGGCAGAAAAGTATACACACATGAACAGTGAAACATCCAGGGAAATGAAAACACACTGGACACTGATATTGCAGTGGGAACAGCCAAAAATCATGGAGAAAGGAAAAGGGAAGGACCCGAAACCAAACAAAGAGTGGAAACGCTCAGGAGAAGCACTGGGCAGTGGGAACTGTGTGCCTGCTCAACTTTGTCTCTGTGTTTTCCGTGTATTAGCAGATGGGTCTGCTGTGTTGCAGGTTTTTTTTCTTATCAATGTCAGTGACTCTGCTCTCTGTAGTCTCCATAAGGAAGAGGGAGGGAGAAAGCAGACAGGGAGTTTGGGAGATGACTGAGGTGAGGTAACACTGGGAATTAAAATGAGAAAAAGGAACATGTGCACATGTAAAGATGCTGAATAGACAATGAAAAAGACAGAGCGTGAGGGGATAGAGTGGGAGTGGTTGTTTTGGCAGATAGCCCATGCAGCTGCTTTAGACAAGGCCTCTACGCAGAAAAGATCAGGAAAATATTAACCACACAGATACACACTTTTTCTCTCATACACACACACATTTGCACCTTCATCTAAAAGACTTCTCGGCATTAGCTGCCTGTCTTTAAATACTGATTTAAACCAATGTCAGAAGTTAGATGCCGTTTCTTGAGAGGTTCCTGTTGTCACAACTTGGTGATGTAATCCAACGGCTGCTGTTGAAGTTATTGTGGAGTTAAAGAGTAATCAGACCTCAGTGGAAACGTTTACAGTGGTTTCCCAATGCAGATACTCTCATTATAATTCTGTCTAATTCTTTAGTTTGATTTCTTTTTTTATAATCTTGCAGCATTTACATATTCTGTAGGATTACTTGTGTTGCTAGTAGTAATGGAAGATTAGTTGAAGGCTTGAAAGGACTTCGAATCAGAGTATAGATGTGTAGATAATCAGGTGGTTAAAGCCACAACTGCTGGTTCTAAGATTCAGCCTCACTCTCATGAACAGTATGTTAATGGGATGGAAAAACACCACCACCACCCACTACGACCCCAATAATATACACATGAATTATCACCTTTCTGACAAAGTCAACAAAAACTGAAGATGTATAAGCTTTGTGTTCCAAATAAAGTGCACATAATACAGTAGTGAGAGTAAGAGTCTACTGCCATGCTAGCAGCTCTGTGGTGCTGTACTTAGGGACAACAGAGCTTTGAGTTAAACGCTAACATATGCTAACACGCCAACCCCATATTGATCTTAGAGTTAAAGTCAAGAAATCACCAAAGTAAGTAGGATTCATCCTCTGGACCAACAGACATCCATAGAGCTACACTGGCTGAAAACAATTAAATTTCTCATAATCCTTTTTAAAGCAAACAAAATAAGATATCTGACAAAATAATCTTAACACAAATCGGACTTACTAGCTTTTCCAGAGCTTTCAACCACATCTCAAGGTCTTCATTAGTGCATGGAGTTTTTGTTTTTATTCCTTAAAAGGACCTTATGTTAAGATTATTTTGTCGAAGTACGGTTTCTAAAGTCAAGAACAAATTTCCACAGTTAAAGTGAGATATGACTCTTTCAGCACCACTGATGCTCAAGCACATCTTCATTCTGAGTAAGAATCTTTACATTTATGGGGACACAATAAAAAGAGCTACATGACAAAGACTAAATATGCTTAAAAGTCAGTACAACAGTCTGAACTTTACCTTCCTGTGAGATAATTTACAATCCGACACAGTTTACAAACTAGCAAAGAGTTCTTACAGTCTGCAGTTTTTGAATTGTTGCATAACTACATGTGTGCACGATCATTCACGCCACATTCATGGATCAGGGATACCTCCAGCTCTCTTTTCTCAGCAACCAAAGAGTATTTGACAAGAAGGTGTAAAACACCCTCGCTGCTGTACAGAATTAATGAGCCACATGTTTAGGTGTTTGTGTCCGATGAAACTGGCTCATCATTACTGACGCCGCAGCACAGCAGGAACTCCAGGTGACAGTTAGGTGACACCAACACATTCACATACAGTACACACAAACACAAATTTACTCACACACAGACATTGTGTCCCGAGGGGACACGCCGTTCTGTTGACCCTGCAGTCAGAGGACAGCAGAGTAATATTGGGAGCAGCTATGGTGACATGTCCATTAACATGCCTGTGAGAAACAGCACCCCGCCTAGACCCCAGGCAACCCTTCTCTGACTCTGCTTATTTAGCCGGTGTGTGTGTGTGTGTATGTGTGTGTATGTGCTTGTGTTCTCTGTCAACATGTATTGTACGCCTGCAGGTCATTGTTGAGGATCTCTGTGTCGTCTGTCTCCTCAGGCTCTGAGTTCTTCTGAAAAAGCAAGGACTTGTATAAATCCAGTTCTATTAAAACAAACTCACAGAAGAAAACACTTGTAAGAAACATGAAACATGTAAACAATATATAGTCTTGTCAGCTATTCATCGATCGTCAGCTATTAGTTTATCACAGCTATTCAACGTTCTTTACTTAACCAACAGTTTCTTTGTATTTTTAAGAGCTGTGAGTCATATTGACTTGTATACAAACACTAGGTATACGTGTATATCTAATATTGACTTGAATATATTTGGTTGTCTTCACTGTCAGACTGAAAGTTGTGGTAACAGGTGAGAAATTAGTGGTTACTGTATACCAACAGTTACGAAGAGTGTTGGTTTTTCAAGAAAAACACACAGGAGAATATTTCAGACATAATTTATCATCACTTACTGTGCACATTTGCAGCTTTTTTTCAATTTTTAGACCTCTTTTACAGCGTATCACATTGTTTTGGCTCCATTGAATGTAGTACTTTCTTACTAATGTAGAAGTTATTGTATATAAACAGCACGTGTACATTTTCAGTGCACCCTGGTAAAAAAATGACCTTGCTCAATCAGAGTGGTCCTTACTGTCTAGTCTTTGTGAAATTTTCTTTTGTCTCTCCCTGAATTATTAGATCAACAAAAGCGAATGAAGTAAAAGCTGTATGTTCACGTGCTGTCTTTCTATGAAGACACTTCGTAAATTTATATGTCACCGTTTAGAGTTCAAGCTTTCAATGATGGAGCTATAACTCTCTGTGAGTGTGTGTGTGTGTGTGTCCTGTCAGAGTCCTCTTTTCCTGTCTGCTTCCTGTTCAGATCCAGGGGTGTGTTCCACTTCCTTCCTGCCCTGCCACAATCTCGGTCAGGCTTCCTTCATGTCTTCCAACATAATGAGATCTACTGTGTATGAGTGTGCGTGTTGGTGTGTATCTCTGTAGCAAAGTGTGCACGAAACATATGCAGGTGTTGACGCGGGCACGCACGGAAGGGACAGTGTTTCTCTGCTGTGTTTCGATGTGATCCTTGCTCTCTGTGTGCATCAGCACCGCCTGACACCTCTGAGGTCAGACACTGATAAGAAAAGACATGGAGTAACTTTCCCACACAGTGATGTCAGTGCTTGTGAAAATCATGTCAGAAACCAGCCTGTCTCCGTTCACTTTGAATTTTTTTAAATCTTTTTTCTTTGTTTCTCTCGCTCTCGTATACCACTCTCATCACTCCCACCTGACCAGACTTTGTCCTGCGTCAGTGATACTTGCCATGAGGTCACAGGATCCACGCTGCTGGCTCAGACTCTTACAGACGTGCCACATGAAACAACAACAACAAAAAAAAGAAAATCTTGCCTCTTGTTTATGTGGTTAGCACTTCTCCAGCATTGATGAAATGTCAATTTTCTTGCAACACGGAGGAATGTTCTTACTTCCCGTCTGGGTGCTGTTGTTTTGACCCTTGCTGACCTTATTATTGGCTGCTTGTTGTGCTGCCATTACTGCAGTCAGCTTATTTTGTTGTTTTGTAATCTGGATAAAGAGAGAATGCCTCTTGTTGACTAGATACGACCCGATGAAGTGCATTGTTTAAGAGATAGGTTTAAAGGATGGATGGATGGATGGATATAAAATGAATGCTTTTTCTAGATAAAAGCTTTGTAAAGAATAGACGTTTAAACACAGGCAAATTATTGCTGTACCTGCAAAGAGTTATGTGCAATTTACAGGCTTCATTTGATCAGACTAAACCTGCAGGACACTTAAACAAAGCCATATCAAGTAGAAAACAAAAATAAGAGTCTACATCCATGCTAGCAGCTCTGAGACTGTACTTACTGTAGGCAGAGTGGTGCTATGAGCTAAATGCTAACGTCAGCATGCTAACATGCTCACAATGACAAAGTTAACATGCTGATGTTTACCATGTTCACCATCTTATACCTTATTCAGCCCGACCCTGAACGCGGATCAGAGGCTGCCTGGCTTTGGTGACCTGCTGTCAGTTTGATGATGAATGGAAGTGTGAAATTTAAGGCCGCAACTAACAATGAGTTTCATTATCGATTAATTGATTAGTTGTTTGGTCTATAAAATGTCAGAAAACTGTGAAAAATATCGACCACTGTTTCCAAAAGTCCAAGATGCAACCTAAAAAGTCTTGTTTTGTCCCATCCAACAATCCACAACCCAAAGATATTCAGTTTACAATGATAGAGGAAGCAAAAGAAACCAGTAAATATTCACATTTAAGAAGCTGGAACAGCATTTAAAAAAAAAAAGAAGAATCAAAACGATTAACCGATGATCAAAATAGTTGGCGATTAATATTCTGTTGATCGACTAATGGCTTAATTGACTAATCGTTGCAGCTCTAGTGAGGGTTTCTATTTAAGGTGGCGGCTGATAGTGAGGTGTGGTATAGAGAGACGGGATCAGACTCACATTTTTAAAGCTCTGGTCAGTGTCACTGTATCTTGATCGTCTGAAGGGTTCTCTGGCCTGTCTGAGGTCATGGGACTGTTTCTACATGTGTATACGGCTACCATAGAAACCGATTGGGGGCGTCTGGTAGGTCGACCTGTCTGTGGCAGAGTCCGCTCCTGAACTCTCGAGAGGCACTTTGGGAAATATGCACTTTAACACACTCCCAACACAAACAATCACACAAAGATAGCCGGTTAACGTCGGGCATGACTGATGTCCCACTTGTCATAGCTGATCAAGCAGCAGCAGCAGCAGCAGTTCCTTTAAGGTTCACTGCTAAAGGTTTCACAAATATTCCTCACAAAATGGAAAATCCAGTGCATAAAACCCAGACAGAAACAGGAAGATGTAAATTCAGCAGCAAGACATCTAAAAGCAGACACTGTGCAAGCAACTAGCAGACGAAAACAGACACACAATTGTCATGTGCCTTATTAGATGCAGACAAACTATGCCACTCTTGACTCTTGCTGTAGATATTTTAACACATATGTGATTTAAATAACAGTCTTTCCATGACAGTGTCAGTTTAGGCCCACAGACAGTCTGACTTTTGGACAAATTATAAGATGATGGGCCCCTGCACAAAGACTCCCACCCTTTCTAAACTGTGCTAAAAAAAAAATGCCGATTGAATCAACACTCTTAATCAAACACCTCATGCACACCTCGCAAGCCAAACTTTGTCCCTAAATATCACAGCTGCTGCTTGCCTCTTTGGTTTTCCTTCAAACAAAACAACTTGCACAACCCCACCTCAGAGTAAACGTTCTCCTACACAGGCCACAAAACACCCAAACCAGTCCCCCAAAGAAAGGCCTCTGTCTGGCTTTAAAGAGAAAACACAATCTGTCTTCAGAGAGAAAAGCACTTCTCAAGAAGCCAGTGTTTTTCAGCATTCGCAGAAAATGGCGTGGAGAACATATTTGCCTCCTCCTTCCACAATTGTTTCCATGCTTCATAATCATTTCAGCGGTAGGAGTGTCAGCGTGGGGGGAGATGCCTTGACGTCACAGGGGGGAATGTTTGTAACTCGGACGACTTGATAAAGAAAAGTAGCAACGATTGTGTCGAGCCGCAGATACGAGGGTGAAATAATGATGCAAAAAGCCTTGAAAGTGACCAGAAAGCAAGGAGTGCAGTGACCTCAGGAGGAGTCACTGTTTTGGAAGTGACTTACGGGGTCGACTATAAGTGGGTTTGCTTCGTGGCAGGGGGGCTGCGGAGTCGTATCTAGGGGGCCCTGTTTTCCGTGTCTGCTGTTCATACAGTGTTTCTCTGCAGGCAGGCTGTCAGTATGTGGAACAGCCATGAAGGGCCTTGGCTCAGGGCTTTCTGTTTTTTCACCGAGCTGACGAATTTGCTGGGGTTTGAGCCGTAGCATCTGTTGCTTTGAGGGGGCCTGCTATTTATCAAACTGAAGCTGAGTCTGCTGGGAGCCCAAAGGGAAAGAAACATGGCTTACTATATAGGTTACCCCCCCCCCCCCCCCCCCCCCCCCCCTCCCTTTCCTCCTCCCTTCCCTACAACCCCCTTCTCTTCTCTTACCCCCAGCCCTCTGTTACCTCGCTCAGATATGTTATTCAGAACTGTGTTTGTGTGAAGGGAATAACTGGGGGAATAGAGAGAGAGAGAAGGGGGGGGGGGGGGGGGTTACTGATGGAGGGAGGGAAAATAAGAAAGATAGGATGTGGCCTACAGTATTTTCTACGACTCCCTATAGTGTCATAGTGGGATATAGGAGAAAATCAATTTCTTTGTGTGAGCGCTTGGCACTCGAAGTTGTTTTTCACGAGACTGTTGAAATAGTTTAGGGCTGAAATGCAAATTTGCCCACGGCTTTTCAGGAATCCGCCAGGGCGTTCTTAGAAAGATCGTTTTGGGAGGAAAACTTGTTTGGTTTTACCCCAGGCGCCTTGAAGCAATCAAAAACAGTCATGTTATTTGTTTTCTTGTGTACCTCAGCAGACTAACAGGCCCTCAGAAAGACACTTACATAACAAGAAATGTCACGTTAAGCACCAATTGCAGTAATTTTCTCACCTGTTTTTTGTAACAATCTTATCTGATTACACACACACACACACACACACACACACACACACATACAAGCACATACAAGCACGACCCACGCTGCTTGTCAGTGAGATGACGAATGTTTCAGCCGCCCCTCAGGTGAGCCGTGAATGCTGCGTTGACCACATTCCTCTTAACTGTCTCATTGACAAAAACAACAATCAGGGAGATTGCTTCGAGGCAACGATGAAAGGCAGCAGGGAAACAAATTGACAAAGGAGAGAAGGAAGAAGGGAAGCTGAAGGGAGGATGAACAGCAGTGGAGAAATAGAGGTATTGACTGACAGGAACACCTCGACGGAAAAAGACAGAAAACAGTAGAGAGGGTGGACTACTTTGTCAGGTGATTAAAAAAATAAGGTTACATATCTAATTCATGCATGCAAACACACGTGTGCAGTATTTCCTCTACGTCTAATGACCCACTTCCACTTCCACCGGTCACCTTTCTCTGCTTCTCTTTCTATTTCTCCCATGCCCCACTTTCCTTTGTTTGCTTTGTCACTTTCTCCTCCTCCGCGTTTCTTTGACCTCTCCTTTGCTCTCTCCTTCTTTTTCTCCGACTTTTCCCTCTCTCTCATACCTCCGCTGTGATGTAACTCTCTCTAACAAACATGTTTTCTTGAAAGAGGTGCACTCCACACCATGCACACAGTGGCTCCATTCATACAAAGTTGTTTTCTGCGCTTTACATCTTTTTTACACAAGAGCACCAATAGCTCACATGTCTCTCCCTCATCTTCTAGCCTGCCGTAGCCAATAAGTCCTTTATTTATGTAAGATGACTCTTGTTATGGGTTGGCCACCCCAAAACATGCCTCCTGACACGCTACAGAAAATAGAGGAGGGAGAAAATGCAGGGCTGTTGTTTTTTTTCCTCCATTAACATAGTCTGAGATGAGCAAAGAATATAAACTTTTTTTTTTTTTTCTACCGAGCACACACACACAGTAGGTTAGAAGCTCTTCCTCCTTTCTCAATGGCACACACACGCACACACACTTCTGCATACACACACACACACACAGATGCATGCTCTCCTATCATAACTTTCACGCTGAGAGGCAACAACTGGTCAACAGGATATGAAACCTTCCTTTCTGCTTTTTTTTTCTTCTCCTCTTCATGACAGAATTGACCTTCCCCCTACTTTTTCCCTCTCTGCACTAGAGCGTACTCTCCGCCTCTATTGCATGCACGTTTGTGCTGTGTTTGTGGTTTAAGCCGAGTTTGTTTGGTTGACTTTCTGAGCCTGTGGCATTCATTATAAACACTACTGAAAGCAATAGCTTTGCTCGGGGGAAACTGTGCGTGTCACTTGCCCTCACCGTACATCTGGGTCTAGTAAACTTTCCATTTCTGCGCTGTAACTCCGTGCAGACTTGCAGATAATTAGTGTCCAGCTCATTTGCTTTATGGGTTATGGCACAGTCATTCCCATGTACTTGGTGAAAGGTGTTCGCTCTGAGACGGAGACCACTCTGCTGGGTCTCAATCCACCACCCCCACCTCCCCTCCCCTCCCCTCCTTGCTGGTGTTAGTGGAAGGGAAGATGACCATCTGCTGCCCCAGTTGCCCAGTGACTGGACAACAGCCTTCCCTTATGGCACAGTTCCACTGTCCATTGTCTGCTTGAGACTCTGTGTTTGTGTGTTTGTGTGTGTGTACATTGCTTTTAACAAGTATAGAAGGGATTGTGTACTTGCCTTTTATGTGTGCGTATTTAAGTTTCTCTTAATCTCTCTTTGTGTGTGTGCCTCTGTGCAGTAAATGTGTGTCTACCTCAAGGAGAGCCAAGTATTGTGTGAAGCCTTCCTGTGGGAGTCCCGTAGAGAACGCACCCTCACACAGCAGGACGGTCTCTGGTACGGTGTGAGCTGATTTGGCCTTAATAGTCGGGTTAGTGGAGGGTCAGAGATTTATAGGTTACAGGCCAAAACCTGTTCTGGTGCATCAAGAAAATAGATTTCCTCTCCAGACAGAGGAATATTACTCACATGCCAGTATTGTTAGAGATCAAACAGGCTCATCATCAACAAGTTGGGGGAAATGAGTGTGTGGAAGGTGGAGAGTAAAAGGCCTTTGACACAAAGTCTGAAAATTTCACATGAAAAACAAACAAACATTGGCTTTACACAATGAGCACATTCATATTTAAATGTCCGGTGTGTATCTGGTTGTGATGGTGAGTCTTTTTCTGACCAGTAAAAAAACCACTTACAGGAGGAAAACAATATCTCTCTAAGTACTAATCAGTGGCCAATCGGAGGCCATCGTTACCCATTAAGTCCTCTTGGCTCTGTTCGTATAAAACAGGCTTTTCTCTGTGGCATTTGGAGTCTCGGCAGGACGTGGACAGACAGACAGACAGATGGCGCCCCAGGTGAGCGCACGCTGCGAAGACGAGAAGAGGATGTCAAGTTGGCTTACTGTTCATGTTTCGTTATACGAAAACCAGTACTGAAAGATCTGCTGTGGTTAACCACACAGAGTTTGTTCCCAACAAGAAAAATATACATTACTGTATGTGATAATGAATTTACACCCACTCAGCAAATGAATCTTTGTCTTAGTCACCTCCGGAAGTTAACACACTGTGCTTATTTTTTTTTCCTGCTTTGTTCTCTGTGTGTTCTGGTCTGTTTAGGGGGGTTTGACATCGAGAGCAAAAGTCTTTTGATCAGATCTTTCTCTCTGGCTGTATTTAGTTTGTGTGATATGAAATGTGTTGTTCGATATTTTTCTCACCCACTGTTTTTATTTTTGTCTTGTCTCTCTCTTTCATGTTACACGCTCTCTCTCTCTCTCTCACTCTCACACGCACACACAAACACACACACACACACACACATAGGTGATAGGGGACTGCACTCAGCGGAGTTACTCATTATCCCTGATCCAGTCCTGTCAGTTAGCTGCCTGCTCTTCCACTGCTCGGCTTGGCAGGGAAACAGCAGCAATCTGAGAGCTGTGCTCATGACGCTGAACTTTTCCTCCCAGACA
Organism: Thunnus thynnus; assembly: GCF_963924715.1. Classification (NCBI taxonomy): domain Eukaryota; kingdom Metazoa; phylum Chordata; class Actinopteri; order Scombriformes; family Scombridae; genus Thunnus; species Thunnus thynnus. The sequence continues at coordinate 18,786,282 of NC_089534.1, forward strand.
TTTAGTGAGGAAAACAAGCTGGGAGCGATGTTTTTTTTTTTTTCCCTGCTTAGCAGAAAGAATCTTTGAGCACATCCAGCTAGTTTTGTCAATGGTGCTTAAAGCTCAGACCACATACCAGACACTCTTTTATGGGCGACAAAATTTACGAGGAGTTCTTTGAGTGATGCCAAATGCCTGTGTGCTTCAAAATGTTGTAGCTTCACTCATTCATGTTTATTACCTTTTTAAGCCCTGAACTCGGCCTTTATTGCATAATAATATGATATAGATTGAGCAAAAAACAGGCTGGTTGACAAATGTTCCTGAAAGCAGGGGGAATCTGGGAGATTTGCAGATTGGGACTGAGCAATGCTGCTTCCTTCCTTTTTTTTTTTTTTTTTAGATGTGTGCGTGTTTGTGTGAGAAAACTGATAGAAATCTGATTTGGCAGAGCCATTATCCCCTTTAGACTTCAACAGTAGGCCTACACCACGCTGTGGCCACCACTAATCCCATAATGGGCTGACTCCGCACTGAAGCCGCACAAATACTCTTCCCCTTCTCTGGTGAAAAGTGTGACAGTGGGTTTGTTTCTGTTAATGCTCTCTATGTATGTGCTCTGCATTACAGTGTGTGCATTAGTTGTGTGCAGCGTGTGTGTGTTTGTGTGCGCCTCCTCAGGTGAGTGGGCACAGATAGGTAATCTAGTGTACAGAGTCATCGATTTTCCCGCTGTGCAGGAAGTGGCTGGTTATTGATTCTCTGGGACAATGATGTCACTCCAGACGGTGCAGGGTGTTTACTTATCCATGATAAGGTACGAGGCGCTTTCTCTCCACACGCTGGTCAAATAATCCTCGCTCTCTGTCCTCTTACCTTTTATCACTCTTCTCTCATCACTCTTTCCACCCTCCGTCTTTTCATTCATCATGAATGCCCTCTTTAACCCCCCACATCCATTACCTGTGACATAATCACTCATGAGGGAGTTATACATTTGTTGCAGTGGAAGCCTGTAAATTATGATCACAATAATTACATTTCTTGTCAATTATGTTGCACCCAAGTGTTGTTTGCTCTTAAACGTATGCATTTAAATTTAGATAACTTGCTCTTTATTTTATTTGCATGAAGTATGAAACGTGATGTTTGACTATGAAACAAATCTGCTGCATTAAAGCAAAACAAACAAACTTTTTTTTTCATCTCTTTGTAGTTAAAACAGCTTTAACAAAAACCTTCTTAACTCTTGGGTGGTGCAGACTTCACTTCACCATGACTTTCTCGTCCCTCTCTTCCTCATTTCGAAGTAATGTTGATATACACTTTAGTTTCCGAGGATGTTGACTCAGTCAAGCCACATTGCCAATTTAGCTGAGTTAGCTAAACCACGTCCTATAACCGCTTATCAACTCACTTTGTCATAGATGAATGAATTTTTATCAAGCATGACACCAATGTTGACACAGCCAGACCTCCTCGCCGTGTCAAAGGGAAACTTCAGTATTTTTCAACTTGAACCCTGTTTTCTAATCATTTTGTGTCTAAGTGACTAATGCTGACAACAGTTTTTGAAATCGGTCCAGTATTAAGTGAGGGCGCTTCAGAAATGAGCTGCAATGTAATCCAATGAGGAAATCACGCCCCGTCAATGTATGTCCACTAAAAGTGCTCGTTTTTGCCAATAACAGGCTCAGATTGTTATTATAAGTGTCTGACAACATTAAGGAAAGAACCATACAGAGAAATAAAACATTTTTTTTACCTTTAGCTTGATCCGGTTTGTTTGTTATTGTGTCTAACCAAGTCTCGCTCAAGGAGAAGTCTCGCTCTGAAATCTCACGAGTGGTGATTTTTTTATCGAAATCAGCTAAATATTCAGCCATGACTTTGAAAACCTTTTAGATAACAGCTTTCTGTACTCCCAACACAGCAACATCCTCTCGGCACTCCTCTCTCCAACTCTCACGTTTCAAAAACTTCAAAAACGGTTGTCCCTTTTAGTCACTCAGACACAAAATGATTGGAAAATAGGGTTGAAAAATACTGGAATGTCCCTTTAATACAATGGTGCCTATTTGGGTAATTTAAGACCAGTTATTGCACACTAGCACCTAGTATACAATAGTTTATCTCAGTGTTTGTTTGTAATGCTAAAACAAGAAAAGCATTCAAATGAAACTATAAATGAACAACCTTCAGATTTGAAAAGCAAAGAAAAGTTAGTGATTAATGTTATGTTGTCATCACAGTAACATAATCAGTGTATGCTACGCTGGACAGAAGCCAATCTTATCTCCTAATTATATCTGACACTTGAAAGTTAGTGAGATATTTAAACTGGACTCGAGTCCACAGGGGGAATGATACAGGGGATTTTCAGGCGTTGAGTTTGTTCTTTTCTCTGTCCCGCAGGCCTGTAATAGATTAACCACAGTGCAAATATGACCAACACTAGCTGTGGCATGAGACAGAGGACAACACACACACACACACACACACACACACACACACACGCACGCTGCAGGCACACTTCTGTCAGGGTTACGAGGTCCAAGGGGAGTTTGTAAAACTCAAGAACCAGCATACAAATAAACCTTACACATGTATTTAAGCATTTAAGATGCAAACTCGTAATAATATTTCTAAATGTGTAGACTGAATATCATGTTAATATAAAATGATGTAGATCATTAAGTAAAGGTCCTTTTGTCCACAAATATCATATTAGCAGCTAATAATGAGAAAAAAGCTGTTACACTCAGCTTTAATTAAATCCTATACAATTTTATTATTTTTTAGGGTTTTTAAAAAATCATTGTTGACTTTTCTTTATCCATGAGACACGTGAGTGAGGTCAGATGGATGGACATATTTTAGGCTCAGAATATTATGTGCCTAGGTAAGCATTTTCTATATTTCTCCAATGTTGTTTTGGACAGTAGAAACTCATGATCTCATGTCATGTGCTTGTGTTTTCATATTTGAGGAACTGGCTGGGTATACTCTCAAGAGGACAGCATGCATGTACATGCACTATGAATTTTTGTATGTTTCTACTTGTCCCTGTGTGTTTTGCACACATTGAGTCTGCTGGCTCCACAGTGTATATTTTCTGCACCTCATCTTGGACAGTTGTTTGAAGTTGAACTTGTAGTGCAAAAAAACCCCTAAATGGGTCATCTGAGAGAAACAAAGATTAAGAGGAAGACAAAGAGAGGGCTGTGGTTATACCCTTTATACAGCTATAATCTGTAGACTACAGTCTGGTAGTAGTCCAGTGGTTCCTGCTAAGTGGGGATTTTGGATGTTGAATGTGTATTTTTAGCAATAGTTTGCCCAGGTGAGTAAAACTAGTTTCTAAAACTAGTTTCAACTGTGTTTTTCAGTCATCCGTCTCACACGTGTCCGATGGAACAGATACACTTCTAATTTAATCAACACAGCTGTCTCCACAGGCCTCGTAATGGCTCGCAGTTCACTTCGTGCAAATTTCATGGCAGTCCATCCAGCAGTTGTTGAAACCATGAATGTGTTCACCAAAATTTGTGCCAATTCATCTCGTAGATGTTGAAATATTTCACTGCCAAAGTGAAAAATTTGACCCTCTGGTGGCTCTAGAGTCAAAGTCAGGATCACCAAAGCTTGCAAAATTTCTCCCCTGGGGACCATGAACGTCTTTACAAAACTTCATAGGAATCCATCCAATAGTTATTGAGATATTTCAGTTAAGACTAAACCGACCAACAGACTGATATCTCAAGAGCCATGCCGCTATCATGGCTGAAAATTGCAAAAAAAAACAGGTGGAGCCCATATTTTTCTCACATGTTCATACATTATATCAACAAGAAAAGTCACAGTAACATGTTTATGAGCCTCACCTTAATACCTGCACTGAAAATAATATGTACATGTATACATACAGCATATAAACATGTCCACAAATCACCACGAGTGTAGATGTTGTAGGATATATGCAACTATAACTTCATGTGAAAGTTCAGTCATATAATGACAGGAAACGACTCAATCCCATTATCTTATATAGAAGTCAGAGGATTTCGAAGTCACTCTTGGTGAATAGAAATAAATAGAATAGAAATAAAGCCGATTTCGGCCATTTACAAAGGCAATGGAAATATTAATAAAATACCATATTTCTCTCTTTCTTTTTCTCTCTTCTGGCTCTGCTCTATAATGTCATAGAAAGTATCAAGGACGTAAAATAATCTCTGTAAAGACTGGAAATGTTGAGTCCGTGACGAAGAGTGAAGAGGACAGAGACCAAAGAGATCGAGTTTCCACCTAATCAAACAGACATTTCATAAACGATTAAACATTAATGGGGCAGTCGCCGTGACGTTGCACTCAAATGAGTTTCAGCCAGCCATTTTGTTCTGCCATTCAGTACCGGGGCCCATTGCCTATTAATGAAGTAATAGGACACGGCCAAAATGGTTCTGAGGGCAACAATTAGGCCATATCACTTCCTCCCCCCCTTAAAATGCGGCGGTATCACATCTCATGTCCAACTTGGCAATCAAAATACAGTCTGGTGAAGGTTACAGATTTAGAGGATAGATAGTGAAAAAAGAGAAGGGCAGAAGTGAAACCGGCATGAGCAACAGACAGAAGTAAAGATGAGTGCAATTGTTTTTTAACCTTTGCTGTAGCCCTTATGATGTGTAACATCAGACTTTATCAGTGTCTGTTTTTGTCTGCTGTCTAAGCTGGTATACCTCACACTGGATCACTGCTATCAGGACTGTCAGCCCTTCTTGTTCTGTTATATAAAACAGGTTCAGTGACTCCCTTGTTTTCTGTGAGCAGCTACATGGAAATGATAAAACTCTTTGATAAAAACTCTCTTGGCTCAAAGGCTCGTCAAGCTTTTATTACCTTTGATTTAGTGGCTCATGCTTTGAACTTGTTATGAACTTGTTATTTACCGTTTTTTTTTTTTTTTTGGTTTTTTTTTTAGTGAATCATCACCTTTCTGTATTCTCTCAGAAACAGGTTAAGGGTCGGCTCCTTTGTGCTGGGTGTACAGTGCCCATTAAGAGTTATAGGGTGATGATCAACAACGTTTTGGCCGGGTTCCCAGTGAGATGAGTCATTTTCGCTCAGTCAGCAGAGCAGAGGTCTTGAGAGAGAGAGAGAGAGAGAGAGAGAGAGTGTGAGAGAGAGGGGGAGAGAGAGAGAGAGAGAGAGAGAGAGAGAGAGAGAGAGAGAGGGGGAGAGGAACAGCTGCGCATGCCAGGAGGCACACAGCAGCGTCACATCAGAGGGGTTGTTTTCTTTGGGGTTGTTGGTGTCCCGATGCTGATATAAGGTCAGCTTTGTTAGTCCCATGCTTATGGACAACATGAGTAGTAGAGATAAGCTTGCCCTACATTTCACCATGCATTTCTTCAGTATATGAAACATTTGCTACGATACTTTGGAAGAGTTTTGTCTTTTGAACTTTTAGCAGCACCCTTCTGGACTCCTCATGTTATCTCCCATGTTTCCCATTGATAAAGTTAATGAAGGAGGGGCAGTCAAAGGACAGTAGGGGGTTGTCATTAATGACGGAGAGAGAATACAAAGAGAGAGGAGGAAAGGTGTAGCAAAATGGAGAGTTTCTCATTGATTTGTGGTTGCTGCCTGTGTCATATTGGGCTAAAGATAGCAGGGGAGGGTTTGGTATTTTCTGTTTTTCTATGCGATCTTTTCTCTTGGAGCCTGTTGTATTGTGACAGCTGCCCTCTGCCTGTTAGAATAACATCCCCGGGAACTCACTCTTCCTCACGTGCACACAGAGGTTGCAGGCCAACGCCTTTTCCCCTGGATTGCAGCCTGCAGTACATATAGATTATTTAGGGAATCGTGTATATGCATGTTTATGCCTGACTGTATAAAGTCATAAAAGAGAAGTCGTCTTTTGTCCCAGATACCTCTTCCCCCTCCATCGTTTCTCTTTTCCGTGTGCTCCCTGAGGTCTCTACAGTTCCGCTGCGTTTCATGGAATCCAGGGAACGCTGCTTCCTCCCAGTGTTGGTGTACGCTGGTCCAGGACCCACTGGTCTGGGGGGCACGCCTCTCCTCTCAGGAAAGCCGGCGCTTGACGAGACCGCTCTACTCTGATAGCCTGCCAGAATACACACAGATCAGACAAGAGACGACTGGGAAAAAAGGAGAAGAAAAGGGACCAAGAGTTGCTCAAAGAGGGCCAAAAGGCAACCCTGGTCCAGTTAATTCCCACACTGATCCAATCTTTGCTCACAAGTCTTAACATCAAATGAAAATTATGGTGAAAAGAACGTCAAGCCTCATGTCTGACTCAGAAATAAGCTGATGAGTGTTCTCACAACTTAGCGCCACTTTTACTGCTCTGTAACATGAGTGAAAAGTGTGCAGGTTGCATCCAGCAGGACAGGTAAGGGTTAACCCTCCAGTCGGCTCAGTAAATGCTCAGTGATAGATGAACAGGCTCGAACCTAGAGCAGTGTTTGAAGAGTGGGGAGGGGGATACCCTCTGAGTCTGCAGTTTTCTCTCTTTGACTGCGTACAAGTTAAAAAACTATCTTCATATCTGCAGATGTGTAGTATTTAAACCTATTGATTCAGTTGCATGCTGTTAAAAACAGTTTACGCATGTTTCAAAGTGATCTGTTTACATGGAAAAAAAGTCTTGTTGTTTTTCCACAGAGGAGAGTTTCTGTTGTGAGCCTCTGGGCTCAGCTGAACCATATGGTTTTGTGTTTGCTGTGAAGTTAGGAGACAATTGTATTTCCACTTTTTTTGTCAAACTCAAACAAATAAAAATTACAAGTGGACAAACACAGCAGTAAACAGAATTACTTTCTATGAAACAGACCAGATTAAGTTGTTCAGTGAACTTCATACCTCGGCAGAACTTTTTTTTTTTCTTTTTTTTTTTTTTCTGTTTTCCTTTTCTTTTTTTCAGAGAAACAAGAGAGGGAGAGAGAGAGAGCAGAGAAGATTGGTTCCTGTAACTGTGATCTGCCCTGTGATTGGTGGAAGCCTGTTGCTAGGCTTATGTCAGTGTTCGAGAGTTTTCTGCTTCCTCTCTTCTGCGCACTGATAGGTCAGGTTTGAACTGGTCTGGTGGACTTCTGCCACTTGTTGAACATCCCCACAGTTTTTGCGGTTCCCTCGTCTCACTGCCTGAGAAAACACAGCAGCCACAGCGCTGAGACACATATGTGCAGAGTTTACGCCTGGCATGGCTTCCTCTCTCTGTTTTTTAATCTTATTAACTTTTATCATCCCCTTTATTGGTTGAAGACTGTTGTTAATTCTGCTCCTCACTTGTAAATGAAAAACGACTGTTTTTGTGAGCATTTGAGAAAGTAGCTGCCATACTTTTTTACTTATAAAAAGTTTAGTGAACTAATTCTTGACAGTAGACAGTTAGATCTTAATGAATCAATTTGCTTTAAAGCTCGAGTTGTAATCATTCTATAACGTTTCAGAGTAACATCATAACTCTTGTTTCTATGTTATGTACAGTATCTGTTTACTAGTGCACTTCACCAACTCTTAAATTTGTCAGTGCAAAGTCACTAGTCTCACTTTTATCTCTGACAGGTATTTCACATTTTGTTTTAGAGTGATACTCACACTGTAGACACGAATAACAGCAGTAATAAGTTTGTAGTTTGCTTCTACATGGTGGCAAGTTTTCACTGGAAAGTCTGATCAGACACTCAGATGTTTTTACACTGTTACTCCCTGCTTCCTCTTCCACAAAACGTGTCTGATGCTCACATGTGCAAAGTATGAATTATTTTTCTAAGGCAATAGGCACAACAAGAACATTCACATTTTTAAAGATTCACAGTTTCAGGTGGGTGTGTTGGATGTGATTTAGTCACACTTTAAGTTTAAGAAGCTTGTTTCTGTTCCTCAGTGCAACTTATGAAAATGCACCTAACACTTAAAGGTTCATGTGGAAACAGTGTTTGATTAACTATGTATGAGCAGGGTGTGTCCATTGTTCAGGCCTTTCTTTCATCAGATCACTATCTGATGATATGCACACTGCTAAAACAAATCTGAGATGATTCTTGTTGTTTCCAGGAGACTTTCCCTCCGTCATAACTAATCTTCCTGATCTGAAGCTCTGTATGCAGGTGGCCCATAACATGCACGCATGTTTTGTACATACACATTCACACACAGTTTCACCTCCAGTGTGGCTTAGTGGTTAAAATGGCTATCCCAAACTTAAAAAAAAGGCCACTTGTTTATCCCCCACAACAGCTACATGTCTCTCTGTAGTCATGTGTAAGTTTAAATAAGTAACAGAACCCCACCATGTTCACAAAAAGCATGTTAGAAGTGTTTAATTTGAGCTTTGGATAATTTCCTCATTTAGTTTTGCCATTCAAGATGTGTCTGTGATGCCACATTACTCAACTGAGACACCTAAAAATGAACTTTCCTCAAGACACCTGCAGTGTGTTTTTATGTCACAATGTGATCTTATGGAAGTCTTGCAGATGGTAATAGAAGCCAAACATAACATTACAAAGTCTAAAGTCTAATATTTTCTTGTGCCCGACTGTCTGAACACCAGAGTCATAAAATCAAGTGTTCAGACAAGTTCAACATGCTTACCTGAAGCTAGAGAGACTAGCACAAGATGTTTAGTTTGACAACAAAATGTAACACAGTGTCTACTTAATAGCTTTTTTCTGGAGCAAATATAATACTACGTGGATGTTTTCATGAGGAGTCTGTCCATTATGCACGCTACTTATGAATCCATGTGACTTGTGTACAACATCTGGTTTGCATGTGCATAATTCAGCTCTGGTAAGCAGCTACAAACATGCAACAAGGTAAGGTAATCTCAGCCTCAGTCACTCTGGGAAGGAGCATATATGCCTGAATCACTGAAACACACACACACACACACACACACAGACACTCCTGATGTGAGTACAGTCAAGCCCCACAGAGCAGTCAGTGCGTGCACTCTGACAATAGTGTTTGGCCCCGTCCGCGAGGCCGGACCCCCGAGCCTAAGCGCTTTTATGTGAAAAGGTTTGGTGTGTCGTAAGCCCCTAACGCTGACCAACCTCTTCTGCAGCTTTGCTGAGCCATGGGGCTCCCGGCAGCTCTGGGAGTGCTGACTCCAGCCCTGGGAACATGTTTACCGCTGCCGTGCACCCCACCCTGTGGCATCAGGAGAGGGACCGGGTTAGGGTGGGGTGGGGATAGGGGGCGATTGGCTCGATCCACACAATGAACCTGCTGAATACTGTGCTATCCAGCTATCAGTGCTGGGGACTTGCAGTCTGTTGCCAAACTGGCCCGGGAAGGCTCTTGATCGAAGTGCACAGGGGCAGACTTGTCCTTTGTTGGCTCTCCTCATTATACCAAATTTAACTTGTTTATCCGGTTTTTATTAGGTATCCCTTCACAGTTCAACACTTCACAGACTTAGAAGTTGTTGCTGCTAGGATGAACTGAAACAAGGATAGTATTTCACAAAAAGTATGACTTTTTTTCCTGAACAATCAAAACTATTATGCAGTTTTCTCCCCATAAAAATGAAATCTCGGAAAAGAATAGTCTTTTCTGTTTTGCTTGGTTAAAAACATGTTATTTTGAAAACTCACACAGAAACATGACACACAGATGTCCATGTGTGTCTGTGCACGCACAAGCCAATATGGGGATGCTTTTGTAATGTGGTTGCTCGCAATTTACAGAGGAAACAACATTTGACTTGCATGTGCCACTACGAGAAAACTGTTTAACTGTTGTTTAGCAGAACTTTCAAAGACAAATGGACCATTTCTAGTGCAAATCTATTCCACTGGAGACATGTCTGAATGAAATAAGGTGGATGTTATACTGTAATATAAATTTTGCAGCATGTGGAGTTGTTTTCGAGACATTTCATCTGATATAATTCTGAGTAATTATTGACTTTCAAACCGCCACGGTGTGATAAACCAGTTATACACTGTCCCAGCGAGCGTGTTATTGTCAAACTGGGATAAACAAAGCCATAAGAGCTGCCTTCCTTATCTCTGCTTCCTCCTGGCTTTTAAAGGAGTCTTTCAGCCGGGGCTGATTGGTGGAGGAATGACATTATCTGTGGTCTGATAGGCTGCGGTGCAAAACCACTAACTGAATGGCTGTTGTTGTTGCAGCAGGTCCTGCAGCTATCCATCTCGCTGTGCGCTGATGCTGATCTTTGCACAGCGGACCTCTACCTTCTTCTGCAGCTCAACAAGAAGAGCAGGGGCTCAGTTTACCCCCTCACCCCCCCAATGCAGCAAGAAGCAAATAGTGGGACTTGCTGCTGCATGCTAAAGCTGGCTTTATGTTGTTGTTGTCTTCACTGAATGCACATTACGCAGATGGACACACAGATAACACAATCATACCTTTTTTTTTCTAACTGTGGTGGAGAAAACTATTTCTCCTATACTTGTCACTCCATATTAAATAATTGATTTAAGTATTGATTAGGCTGATTGGAGACGAAAATCAATCAGCAATCACCTTGAATCGATTGCTGTCATTATTTAGCATACAGAGTGCGATGCATAACAGTAAATTCAATCATGATAAACGGCAGCAGGGAACAAAAGAAGGAGAGAGAAGTGATGATGTTTTCCTTAAGGGGGATTGTTCTTTCAGCTCACGTTTAGGACCCCCCTCTCTCCTCACGCTTAGCGCCGCCCCACCTGCTCCTCCCGCCGCTATTGGCTGCGGGGAGGCTGTTTTCGCCACCTGATTGGCCGCTGGGCACGTCAATCAAGCGAGGCTCGTCTTATTTACCGAATGTATGAGCGAGAGAGGACGGTATTCTGCTGTAGGGCTGCAACAGCTGACTACTGAGCACTTTACCCAGTGCCTCAAGGAACAAAGAGAGGAGGAAACAGCCATCCAGCATACGTTTTAAATGTTTTATTCCCCTGAAATAATTAAAGTGCAGCGAGGACACGAGATGAGGCACGCGGTCGCACCGGCTGAAAACGTGGAAAATAATTCTTTTGCAGTGACAGACCTGTTAAAGATATGTACCCATTGTGAACGGCTAAGCAAAAAGGTAAGAGAAAGAAAAAAAACCTTCAGGAGCGAATAACAGTCGTTCAAAATGCGCGAAATTTGAGGATTCAATCTGTTTTTATTCTTAAAATCGTGTCACCTTATTTAAGTTTTCAGGCGACCTTTTTTCCTTTGAGTAAATAAGCTGCAGTGCAGTCTTTTGTCCGGGCTTGTTTACGACAGAGAAGAGTTTGTGGTCATCGGAGAAGAAAACGTTTCTGCGTTTTATTCCTTTCTTAATTTTCACTTTTAAAGAAGTCGATACGTTAAAGTCATATTTAAGGGCATGTTTTTAACCCAGTGTCATTTTTGAATAATTTACATTTCCTGGTCATTCATTCATTGTGCGCAGAAAGCCCCTCAGTGTCCGCTGGTAGACATGTCTCGACAAGCAGCTGAAAGTTACAGGACAAAGTAGAGTCAATGTTAAGGTTTCTATCGTGTCTTTATTTTGCATCATGACATAGGGTCGCCCTGTGTGTGTGTGTGTGTGTGTGTTTGGTTTACTCCTTAACTGTGACAGTGAGAGGTTTTAATCATGGAATAATACACAAGTTTACTGTGAAACTGCAAAGTCCAGCAGAGGAAAACACAAATTGCATTTGTATTGTAATTTTCTTATTTTTTTTCTTTTTCCTTTTTCTTTCTTTTACCTTAGTGAATAAGAATCCGTCAGGTTTACTGATGACAAACAAAGCAACTCTGATTTCTTTATATTGGTGACGCAACACAGTGACAGTAGAAATGAGAAGTGATGGTCGAAAGCAAACCGTGAAGCCTCTCTGTTTTCCTTTCGTATTAAAAGTGCATGTTTTTCTCTCTTTTTGTTTTGTAGGACTTGGGAGTGAGAATACCAAGACCTCTAGGTAACGGACCAAGCAGATTTATCCCTGAAAAAGAGGTACGACACAGACTGCGATCCTGCTAAATATTTAACACTTTTATCTCTGTTACAAATATGAAGTTGATTTTTTTTTTGTTGCATTTTTTTGATCATTTTTTTCTGTTAGATTCTTCACGTCAGTAAAGTGGACGCCAGGACACAGTCGATATTTGAGGATGCATTTGCAGCCCTCGGTCGCCTTGACAACATTTCCCTGGTCATGGGCTTCCACCCGCAGTACCTGGAGAGTTTTCTGCGGACGCAGCACTACCTGCTGCAGATGGATGGACCCTTGTCTTTGCACTACCGACACTACATCGGCATCATGGTACAGTCACGTTCATCCTCCGTGAATTCAAATCAAATCCATTTCTCTAGTTATGTCAAATTCTGAAGTATCTTGTGGTTAACGCTCTTTTTTTTTTTTTTTTTTCCCTCTGATGCTGCAGGCGGCAGCTAGACACCAGTGTTCCTATTTGGTCAACCTGCACGTGAACGACTTCCTCCAGGTCGGGGGAGATCCGAAGTGGCTCAACGGCCTGGACAAAGCCCCGCAGAAGCTGCAGCAGCTCGGCGAGCTCAACAAAATCTTGGCCCACCGACCCTGGCTCCTCACCAAGGAACACATCGAGGTGAGGGGACGGGCATGATCTGGAGGGTGGATTTGGACATTAGGTCTTATGTAACAGGCTGAGATCATGGGTAGGGGCTGCAGCTGTATAACTTGGAAGGTGTAGCGAAGCAGAGCTGAAGGGTGATGGGGGTTGAGACTTGAAAACAAAAGGAGACAATAAATTGGACTAGAAGAGTAAAAACATATTTTCCCACTTCCTTAAATGTCGCTGATATTGAAGTCATTATTTGGCTTCTCTTACCAAGAGTCTAAAGTTTTTTTGTTATTTTTTCCAGTGCCTTCTGAAGGCCGAGGAACACAGCTGGTCACTGGCAGAGCTCATTCACGCCGTGGTCCTCCTCACACACTACCACTCCCTCGCCTCGTTCACCTTCGGCTGCGGTATCATGCCCGAGATCCACTGCGACGGCGGACACACTTTCAGACCTCCCTCCCTCAGCCAGTACTGCGTCTGTGACATTGCCAACGGCAACGGTCACGCTAATCACCACGACGATCCACTTGGCGACCATGTGAGTGTGTGCAGAGAGATGAAATTGAGAGAGAGTGAAGGTTTTCTTACCAGCATGTGAAACTTAATTCCAAGCAGCAGGAATAATCCTAAAATGCTGAGAAATTGGTAGCAGCTGAGCGAAGATGTCTCATATTCCTCTTTTGGCCGATGGAGATTAGACCACAAAACTGTGATTTGTGCTTTTCTATGACTCCCTTTCCTAACCGTGGATGTGCTCTGTTGATCCACAGGAGATGTGTGGCGAAGTGGAGGTGCTGATGGAGCGCATGAAGCAGCTGCAGGAGTGCCGTGACGACGAAGAGGCCAGCCAAGAGGAGATGGCCACTCGCTTTGAGAGGGAGAAGACGGAGAGTATGTTGGTGGTCACAGCGGAGGACGAGGAATGCGTCCCCTCCAGAGACATCTCCCGACACTTTGAGGACCCCAGCTACGGCTACAAGGACTTCTCCAGGAGGGGGGAGCACGTGCCCACCTTCAGAGTACAGGTAGAGATCAGATACAGTCTATGAAGTGAGTGCAGACTTTATACGACGAGGATGGTCATTAACTTGTTGTTTGTAATGTCTCCAGGACTACAGCTGGGAGGACCACGGCTTCTCTCTGGTCAACAGACTGTACCCTGACGTCGGGCAGATGCTGGATGAGAAGTTCCAAATGGCCTACAACCTGACCTACAACACCATGGCAACACACAAGGATGTGGACACCAGCATGCTGCGCAGGGCCATCTGGAACTACATCCACTGCATGTTCGGCATCAGGTCAGTCGCTGGATAATGTGACTTTAATTTTGCAGTGTCCCCTATACTCAGTCGGCATTGTGTCATTCGGTGTTCCTAACATTGTTTTTCTTTGCATTCTTCAGGTATGATGACTATGATTACGGAGAGATAAACCAGCTGCTGGACCGTAGCTTTAAGATCTATATCAAGACCATGGTGTGTAGTCCTGAGAAGACCACCAAACGAATGTATGAGAGTTTCTGGAGGCAGTTTCAGCACTCCGAGAAGGTGAGATCCTGATCCTGAAGCAGCTTTTTTTTTTTTTTTTTTTTTTAAAATCGGTTAACTAATGTACAGTGTTTAATGACTCTCTTTTCTCTCTCTTGTCTCCTGCAGGTCCACGTTAATCTGCTTCTTATGGAAGCGCGAATGCAGGCAGAACTGTTATACGCTCTGAGAGCGATCACCCGCTACATGACATGAAGTGCTTTTGGCGTTTTTTTTTTTTGTTTTTTTTTATAGTTGTCTTTTTACTGTCAGTGTTGTTGCTCATTATGGGACACTTCAAGGAAAAAAAATCAAAGGGGGGGAATTCAACAAAAATATGGAAGAGATGTGAAAAGCCTTGGGTTGTGATGACGCTTGTCCCGGTGTTGGATGGACGCTGAGAAGAGGATCAGAACAAAATGAAAGCAAGAAAAAAAAAAAGAGTGAAAGAGAGAAAAGAACTGTTGAAGCAAAGTCATCTCAAACAACAAGTGGATACACAAACTCAGTTCGTGTTGCCTGCAGTGCCAAAACTGACCAAGAGAGGGCAGCCTGGAACAGACTCCTGCTTCTCCTGAGGGGGGGAGGTTTGTGCCGGGCCGGAGCGCTGACACCGGAGGCATCCAGGACGACGTTTTAGTATTCCAGCGTGCGACACATTGGTTGTCAATCTCTTCCATCTCCTGGTAGAGTGAAGACCCATAGAAAAAAAAAATCCCCCATAAAAGCTGTGCAGCCTGAAACAGTCTGCACTTTGATTCTGTCGTCACTGTTTTGTTTAGTTTCTTTAATATCTTTTTATTTCATTTTTTGTATCAAGAGAAGTGGATGTTGTTGTCGATGTGGTTGCTGTTAGTGGTAACTGGAGATGGAAGCATTATTTTGGGCGGTGTTTTTACGTGTGCCTGAACTATCCAGCACAGTGTGTATACGTGCTGATGCTGCTGCTCCCATATTGTATTCAGCGGGGTCATATTGATCCCAAAATCACCCTCCCAAACCCCATCATACCCCTTTTAAACCCCTATCCATTAGAAATCCACTGCATTACCCCTCCCCTCCCTCTTGTCCTGTACTCCTTTTACCCCTATCCCAAATCTCAAATGTCAATGTAAGCTAATCCAAGGAGTGTGTGAAAACCAGAGGTGTGGAAAGAAACTCAAAGAACACTGAGCCCTTTTTGAGTTTGACTGTACATGTGTGGATGAGTCTGTTGTGTTCATGATGACTGAGAAGTGGATGTTTGCGTGTGTTTCACAGAAATGACGGAAAGAAAAAAAAAGTACGTCTTTTGAATTTCATGTGTCAAAAAAAAAAAAAAAAGATAGCGAGGCACTTTGAAGGAAAGACTTCTTGCTTCTGCTGTAGCTCTGTTATTGTGAGATAACTGTTTATCATTTGTTGTTTTGATGATGATGATGATGATGTCTTTATTTTTCTGGTAATGGGAAAAAAGAAAAAAAAAGCTAATCAAAAAGAAAGTTAGAAACCAGGTTTTCCAGGAGGGATTTGCTTCCGGTTGCCCTAACCACACCTATCTTGTCTTCCGCTTATCCCAGCTGCCTGGTCGCCCTAACACTTTCGAAGCTTTGGATTGTGAATTTTACCAGTAAATGAATACCTCTTCTGTTTTCTCTATAAAACATATAAGAAGTGCTCTTTGGTGAGCAGAGACTCTTTCCGGGCTGCCGTGTTCCCATTGCTAGGGGACTGTGCTGGCCTGAACAGGGCCGACTGCGGTCGATAGCTGTCGAGCGCAAAAGGTTGTAGCTGTGCTTATTTCCCTGCTGGGGAAGTCTAACCAGTGCAAAAGCAGCTTTTTTTGAACAGAGGTGTGAATCCTCTGCCTTTTTTTTTTTTTTTTTTTTTGTTTACTAAAACGAGTAAAGTACTGCATTCTTCTGAGGGTGGATTGAGAGAATTGGACAGATGAATGAGTGAGGTGGAGGAGGGTGATGATGATGATAAAAGAATGGTACATTTGGAAGTGGTTTGAGAGGAAGTGGAGGTATTTTTTTTCAAACTTCTGACTGATGTCAGTTACTGACACTTTTTTTATATGAAAATATATGAAAAAGATGAAAAAAATAAACTATGATATTGAATTGTTGTGTATCATTCGTAGTTTTCTCCTAAACGATTTGATTTCATTGCTTCATCAAAGAGATTGTATGAGTCATGGAAAGGCCTTCACAATTCAGGAATCAAACACTCACAGCACAATCAGCGTCACAATCAGCTCACTTCCACTGTTCAGTTGCACAAATATAGGAAATCTAACAGTCCATGCTAATTAGCAAGCATATTTAAGTGCTGTTATGCAAACGATGACTCATGAAAAGACATGGGGTGTTATTTTAACATCTTATGCTCCAAAGTACACTTAGCTTTTTGAAGCTGACGTCAACATTAAGCTGAACTCAGGGGAATAGTTCAGTTTGTCATCAGTACGGTCCAGAGACTTGACTCGTGAATTTTATTTTACCGTAATAAGCTTGAGAACTGTGTGACTCACTGGGAACCAGGTAACAATCCCTGCTCCTGTGGTACAGTCGAGGTCAAAGTTTTCTCCTTGTCGGGAAAACACTTTGCACCTGACCGACATTTGGATTGAGATAAGGCTGATTCATAGTAAGACACCTTACCTCTTACTTGTTTGACCCCACGTCACACCTCACTGGAAAAAATCCCTCACTTCCCTGATGAAGCTGGTAATCTGTCTGAACTTCAGGGTGTTTCCCGTCAAGGCCTCAGAGGCCTGTCTGTCAACACACAATCACCAGCAGAAACTCAGTGTTATCCCCTCACATTTCAGCGGCTTTCCCTGACAATTTATGGAATAGGAAACTTTTCTTAAGCAACCTCGATATCAGCCAGCCAACTGTCTTTCATATCAACCTGATAAATTCTTTGTAGAGAACAATGTTTGTTATCAGCTGTTTAGGTTTTTTTTTGAAACATTGGCTTGTCTTGTGGTTGTTTTAAGGTCACTATTGTGCGGAAGCTGGGGGAATTGACACCGGGGGTTTTTACATTAAGTGCCGTTTCCGATTTGTTTCGATGTAATAACGATGTGATTTTGAAATGCTGTACTTTAGGCTACTTGGTGTAACATGTAAGCACTGCCTGGCCCCATATCTGTGTAATAATAAAAAGGCTTTGAGAAGCAAAATGTTTCCCTGCTTTCTTCTGCTGTGCTTTATTATGTACAAGTTGCAATGTCACACAACCCACATACAATAAAAGATTTGTTTATGAGGTAAATTCCATGTTAGTCATCTGTTTTCAAGACTACATTATCATAAAAACACCTTTACAACACAGTCTACTTACAAAACAGATCAAGTCTGTTATATGAATGTGCAAAGAGCTTGACTTAAATTATCCCTGTACATTTAAAGATACTCAGAAATTAAGGCAAAGAAAGGAACATGAAGGATGAAAAATAAATTAAGGAAAATTAAGAAGAAAATGCAAATATCTGTATACATATACACAACTGAAAAAAAGGATCTGGTAATGTAGTTTATAATCATTAGATGCAGTTTTAAAGATTCAGTCTGCTCCTAACATTTTGCATAATTACCTCTATCAGCTGTTAGCTTCACTGCTGCTTAGCATAGATTCTGCAAGTCTCTGAACTCTACTGGAGGGATGAACACCGTTCTTTCAAAAGATATTCCCTTATTGAAAGTTTGATGATGATGCTTTCTAACACATTCAAACATCAGTGTTTATTTGGTTGAGATCTGGTGGCTGTGAAAGCCTAGTGTATATGATTTACATCATTTTTCCAGGTTTTTTCTTTAATTTTTCACCTGTCTGTATCTTTTGAGTATCAAACACTTAACCCAGATGCGGCTCCTCGATCTTCATGAAGAACAGTATCTGTAGTCAGCTTGAATTAACTAATTAAGTAATTAAGTATTTAAAACTCAGGAGGTGAGTGTTTGATACTCAAAGGATGGATTTTAGCTTTTTATGAGATACTCAAGACAGTTGTTCTTTTTTCTAAAGCCTACAGTTTCTATGACAACATGAAACTCTTAACTCGATGTCCCAGAGTGTTAGGCTGTCAGGTCCGGAGGCTGGAGAGTCTTTATCAGTTTTTGAGCTATAGGGAGGAACTCTAGCTCCCAGCATGCCCTGTGGAAGTCCCTCACATCTTCATTTTGAGTCCACTTCAGAGCATATTCTTCATCTAAGGAATGAATTGAAAAGAGTGGACGGATGTGAGAGGGTGCAGTGTGAGGTTTCAGGTTTATTTTCAACACTTTCAGTGACAGGTTCAGACAGCACCAGACGTATTATGTTTGTGATTGTGTGAACATGCATGTGTTCCTCCCTTCCCCCAGAGGGCCACTGATGTGAGTAAAAGCATGTTCTTTCCAGCATGTCTCCCTCCCTTGTTATGTAAGGATTAGTAATAACACTCCTGACCGACCTGAGTATGCAGTGAGGATCTCTAGCAGTGACTCTCTCTGCTCTGTGTCCAGCAGCTTCTCTGAGCAGCCGCCGACTATGTTCCACAAGGCCTGACAAACCTGGCCTGCCAGCTGCCAGTCACCTGCTCCGAAGTCTTTCAGACAGTCTGCCAGCCTGGTCACATACACACACACACACACACACACACACAGACACACACACACACACACACACAAAAAACACAAACACACACACACACGGAAACACATCATATGACTGGGGGGGGAGGGATTCACATGACCGGCAGGTTTGTGGGTATTAGCTCCACTTCGTTGGATGTACATCTGAAAAAAGACTCTGTGTGTGTGCGTGTGTGTGTGTGTGTGTGTGTGTGTGTGTGTGTGTGTGTGTGTGTATGTGTGTGTGTGTGTGTTTGTGTGTGTGTGTGTGTGTGTGTGTGTGTTAAGGTAAAATAAGAATTTGTTATTCAAGTGATGATCAAATTGGAAGTTAGATGCGTCAGACAGGAAAGAAATCCACACAAGTTGTTCCACTGAATGTTTCCAAGTGTTGATAGTTTACAAATTAATTTTAAACTGACAAATCAGCATAACTTATGTAACGAATAACAGCATGGTTGAGACAAATATATCACAAATCACAATCTTTACAGCAATACAACATCCTCTGTTCTTAGACCCTGAGTTGAATAAGGAAAAAGTCCCTAAAATTAATAAATAAATAAATAAATAAAAATAGTGTTTTTGTGCTTGTGTTAGTCACAGTGAGGACCACATTTCCCCCCAACAAAACCTGTTTACTCCCTGTTGCAAAGAGGATACTGCCTTTGCCAAAAACTCAGGAAGCTTTCGCTCAGTTGGAATAGTTCGAATAGTTTGAGAAATATGCTCATTTATTTTCTTGCTGAGAGTTAGATTGATGTAGAAGTTAGAAGATTGTTGTTGTTAGAAGATTGATGTAACTCTTATATCTGCTAAATAGAGGTTAGCTTAGCTTAGCTTAGCATAAAGACTAGAAACAGGGGAGAACAGCTAGCTTGGCTCTGTCCAAAGATAATAGTCTCCCACATAATCCGCCATAAAAACACAAATATCTTTTCGTTTTTGAATAACATATTAGTGAGCTTTAGAGGTGCTGGTACGCAGATTTTGTTATTTTTGGACAGGGCTAGTTGTTTCCACTTGCTCCCAGCCTGTATGCTAAGCTAAGCTAATCGTCTCCCGGCAAATGTAGAATAAAATAACTATGTTAAAATCTTTATTGATATTTTTATTAATACAAATATGCTCTAAACTGTATTGCACATATTTTGATATATTTTTATCCCAATATTATTGATCCAGGCACAGTAGACCCACTTTTTCATCACCTTTTGCTAATATTCAGTGGAAAGTTTGTGAATCATCTGTCAGATACAGTATACATATATATGTACACGCACACACAAACATTCCACACAAATAAAATCTCTTGAGTGCATTTGTCCTTACTTGGGAGCAGCCCCCTCTAGTGAGAGGCTGACCCGGTTGGGAGGGTCCAGAGCCAGGTTGGTGAGGACCCCGCAGGCTGAAAAACACATTTCAGTGCTTTTTGAGTCCAGCAGCGTCACCACAAACTGGTGCACTAAGGGAAAGAGCAGAAAAAGATGACGGAGTGAGGGAGTGGACGAGGACAAAGCAGGGCAAAGATAAGAGGGTTGCTATCACCCGTCAGATGGCATGTTTATACTGACTGTAGCTGGCCTTGCAGATAAGTCCAGCCTAAACATGACACGACAGTATAAAGAGGTGCATACTGTACAGGGTGTTCTGTGTCTAAGTGCTCAGTTTTCTGTTGTGTTACATGCTTAGATGATACAATTTATGCATCTTTAAATGAGCTTTTTAAAATGTATTTCCTCCAAACTTTTCTTGCAAGAGTAAAACAATACAGCTCAAACAAAACATGAGGTAATCCCACGTTGGAGTGATTGTTATGCATGACTGTATGTGTTTGTGTTCATCATAAACCTTTGTTTTGCATAATAAAGTCCCGCACATCCTTGGACTGTGACAAGTTTCCGTAGACACGGGTGGCCTCAAGCATGGCATCCATACTGGAGCTGAGCACCAACTTCAACATCACTGAAGTAAAAAGAACAAGTGAGCAGAGAGAGAGAGAGAGAGAGAGAGAGAAAAGCAGGAAGATAACTGTCAACACTCATCCTTTTTTTTTCTTTATTTCTACATTCATCTCAGTCTTTCCCTCTTACACTTGGCGATGATGAGTCGACCGTGTCTGAGCGCTTCGCTTTCTTCCTGGTAAAAGGACAGGTTGTTGATGGTGGCAGCCACGTTTATCAGCAGCTCCTCGCTCTCGTGCACAGACCTCAGTTCTGTTTCACCCACACATACACAAATATAGACACACACACACACACACACACAAACCCACAACCAAGAATCAGAAAGGAAATCATAAGTAGGAGCGCCACAATTAAAGATGATTTTTTTTTTAGAGACCTCGAAGCAGATATTTGTCTTCTATCCATAAAAAAAATCTTCCTGTATAATGCAGCCAACAGAGGGAGCATCCACACTGCACGGTGGACAGGAACAGGCCTTAATGCTCCTGAAATATTGATGCTCACTGTTCATTTATGTGAAGTGATGCTCATAGTGGTGACTATTATCAACATAATGTGAATTATTATAATTGGAACTTTGCAAAGAATGATTAACAGAGAGCTCAACATATGTGCACGGTTAACTGCTCTTACAACGATAATGACTAACCAGATGAAAGCATTGCTTCATTTTATGTTGATGAATGAGGGCAGATAATGTAAGAGTAGATTAATATTCCTTGAACAACTGAGATATGGATTTTGTAAAGTGGCTGGCACTCATTATACAGATGTTGGTTTTCATATTTTAAGGGTGCAGAGCAGATGTACAGGTTTTTTTGATAAATGCAAAAATACCGTGAACACTCGAGTATTCAGCCTCTTTTGCATATTACAGCTTGGCCACACTGATGTGACACTGTGAGATTATCACAAAAGTAGCTGTTATCTGTGGTTAATTTTGGCCTGATGCAGTCAGTTTGATCATGAGCCAACATACAAAGGTCAATGTGACCCAATCCAACCAGCCGTGACACTGTGAGAGGCTTGGAAAAAAAGTCTGTTCCTGATATAGCAGCAGATGTCGTGTGCTCGGTCATAAATCGCGGATATTGCGGTTGCACTGTCAACCGGCGCCTGTGTCACACTGAATTTTGTTTCTGGTTCTGACTGGAAATGCCGCTTTGCTGTGCCCTCCTCCACACCCACATACACACACACACACACACACACACACACACACACACACAAACTCAAAGCTCTGTAATGTAAAGCAGTGCGGCCTGTCATGAACTTCATCAAAACAGGACATCAATCAGCCAGGCTTGCTCTTTCATCCTCTACTGTGATTTCTTCCTCTGTCTTCAGTTATTTAATTTACTTCCCATCTTACTCTGGGGCTCCCCATTCTATATTATAAGATTTTCTCATTTTTTCACTAGTTTGACCTCTTTTTTTTATATGTTTAATTCTCTCTCCCATCTGCCATGAAGCGAAGTGTAGGAGGCAGGCAGCAGAGAAATCGAGAGTTTCACACCCACCTGTGTATCAGTGTTCAACCTGTCCTGAAACCATCTAACCACATGGGAGAATTTCACACACACAAACCAAGTCGACTGTGAGATGTGACAGAACATCCTGCTCTTGCAGTGAAGCGCTTCGCTCTGTCAGACTTAAAAAAAAAAAAACAAAAAAAAAAAACAACAACAGGTAAACCAAAAGAGGATGTGCTGTGTATCGAACAGAAAGTACTGAGAGGAAAGCGAGTGATGGAATGAACAGACAAATGAGGAGTGTGTTTTGTTCTTCGTGTTCCCAGCATAAGGGAAGTGGTTACTTACTGTACAATATACTAAACAGTTATTTTTAATTTCATCAGAACTCAGAACTTGAGTTTTGCACACTGCACAAATCTAAGAGTGTTACAGCTGTGGTCTGCTACTGATTTTATCTTATATTCTAACTTCTTGTCTCAGTAAGCTCCTGGTCTCTGCTCACCAAGTGTCTCCATCAGCAGCTGAATGCAGACTGTGTTGTTGGCCAGAGCTGGACCTACAGCTGGATGGATGCACATGTTCGCCAGCACCCTGACCAGCTTCACCAGCACGTCCTCATCCTCCTGCACGCTCACCGACGTGGCGGTAGACTTGCTGAGGGAGAGGGGGCCTTTATGTGAGGTTGCGCGTGGTGAGTCATTTCTTTGCTGGTAACTGTCGTACAGCTGGAGGAGTGTGTCCACACAGCCTTTGCATTGAAAGAGCTGCTGCCGTGCCTCGTTGCTTTTGGCTGTGAGGTTCCCCAGGGTGAAAAGGAGGCGCACGACAAGGTCCTGTGAGAGAGCAGTTGTTAATTAGCATCTGTCAAACATCGTCACTATTTAACAACAGTTTCTGAATCGATGCAAACTGACAGTAAATTTGCTGAGACACTTGATTGTGTTACAAATGTGGCTGAGAGGTCAGACTGCACTGGGTAAAGTTCAAACAGTGTCAACTCATCCACTTCTACATTTAATTCAATCAGAGCTGGTTATAAAACTAAGGAAGTTACACATGACATACTATGATCTGAGCTTTGTACTATTTCCTGTGTGCATATTTACTACACACACATTTAATTTACAGTACAGGACTTTATTGTTGATAAGGAGGTTGATTGTTGCTGATTACAAAATGACAAGTGGTCCACATTAAGATTACATAACATTATTACTAATATGAGACTACTATATTTTAGATTCACCTGCAGCACAGTCAGCCTGCCCTGTCAAGAAGCACTGCTGTCTGTGTCACAAATTCACCTTCGAGAATTAGTACCTGCGTAGATGTGTTTTCAGTCTTTTCAACAAGTTATCACACACTCACTGAGAAAAAAGCCTGTACGTCACACTTGTATCCTGACTCCACTTAGTAAATTACATGAAAAGCAGGTGAGCTAAGAACACATTCATCTCTCACTATGAGGACGGGATGGGCTCTCCCAGGACATGGTGCTCATTCCTTGTCTTGTTGTCCAGTGTGTGTTTGTTTGTGTTTGTAGGCCCGGGTATGTGTTTATTCCCTGTGTGATTTAGAACACATGTCAGTCATAACTGATTGCCAAAGTCCAACCCCTTTTTTAATCCCCTCCACCTCCACATCACCTCACTACTAGTGAAGCTCAGCTTGCAGTGCCCTGATAGCCGAATGGTTACTATGCATGCCACATAACTGCAACCCCCCTGGTTTGATTCCAGCCACGGACCTTTGTTGCATGTCATACTCATCTCTCTCTCCCCATGTTTCCGGTCCGCCTCTTCACTGCCAACTATCTAATAAAGGCATAAATGCCAAAAAAAAAAAAAAAAGCTTAGCTTTATTTTTTTCTTCTTTTCCTCCCTCCCTCCTCCACTTCTCTGGGCTTACTCAGCCTCTCCTTGGATGATTAAATGTCAAAACATACACACATAGCTGAGCAGAGAGAGATGGACGATACGCGCAGATGAACACAATGTTCTGTAACTGTGCTTGGACTTGAGGTGCATAAACAACTTGATCTGAAGGTAAACATGCTTAGCGGAGTCACATCGTGAACACTGGAAAAGCTCGTCTTCGCTTCTCCCTAATACACACACGCTCAAGCACACAAACACACAGAGGGGGCTCGTGCACTCACCTGTTTTTGGTGATGTTTGCTCAGCAGTTCTAAAAATAGTTGGTAACAGCCGGGGGTCTGGGCCAGAGCGAGGCGGCACTCAGAGTAAGAGGAGAGTTTACTGAGGAAGAGAAGGGACAAACAAATACCAGCGACCATTCAACTCAAGACTGCTCCACTATGCTGACTAAATATGGAGATACTAAATCAACACTGCTAATTCATAAGTAGGTCCAGGCTGGGATCTAGATTTAATGCTTTCATTGCATGGACAAGAAATTTAGATATTGTTAGCTTTATTAGCACTAAACCCTAGTAAAATGCCTTTGCTTTGGAGAAACACATTTTATTACAAATCGAGCACTAAAATGTTCTATTTAATCCTTCACATATTGATGAGGAACTAGTGACAGAGTAGGAGGCTTGAGAGCTGGGGAGAGAAAGTGAAGAGGTGGATTCAAAGAGGGCTTGGATACCTGGTCTTGGGAACCAAAGTGCCTGAAAGTCAAGGGTTTCGCTGGCACCTATTCCAGCACATTTAGTCTGAAGTAAGAATGATGAGTCATCAGTTATGTGATGAGGCTGGATGCTGCTGGTACCTGGTTTCATAAAAGTCCAGATGACTTGGAGCACAGTGTTTACTTTCATCTCCTCTGTATAGAATATAATACTTTGCCTTCAAAACTTGTATTGTTTGTGTATTTCTTGCTAGAATTATATACAGTATGAGTCACAATTACTTCAGATTTGTCTATCCTTGGAGATACTTTTTGTAAACTGTTGCCAGTGCAGCATTTTGTTAGCTAGAGGCTTAAAAGCACCTTAAAGGCCTAAAGACCTATTTGTGTAGTGTATATCCGTCTGAATAAGCATGAGTATGATTTCGGTAAGCATGTTCAAGTAGCCAACTGTACAGGAAGTGCGTTCAAGTAGCCCACTGTACAGGAAGTGTGTTTTTTCATAGACCAAGGATCGTTACAGAACTTGTACATGTGGTAACTTTCGTGTATTTTTTACGTTCAACCCTTGTATATGAAAAGCCCTAATGACTGCTAATGAAACTATCGTGAGTGTTTTTTATATTGATATAGACACAAAAACAGATGTATAACCACATCCATAACAAAAAAGGAATGGAGGAGATTTAGAAGAGAGTAACTGATGCAGAATGATGGCCTGTTTTGATTCAGGTCAGGCTATGATGGTTTACATTAGTGAGCTGAGGAGAGGAAATGGAAGAAATATGGGATAAATTATCCAAAATAGACACAATAGACACACAAAGATGATTCTGTGACATATGTGTCAAATATAACAGTAGATGAAGCGCATGTGTCCTACCTGTATATTCTGGAAATGTTGGTGCATATGTCTTGGTCTTTGTGATGATGACGCAGCACCAGACAGAGCTCTGATAGAATAGAAAAGGAGACGAATAGTGGACGGGAATCAGGGTGATCAGCGAGGTTCCTAAGAGTCGCTGTCAGCTAGGAACAAAAAGAGAGAGAGAAGGGTCAGAGTTTGGGTTAGCAAAGAACAGTGTGTACACATAGACATAGTACTTTAAGTGTCTGTATTTAGGCCAGTATTGCGTGTCAAAGTTGCTGCTATTGTGGCTACCGCACAATGTCAGTCACGTGCTCATTAAGGTTGGCTGCTGGCCTGTACAGGACGTCATACAGCAGAGCCCACGAAACTATTGAGCATGGACATAAATCATTCTATCACAATAGGGAAACAGTAATTTACAACACACGGCAGCACTGAAAGTTCTGGAAAGTCATGGTCTGCTTATTTCCCTCCTCTAACAGCATAATGAGTTGTGTTAGATATCAAATGAAGCGTTGGCTCAAGATGTTGGCTTGGGCCAACTTCTGTGGTGAGCAGCAATCATTTTCGGTCGAGTGAAGCAGGGTGTGTTCTGGACTGAAGTGGCCAGGCCAGTAGAGAACATTATGCTCTTGGAGAAGCTTATATACCAGACATAAACAAACACATTTTTGTGTTAATAGTGGGAAAATTCACATCTGCCAACAAACACAGAAAAAGAATATCTGACATTTTGTTCCTTTATATTGACTTTAGTTGATTTTGCTAAAATAGCCATGCTGTTGAAAAAGTATGTGTATTGCTTTATGGGCAGGAGTTGGCACTTCTCCTTCTTAGAAGTTCAGAAGGTCGAGGTCCACCAATTATCAAATGACTCGCAATAAACATTTAAAAAGTATACCTAATAAGCCAACCCTTCACAGCAGTGTTGAGTCTATGACACACCTGTACAAGGATGTGTCCTGCTATAGTGAAGTAGGTGTCTTCAACTAAGCAGAGTCTCTGGATGAGTTTCTGAGCCACACCAAGACAGTTCTTGTCCAGCAGGAGTCTGAGGATTACACTGTTTCCAGAGAGAAATTTCAGAGTACCCACGCAGTACAGCAGAGCTTCTCCAGATGCAGACACATCCTCACTGCTCAGCACGCCCAGCAATGAGTCTAGACGTAGAGAAAATTTAACATCCGCAGTTAACTTCCATATGGTGTACATTGGTTAATAAAAAAAAAAAAAGTACCTTCAAAGAACTATATTGCAGAACATAAGAATTGGTGCAGTATAGGAAACCACTGAGCTAGATCATCCTGACCTAGAATAGTGTTCACCTATGATAGAGTTGTTCTGGAAGAGGATGTCGTTGTTTTCACTGCGGCCGATCTTGAAGATAAGCTTACAGATGTTTAACAGGTTGTTTCCACTGACACACAGCTGGAGAGAAAAATGCAAAAAAAACTTCACACAACTGGCCTTGTGGTAGAGACTTAGCAGCAGACATACTGACACACACATTCACACATACACACAGACGACTCACGGCAAGGCAGAGCTTGGTGATGTGCAGGTTGAGTTGTGCAGAGTTGAGGTCGATGAGGCGGAACAGTGTTCGCAGTATCCCAGACCGCCTCTTACAGCGTCGGCCGAGCATGTCCGCTTCTGCCAAGGTGCCATGGAGACCGTCGCACAAATCACACAGACGGTCCATCGAGTCCTCAGAGCTGCCTGGCATCACAGGAAAGCAGATATTGCAAAAAAGAAAGTTAAGTTCAGGGCTACATGTCAAACATGCACAGAGAAAGCAAACATCCCAAAATGAAAACACTCATGTGTGTGTGTTGGCAAGTTTGCATCTACATAAATACAGATGAATCATGTGTATGTTTTGGTATGTGCATATATTATGCTAAGGCACTCCTGCATGGTGTACATTTATTATTTGCTTGAGGAACTTGAGGTGAAATCCTCACCATCAATAATACATTGGTTAGCAGTAAAATAACATTCCCCCCTCCCCTTTTCTAAGAAGCTTTGACTTTTCACTGGTCAAATGCAGGGGAACAATTCTGTAACAGGCAGCTACAATCTTGACGCAGAGGAAGAGAGAGGGTGGAGTCTTTCCTTGTTTTTGAGGTAAAATAAATGTTTTCCTTGCATAAATAACAGGGTTTGGCCATTTCTAAAAAAGGTTGGCCGCAGTCTCACACTCGACACTTCACTGCAATTTCCCACTGAATCTGAAAGGTGTTTTATGCATGAGCCAGAAGGCACTTGGTACAATAAATATTTAATATTTATCTTTCAAATGAATTTTCCATTAAATTTGTAGAGTGTTAAAATATTTACAGCCATAGATTTCATTTCATGGCTGCCAGACTGCAGTTTCAGGCTAAGACAACTCTGTATGGATGCCAAACATAACACTATTTTGTTTGCCTTTCTGTTGTGGTTGAAATGACAGTGCTTTTTCTTCATGCATGACTATCTGGCAGCACTAAAAATATATTCACCAGACTGTTGGTTTAAAGTGAAATGTACTAAGAAACAGAGAAATGTGACACTTGCTCTAATAAAGAATTTTAGATTAGCTTTAGATACATTCCTCAACCCAAAAGGAAGAATGTAACATTGAAAAGTGATGTTGTGAGTGGAGTAGGTGACAGGAACTATACACTCTTTGGGTCAACTGTATGAATCTGGCCAAGGTTAATGTATGTCATGTGTTTGCACTTTCATTGGATTTCCGTATTGCACAGCCCACACTACCTGCAGCCACAGCCTCTAGCTGTTGGAGAAGAGGAGCGATCGCATTATTCCACACCAGTGACTCTGCATCCTCCTCGGTGCTTGTGGTGTTGTCTCCATTCCCCATCCCTGAAATGTGAAAAGAGAATTTGCTGTTAGCCAATTACCACCTCCAAACACAGACAGTGAACATAAGCGGCAAGCATGGTTCACAAGTTCACTGTCTTAAAATAAAACAGCAGGAAGTTTGATGCCACAATGAAAGGTCACCATCCACAGTTTCCTCTGATTTGTTTCTATGCTGATGTGAAGTAGTCTCTGTGTGTGTGTGTGTGTGTGTGTGTGTGTGTGTGTGTGAGATGCACACGTGTACATGTATATATATGCACACAACTGTCTGTAATTTTCGCTCACACCATGCAACTTTTTTGGTGAATATTTGCATACCCCTTGCTTGGTGTGATGCAGGAAACTGTGGTTGCCCAAACCAACAGTTCTCTCAGCTATTGGCTGGCTGCCTCTCACGGTGGAAATTAGGCCCTTAGCAACAACACCCCAATTGCAAACTGTCACTCAGCAAGGCTTGCTCGGTTATAGTGAGAGAGGTGTGTCTATATAGGTAGTTAAAAACATTTGTGGGTTCAGGACTATAGAGAGAGCTCTTCTATTTTGCCATATTTAGGTTGATTTCAGTTTCGCTTTAGGTATCTTAAAAAATAAGTGACATTTGAAGTAAAATGGATGAGTGGATGAGTGGTAAATCACATCACATAAAGTTCTAGCAACATCTTTAATTTCTACATGCATTTCTACATTCGAAATGCACCATGCTTTGAAAAAAGGTTCATTTACTATATCTGGACAAACCTGTTCTCCATCCTGCTCTGCACTCTGTGGGTCTAAGTCCTGAGTCAACACCAGGCTGTGGTATTCTACTGTTGGTACAAAGAAACACAAAAACACAAAGAGGCTGGTTACATCAGATTTTCGAGACGGGACATACGTGACAACTGACATGTTTAGTTAAATTTGATTGACTTTGGGAGGTTTTGCTTATTTAGACATTAAAAGAGACAAAAACCTAAACTGAAGAATTAAATAAAAATTTAAATAATGAATTGCTGTGTCCAAGAGCACATTGTCATGGAAAGTTGCTGACTTACTGTTCTGTGAACTAAGCTGTATGTGTATTTTATTTAAGTGCCACTAGGTGTCCCTGTTGCAGCAGAGGTTTAGTTTTATGTGCAGGTGCTGGTTTCACTGTTTTATGTGTGTTTGTGCATATAGCTCAGTGTTTACGCAGATACGTGTGTGTCCCTCTGTTGGTGCGTGACTACTTGTAAGTTTTTGTATGTGTGTCAACTCTTATGACCACGTGACTGTGTGTGCCACTGTGCATCACAAACTGCAGTCCCCAACAGACAGGAACTAAGATCTCAGTTTTGTGGGCAGTCTGGTTAAAGCTGTTCATGCTTTGTCACTGTGAGCTGTCTCCAGTCTTACCACCTCTGTGCAGTAACCGTAAAGTGCTCCCAAAAACACGCCCTGTGTCATGCTTTTCTATGTGTTGCGGCTTGCCCTCATCTCACTGCTGCATCTTACTCTCGTGCATGTCACTGTCAACTCTGCACTATTCCACCCACTGACAAAGAGAATGACTCAATGCTAGAATAAATTCTGCCAGCTAAGAAAATAAAGATAAAAAAAGATAAACAAGGAGCATGTTGAATCATCCTAATCACCACAATCGCTGCTAGATTTACTTCCTAAATCTCATTCACATCAAACTTTTACTCTCATATTATGGAGAAGTATAATCAGTGCTGTAAAAGATCGTCTTGAACTTCTGCAGTGACATTGATACAAAAGGTTGACTGTTGGGATGGAATATTTCTTCGAGTTACTACACTCTGGTGAGCTTTATTCATGATCTTGCTGACAGGTATGAGATGGAAAATGGCCCCAAATACTGTGTTTTGTTCTCAGTAGAGCATCATCTGAAAGTGCTTGATGACACTAGTTAAGAATCTTTTCTTGTTTTCAGCTTTGGGTACATATTTGTGTATAAATAATCCTGAATAAACTAGCATTAATATATGTGGATGTTTGTGTACTATACAGTAGAGTGTACTTTCACTTTGATTGAGATTTAGTGTTTGGCATAAGCTGGCACACAGGACATGTGCAGCAGTGAGTGTTGGCCGAGGCATGTTGCAGTGAATGTCAGAGAGGGGGCTTTGGCTCTGTATGATAGGATTAAGAGCCTGATAATAAGGCCTCTTTGTGTGATACTGCATTCTCTGAGACATGACCTCATCCCTGTCTTAGGCCTGGCCAGTGCACTGCAGTCACAACACACGCTGCTGCCAGCCTTGCCCAGATGGGCACCCAAATCTAATAGAGAGCCATTTGGAGCTATAAAGCTCCGGCTTATTGGAGAAAAAGAACCTAGTGGATGTCTAATCTCCCCTATCTTTATATCTCATCCAACTCATCATATTAATCTGTCATTCTGTGTCTATTTCCACTTGCAGTTAGTGTACTTCTGGCTTGACTATCTCTGTGATTTTCACTCCGTCTCTGTCTAATGTGTCTTTAAAGTAGTCCAAAGCAACACTAAAGAACAGTTCTTCAAAAACTCTGACCTAACACTAATCAAGAACGGGAAGTCTTTAAGCTTATCCTCTTTAAACATAAATTGACCACAATCTGATCTCTTGGGAAGCCTTTGTCAGCAACAAGTTATACAAACATTGCGTGTTAACTTGACTTGTGAGGGAGGAGGCAAGGAGGGTGTGCTGCGGGCAATAGCCCAGATTTCCTGTAAAAGTGTTTTATGGTCGGTCCCCCCTCTACAGCCCCAGCTGCCCCACCCAATCGATAGGCGGATGGATTGTAACGACAGCCCCCGACCTCACGCCCAGAGTTATGTCCCTCGTGCTGACACACAGCTGATGAGGTCGGCAGAAAAAAGAGCTTTTAGCCTCTCTGCACTGTGAAGGTGTAAAAGCTGACACATGATAGTAATGACAGATAGAGGCTGTTTCACTGGGAATGAAGCTTGCCAAGAAGCTGGATTTAACTCTGACAAAGATATAGTGTACAGTAAAGTATATGACGGTTTAAAATGGGGTCGAGTGTCTCAAGTTGAAGAATTTGTTCTATCTATTAGTTAGTGAGACCATTGCTGGTCTAACTGACGTCATATATTTAGCTGTCATTGGTCGTAGCTGCATCTACATCTTTTTAAGGCAGGAGGTCCTGTTTCTTACATTTGGATCAAGCATAGGGCCTTTAAGGGCAAAACAAAAGATTAACCATCATAATGATATCATTATAACTTAGGCATTTCCTGTTTTACTTTTCTCTTAACTTATCAGTAGTCTGGATAAGTTATGATCCAAAACAGAAACACAAAAGGACTTTAGAAACTCTTTGAATCAGACATGCGGTGGCAATGCTAAGAGTGTCAGAAATGCAAGGCTGTGCATTTAGTGAAAGGCAAAAATGTGACACACAATCAACACACAATCTAGTAATGGCTACCACTGCAACCTTTGTCTGCCAATAAATCTACAACTCATTGTAGGACTGTCACTTTGGTCAAATAGAGGGAGCAGGGGGAGGTGGGGGAGGGCAGAGGACACAGAAGGACAGATCACACAAGTCAAATACAGGAATAGAAAGCATACCTTTCACTTGCTGTTCTGCGTGGGCCAGGTTTGTGGGGACCCCTGCGGACCTCCGTGTGGTCTGTAGTAGCGAGTCCTTTAGCTGACAGCTGCTTTTGTCCAGGGTCTGAGTTTAATCTGCCTTTCACTAAACACGTAGAAAGGATGTGGCAAGAGGTTGTTTACAAGCTGCTGCTGAGTACTGCTGTAATGTTTCTACTTCTTTCAGTGGCTTAAAGAACAAGCATCAAATTGTACCGGTCATCGACTTGAATTCAGTCAATGCTTTTCAACATCCTCATCATCTTTTTTTATTGCTCTAAATAGTAGAGCAGTTTTGCAAGCGAAGGTTTGAGAGAGAGAGTAGTCATTTTCCACTCAAAACAGCAGCAGTAAATTACGTTTTTCACTTAGCCCGACCACAGGCAATGTAAATCAGGTGTAATGTCAGCATGTGAATGGCTCCATTCATTTCCCTTTGAGAAAACTGCACTAGCACTACTGCCGGCACAGAAGATTTACAGCGATGCAACGGCCGAAATAAATGGTGTGTTAGTTTTTTTTTTTCTACCTGCTTAACAAATGTACTCTCTAATACCTTCTGTTACTGGCGTTTTATTATGAGCTTAACACAGATGATAGGCTGCTATGTGTTATAAATTCAGTAACTAAACACATTTTCCTTGATCTTTTCTTCCTGAGTCCAAACTTGCAGCAATATTTTGTCCTTCCTTACCATCTGTGTGTCCCTCTACAGGAGGCAACGTGGTGAGAGAGCCAGCCCTGAGGAGGCGGGTCCGTGCCCCTGCCAGGCCCCTCTTCACTTCCAGTGGGTCGGTGGGGGGTTTGGGAAAGGCCTTGAATGGATCCTCAGCATCGCAGGGGACTGGAAACTTTGGCTTCTGTCACAGCACAAACATACATTAACAGCCAGAGCTTGAATTCACCAATGAAAAGACTTATGTCCACAAAGAGATCCCATAATTATGGTTATTCAGTGATTCATATTTTTAATCTCATATATTAACATTATAATCCCATTTACTAAAACCGGATAAGATATAAGAACACCAGTGCTGATTCTTAGCTGGCATACAAAGGCGTGTATACTCCTTATCCTATTTTTCAGTTTTCATGGTAATACTCAATACATTAGAAGATGCAAATATTTATCTGAGCTTACTAATACACCATAATTTGAGTGTGAAGTACTAAATGCCATACATAGATGTGTGTGTTA
The DNA here is from genome assembly GCF_963924715.1 of Thunnus thynnus. Lineage (NCBI taxonomy): Eukaryota > Metazoa > Chordata > Actinopteri > Scombriformes > Scombridae > Thunnus > Thunnus thynnus. The sequence continues at coordinate 18,819,525 of NC_089534.1, forward strand.
AGGAACTTACATGGTCCAGAGGAGAGAGGTGAGTCCCTGAACCTGGCCTGGAGTCAGGAGCATCAAAATTTTGTGCATGAAGGCTGTAAAGTGAAAAAAAAAAGGCTAATTATTTCTACAGGTTACATGTGACATATAATTGATTTCATAACCTGACAATCTGAAAGACAGTTAGGTGGAGTTTGTGACTAACCTGAAAGTTGATGGAGGTCTGTTGTCACAGTCTGTGCGAACATAACTCTTCCCAAAAAGTTGCCTTTGTCCATCTCTGGGAGTAAACGGTCGCTGGGTGGATTGAACTCGCAGGGATTGTCTGGCTTCACTGACTATTTCTGCACTTGTCTTCCTCAAAGCATTGCGTTGCGGGATGAACGGACTGCAAATCTCGTGCTTCCTCTCCATGGAGGCCATTTAGGCCTATGTGACATTAGCCAATACAGTCTGTAAATGACATCAGTGGTTTGATTTTTATTATTCAAGTGGTTACAGGGTGTATCACTGATGGGAAACAGTCAGAAATATAAAAAAAAATTAGGATAATGCCACAACAGAAAATGAATAGTAAGTGTAAAATGTTTCTGAGGTTGCAATGGAGATGGATGATATGATGATATATACCCAAGACAACAGAAATAGACTATGTCAACCACGGGTATATTTGGCCATTACATTGGCAATGTTGCAAAAGCAATAAATAGAACTTCTTTATGGCTATTTGGGATTTTTACATCAATGTGATGTAATACTACGGATTTATCAGCTATTTAATTAGTGGGGTTAACCAAAAACTTTCATGTCTAGGTCACGATCATAATTATATATCAATATTGTGATATAAAATTAGATATACTTTGATAGGGGGGTTTTATCCAGCATGGCAAGACAATATTTTTTTCATCTACTGGAAACATACACAGTTCCTGATTTCAAAATGAGTCAGACTGTATCACAGTCAGTTTCTTTTTTGCTAATAATGCTTGGTGCCTCTTTGGATTTCAATACAAATATTGACTAGCGCTGCATTTGGCTGATGACTGAATAAGAAGCCCTTCTGAGAGGCCCTTCTGCGCATTCACGAGCCGTCTCCATGGTAACCCAATGTCGCTGTGGTAGTTTAGACAACAAACCCAAGGAATAAAATAACCATTTTAACACCCAGGAAGTCAAGCTGAACTGTTTATTATCTCCCGTAAGAGAAACTGAAAACATATTTTCTGTAGAGAGTGCTCTTAACTTTTACATGAGCAAATGGAGAGGCGATGAGACACAGTAACCGACGTATGTGAGTGAATATCCACTTAACGGATGGTGAAGAAAACTCGACAACTTACCGTTAACCCCGTTAAAATCCTCTGTGGCTGATAGTCCTGACGGCTATCACTCCAAACTTTAAAGTCGGCCTCCCGCGAACAAAACAAAACAAGACAAAACAAAAATCACGACACCTGAAATTAGCTGAAAACTGAAGTTTTCGAGCTTGCCGGAAGCTAGAGCGGGGATGGGACGTGCACGAGCTTCACTAACTGAACGTCTCGCGCGACACAGTGACGCGCGTCGACCAGTTGTGATGGTGAAGAAGGAAAAGCTAAATACGCACAACATTAAGGACACCGAGGTAACTTTCATCAAGTTTGTGTATTTTAAATTTGTATTTAACCGTCCCGGTAAATATAATGACAACTAAATTATAGGAAGCTCAATTGAAACAATTTGAATCTGAAAAGGGAATATCTTATGAATGTTGTAAAAGTATTGATGAATTGTTTCTCCAGTGAGCTGCAGTGTTCAGACAGTATTTTGTGCAAAACTTTTACCATCTGGAGGAAGGCTGCATGGATACAAGTCCTGGTCCCGTGCACAAGTAATAGGTATTTCACATAAACTAGTAGCTTATGTGGGCACTAAAATCTTGATAGAAATAACATCCATGGTAACACTGCAAAACTCAGATCAGTTTACTACCAATTAACTGAAATGACAAAATCCCAAAACTGTGATTTATGCATTACAGTGTGCTTCCCACACTCCCACACTACAAAATTCACTAATCAGTAAAATTCATGACAAAGTACAAAAAATATTAATAGAACAAATATAGATCATATGCACCCCCTAACCACACAGACACACATGCACACACACTATTTCTCTAATATTGATGTGCCACAATGTATTCACACAGGCTTTTATTGGATTTCTCTTTATACAAACTTTTCTTTTTATAACAGCATATACATTATCTTGCTATAGTTTCTTGTTACAGTGAGAAATATTGGTAAAATAAGTTGGTATAATGTAAAAAAAAACAACAACAACAAAAAAATAGGAGACACTCTAAGATAAACTTTCACAGGTTATAGTTACCACTAAAGCACCGTTATATAGACTATGGCAGATGCTTATGTGTGGTAAACACTGCCACATTTTATACTGCTGGTTATCCAAAGTCACAAATCAGTATCACAATGAAAGAAGAAATAAATGGCTCCACTGAAAGAGACTGAGATTACCTGAGATAACATTGCTATTCAGGAGCATTTTAAGATGTAGTGTAAATGTTGGTAACAATCATCTGTGTTGAACTCTTAAAAAATCTTCCACACACTGAAGCATTGAGACAACAAATGACTTCGCAGTCTATCATGTGTATTCCCATTCGCTGTACTACAGTACACTTTATTAAGTTCACTCTTTTTATCCTACTATTTCCTTACCATTCATATAACAAGTTTTAGTCAATGTAGTTGTTGTTATCATGGTTGTGCTGTAGTTGGGAGGCAGAGGTCACTGGTTTAACCTACTTTCACCTCTCCTCTCATTCATGTTACAGACACACCAGGTCATCCGCTATAATCCTGCACGCCAGATATCTTGTTCCCTTGACATATCCGTTCTCCCTGAATGACATGTATATAACAATAACAGCCTATAATAGTGTAAAAGACAGGTAGCCTTCATTTCAGTTTTATTAAAAAGTTACAAAATGTTTTACCTCAGACAAAATTCAGGCTGAAAATGTGAGATATACTCAAGTTTGTCACAAAAAAATAAATTACACTCATATATTGGCAGTATAAACAAGGTAAGCAAGGATTTTCTACAATATCAAAATGTTAAATATTTAGTTTGAGCAAAATCATTTAAAGAAATTTGAGTTTCAAGCCCGACATTCGGATTTGTCCACCATTTTGTTGCATAAAGTATGACGTTTCAAAAAATGAGCGGACACAAAATGGCGCCAGACTTACGCTGTGTTCGTCAGCGGGAGAGTTTTACTCTCTAGTTGTGGTCCACTGGCAAGTTAGTCTTTGATGCAACGTTCGTGCTCCGGGTGCACCATGAAAGACCAGTAGCTGACTGCCCCCCTTGACTCTGTAGTTGTACAGGAGAGAAAAATCTCCTGCTTTTACTTCCTCTGTCAGTCCGAATAAACCTTGCCATCTTCACTCTCTTCAAGCTTCACGTACTGCGAATCAAGTGTCAGTGCCGAGAAGAAGTAGAATTTGATCGATATTCATAGACAAACTCAGGGTTCAGGAGGAGTACATGATGCAGAAGTTCATTCATTCAACTCACGCTTCGCTGTGGGTCTCTTTAACCCGTCTAGATGGGCCGACCACTTTAAACACCAATCAGGTCTGTCTGGATTTGCACATTCGTCCACTCGTAAACCTTTTCCCCCTAGCTTTTTATTTTTTATACTGGGAAATATACATCTGAACAATCTTGTGAGTCTCTGGTTGGATTTAAATAGCCTTACATGCTTCAGTCTCTTGGATACAGTGAACCTGATTGGCCGTGAGTGCATGCTGGGCATGCCCAATCACAGGGCATCACCATGGAGCTTACCAGCCAATGGGAGGAGGAAGATGGTCCCTGTGATTTCATTGTCACTAAGGGAGGGGGAAACATACTGCCAGGACAGTTGGCACTAACATGCTAAGCAGTGGACTCTATTATAGTCAGAGTGTATATGTTTGAGATAACCTGTGGAGCCAGATCAAGAGCGTTGCCGAGGAGAGAAAAAGCACACGGCGGCTCTTAAGATGAAGCTCCTCTCACCAGGAGATATACAGTCCCGTGCACACAAGCTCAGCTCATAGTACACCCACGTCACCGTTAGCGGTGCTGCTCACGTCACAGGAATGAATGGGTTGATTTGTGAGAGCCATCGTCCTGCTTGAAGGTGGTGCGTCTCCTTGGCAACCAGCTCCATCTCTGGTCAGAAGCTCAGACAGGCAGAGAGCACTCAGTTCACAGGACAGGGGCTTCTCTTACACTCCTTTGATCGCCATTCAGTCCTGGTTTGACCCCTTCAAGAGTGACATCTCTTCTTCTGTCCTTCTTCCTTTCCTGTAAAGTATTTTGTGCCACAGTGTTGCATTTTCTGTCCTTCCTCCCTCCTAAAACCCCTTAATTAAGCTGCCAATTATTTTCTTGATTTATTAATTCATTATTTGATGTATAAAACGTCAGAAAATATTGAAAAATGCCCATCACAATTTCCCAGAACCCAAGTTGGCATCCTCAAATTACTTCTTTTGACTGAAAACAGTCCAAAATCCAATTATATTAATTTTCCTATCACAGAAGACAAAAAAGCTGGAAAGCTTCCCATTTGACAAGCTGAAACTAGGGTTGTTTTTTACTTTGCAGTTAAGATTAGTAATAAGTTTTAATAAGTTCAAATTGTTGCCAATACATTTTCTGTTGATCAACCGATCAGCTTTAGCTTGTACTATTATTTATTGCATATTATCCATTTCACACTTCCATTGAATACTGTTTACTCAACAACATGATATTATTCAAGGATTTCAGTCCAAAATGTGACGCACTTCACTGAATATGAAAATTCATTCTTGATCTTGGAAATCGTAGTTTGACAAAAAATCTTGACTCAAGGTCCACACTGGCTTTTCCCTGAGCTATCAATTGCATCTCATGGTCTTCATTAGTAGATGGAGCTTGCTTGTTTGTCATTGAGATTCATACTTATGTCACATGACTACAACTGAACCATCTCTGTACAACTGACATGGAAACTCCATCTGCTGAGGAGGACTGTGAGAAGTGGTTGAAAGATATGGGAAAACGTAAGTGAGCTTTGAGTGAATATTTTTCATACAGTCTCAAAAATAAAGCTCCACTGTTTCCACTGTTTTGGACTGAAAAAAATGTAATAGATGTTGTAATGTCACTGCTTTTTCATGGTGAGTTTTTGCTTTCTATTTAAAATAAAATGGCTAACTACTCTTGCCTGTTTGATCTCACTGAGTTATATGGCCATAACTGCTAATGGGACAGAGGTTATCTCCTTGTGCTCTCTTCTTGAAACTCTTTCCAGCAGTGACGTACAAAAGCTTCTGAGTAAAGTGGAGTAAAGTTTTTATGAGCCAGCAGATTGAGAACACGACAGAAATTGTTCCTGACAGACCCAGTGCTTGTGCTCTTGACACATAAAATCAAACTCTCGTCTTTACTGTTCAACACTATTTTCTGTACAAAATTACAGATTCAGCTTTTGTACTTAGCCAGAAAATCGAAGATGAATTAAGGTCTTCAAAGGGAGTTTCAAAGCTGTCTCAAATGGGAAGGAAAGAACAGAACAGTGTGTGTTCTGCATATTTTGTGAAGATAAAAAGATGCTATACAGTAACTCTTCTTACTTGACAGCACACTTTTTTCACTTGTTCAGTGTTGGCTGTCAGTTGTATTAGAGGAAGAGAAGCTAGAAAGAAATCTAAAATCACTTAATCTTGTATAGTCAGTACATTTTATCCATACAGTATTTTTCTTTAGCGGTAGTTTTTGTGTAAATGTCAGCCTGTCCACGTTTATGTAATGAGGTTGAGGGATCTTTCCACACTGTTCAGAGCAGAAAGAGCTGAAAGCCAGACTCTCATGCTGCCTGTAAGGTCTAAGAGTGAGCTGACACTGTACACAGACATCCAAATAAAGCAGACATGCTGGGCAGACAGTCGCCGTCTTATCACTCATCTCTCTTTGTGTGCATGGAAAATAAAATATCTCACACGCACACACTCCTATTACGCATAGATGAGCTTTTTAAGAGCCTCACCCAGGCTTTAAGAAGACACACACACAACACATTCTGACATATGGGCATGCAGGCATGCAATACAGCAAGAGAGACACCACAAAATAAAAATTAAAAAACTTAAGAGCAACTCAAAAGTTATCTTTAGTACTCCCTATTGCCTATTCACAACTACAATATTGATTAAACCATAAAATCTTTTTAATTTACTTGTATGAACATTTATGACAAGGGCAGCTTATCATCTTAGTGTGTTTCACGTGTAGGTAAGCTATTGTTTGTTTGAGCAAAGAAGGCAAATAGGAAGAAGCTGTGGTCTACAATCAGTCTCAATTATGACAGAATAATGTTTAGGTACTTACCAGGGAAAATCCAGAATTAGGAGATTATCTCTTTATCATCACAATTTGCTTCTTCCAGAATGTTCAAAATGTTTTAGAGCTCAAAAGAATAGTTTGAGATTTTTGGAAATGTGCTTAATTGTTAAATATAGGGCAACAGCTAGCAGCTGTTTAGCTTAGCACAAAGACAGGAAACAGGGGGAAACACCTAGCCTGGCTCTGTGCAAAGACACCAAAATCTACCCACCAGCACCTCTAAAGCTCACTAATGAAAATGTTTTATCTCAGATGTTTAAATCCATACAAAAACCTACAAGTTGTGGTTTAACATTAAAAAAAAAAAGATGTGCATTAAAATCGTTTATCTCAAAGGCGTTTTACTGAGGAGTCAAATTTCATACAGGTCCATTGAGGTGCTGGTTTTTGTTTCCCCCCAGATTGCCATCACCCTGACAGAGAGCAGTGAGGCATATCCATCTCATTTTGTATGCTAATCAAAATGCAGGCGACTCAGTCAATCTTGATGGAGCTTATGTCTGTTTCTATGAATAGATATGCGGGTGTGGGTGCTGACCTGTCTGTGTGTTTCACCATGTTCCTCCCCTGCATTGGTCCTTGCAGCACTTTTCACCAAGGCCATCTGACCACACACAAACATCCTCAAACACACATATCCTCTGACTCAATCGTATTTTTTTTTTTTTTTTGCGGTGTTTCTCCATTTGTGAAGCATTGGTAGATGCTGAAATGCTAATGCAGAGTGGGTTCTTCATGAACACGCTCACGCTTCCTGTGGTTAGGCCTGGAAAAAAAAAGAAAAGAAAAAAAGATTTAGTTTAAAAAGTGAGCATCAAGGTTGGTGTTCGGTGCACTCACAATAGGCCTTTCTCAAAACGTACACACGGGGGCTGGTGAAGGCCATCGGTGCCTGCCTCGCTCTTTTACAGATTGTGTTCTTTTTCAGGCTTTGGTTTGTTCATCAGGGTCACACTTTTGTAAGTGCCTGTGTATGTGAATGTGAATATGAATGTGTGTGTGTGTGTGTCTTTTATTTGTCTTTTGCTCATTTGTGTTACACAACTAATGGCGCAATCATGCTCTTTTATTAGGAGCAAAGAAAATAGGACATGGTATGTTAGCTTTCATAAGCATGGTGATTCATATATTATAGAAAAAATGTCTCTGATCTGCTGCTTTCATGCTGGTCTTTTGTCACCCATAAATTGCTTTGATGTAAGAAACGCCCAATTCAGTCTAATTACCTTAAACTGCGATTAACTTTGCCATTTTTCTCCATTTTTTTATAGATGTACTAGGTTAAAGGCAACTGGATTTGCTGTTTTTTTCTGACTAATAAAAGAAGTTGGTTAGTCCAGGCACCCTTGATTCATCTGGATTACTAAGAATCTTCATAGACATCTATTTTTTTTTCTATAGACATTTCTCTGAAACTCTCACTTCTCTTGAAAAACAAGGCATTTTAGGAGTAACATGCTCCTCCGATAAACAAGAGAAGCACATGTTATGATTACACAATGTTCTGGAAATTGGCTTGTTGCTGCTGTTGTTATCGAATGTTGTGTGGAAATATTAGGTACATAACTGCACAGGTGCCTGAGGGCAACTAATGAAACACATGTTAATACACACGTCTATCCAACTCTACTGGTGCATGCTGACAGGATTGTGTGACATCGTTCCTCTGCTTATCACACTGGAAAAACATCCCCTTTGACCCCCGCTGTACTCACAGATGCACACAGATATGGGCCGAACCAGCTGGAACACAAAACAGGAAAAAAAAAAAATACAGGACACAGTTGTCCTGGCTCATATTGAGCTTTCCCATCTGAGACATGTTTGTTGAGCCAAAACCAAACCAAAACTAAACATCCAGTAAACACTGTCAACAAATTCTAAAATGACAACAATATTACATGTCGAACAGACATGAAAAAAAACCAAAAAAAACCCACTGCACCCACATGCACCAGGCTGACCTGCTGTATCTATAGCAGGACATTTTATGTAGCTCTGTAGTAGCCTGCACTATATTAACTGCCACACACACTCTATATCACCATCATCGGTAAGGTCTTCTTGTCCAGCCGTTACCCCTCCCCCAGACCTGATCTCCTTTGTTCCACTGTGAGGATCATCCATCCCTCTTAGGTGATATCATCCACTAACAGACCACACTGTCATAACCGGCCTGCCACTAGCATCACAATAAAGCTCTCTGTCTTTGCTCTCTCTTTGTGTCTCCTGCTGTATTTCTCTCTTTTTAAAATCCTGTCATGATCTCTTTGTGAGTAATGGTGATGGACTTTTCTGTGTCTGCACTCACTTGGATCTTGCACGCACATGTACACTCAAAAGCAAATAAAAAACACACTCTCAGAATCAAACATTTAACAAGAGCCATCAACGACAGCTTCAGCAAATTTCATTCATAAATACGAGTACTCACACTCGCCTAAACAACAAAGCATGGAGGTGTTCCCGCCTGACTCTGCTTTGCTCTCATGCTAGCGGTTCTGCAGTTTTAATAAAGTCAGAAACCAAAGCCACAAGTTTTACTGTCCATGGACATGCACACAAACATATAAACACACAGATGTACACGTCAGAGCCAGGACACAAACTCATAAACACATATGTAACACAGATGAGAAAGAAGCCTTTAAGAGAAGGGCGGGGAAATTTCTCACTGTCACACATAAACACATCTGCACACTGACACATGTTCATGATGTCACAAATGTGATGAAGGCAAAGAGACAGAGGGATGCAAGATGGGCATTAAAAAAAGACACAAGCTTCAAATTAAAGTAATTATGGACAATTTCTCAAAGCATCTTTTCCTCCTTCTCCACATCTGACCAGACTGATTAGAGCCAGGCAGCATCTGGTCTGTAAAGTGGTGTGCTGGTCACATGTGGTATGTTAGCATTAACCATATTGGTGTGTTAATGTCAGATCCAGGAAGAAGAAGCAAGGTTTTGCTTCTTGAACCATTAAGACATTTTTTGTAAACTTTTGGGAAATAAATTGTAGATAAATAAGCGCCTACAATGATTTCTGTCAGATTGGATGCTGACTTCACCTCCCTATAGGCTCATTCTTTATGGTAGATTAGCTCCTCTTTGTCTCGCCAGCCAACACACCATCACCACCATTACTTAATGTGTGGAGAAAACAGGGGACGGATGAAGGGAGGGAGGGAAAGATGGAGAAAGGGAGTAATGAAGCTATGTATGTGCTTTCCCTTGCGGTTTTAATGGTGAATGCAGGCCATAATTCACTCCGACGCATACACACACACAGGCACAAATGAATGCAAACTCATACACGTGCACACACACACACACACACACACACACACACACACACAGCCTACAGCAATACTTTTGACTCTCTCTTTGTGTCTTTGTGTGTATCCTACCCTCCATTTAGGCCAGTGCAGAGAAGATATATGGATGTGTGGGACACAGTGACCTTGACATTCGTGTGTGTGTTTGATGGGAGTGGGGGTCTATATTGACTGTGCACCAATACACCTATCTATGAATCATTATAATGGTGCACCAGTACATCATTTTTTAAAAATAAATCAACAATAACAACAAAATATTAAATAAAGATAGTAACATGCGTCCCATGGCAAATTAGATTGTTAGTCATCGTGGTATTACTGAGAATTATCTGAACTGTTATTTTGAATATTTAAATATCTACCATTTGGTATATCAGAAGATCAATAAAATTGTCATTTTGTTAAAGTAGTTTTGTCAGAATGTGCATCTCTTTTGGCTTTATTTTAAACATAAAACCTCTGTCTGCTATACTGATAAATTCTACCTTATGTTAAATCCTGTTTATTTTACTGTCGCAAAAATTAAAGCTGCTGGGTGTACGTTTTTTAAATTTCTGATTTTGGTGACTCCTAATGGTTCATAGGTGGACAGCAGTACATCATATCTTACCCGGATAGTCTCATTTTACTATATGAAAAGGCCAACAGAATAATGTGAAATATTCTATAATCCCATAAACATTATACACATAGAACACATAAAACAAAACTGCTAAAACATAAGTACATGCATTCTATGTATTATATGTTTGTCCACCATCAAATGAACATGAATGTGCTCCAACACTATCTTCAACAGATCTCCTCTTTATGGGTTGCACTAAGTCACAGAGCTCATGAATCAACCCTGTCTCATAAATATTACATTTATATGCTAGAAAGGTAATGTTTATATTTTATATATCATAAATATAATGAGGAAACACTGTTAATTAACGTTTCTGTAAAATGTTTATTGTCATCATATTTCAATTGTTTTCCTACAAAATCAGCTTGTGGCAACTAAAGTATGATTAAACCTTTTAAACTGTTATATTCAAGCAACTGAAAGTCTTGTGATTTGCACGCTGACCATCCAGTGTAGAGAGTAGCACTTTGTTCCCTGGAAAAAAAACAAACAAAAACTTTCCCTCCTAACATAATCCTGGCAGCAATTACTGGTATGTTTCCCCTGAAACTGAATAACAGGCAAAGCAAATTAGTGGTATATCAACTTAATTTCTTGGAGACAGTGTTGCATGAGGACTTTCATGAGGAGGACATTAATTCTTGAGTTTGGTTGATTGAGGCAAGAGAAGAGAAGTAAAGTGTTAAATTGCTGCTACACACACACTCACTGTGTGACCATGAGTTAGTTATTAATCTAGAGTAATGAACGCCAACCCTGTAAGATAACACCTTTCCATGTAGGTCATTGGTTGATGATGCAAAACAGGTTCACACACACTTACAGTATGACTCATAGACACTTTGACTGTGTCTTCATCTCCGGGGCTGCGATGGAGACTCTTCAGTCCATCTATGAAGAGACTATCCATGAAGAATCTTCCACCATAAAAAGGCTGCATAGTAGAGTACAGTGTAGTATATTGCGCCTGGCCCTATGACCCAGTGCACATACATGTTATGCAGTCACATGCAGCCACATGCTACAGTGGGAGGTAATGCTCTCAACCCAGAGGGTGGTGGGGGAAGGGGACATGATGGGGGTTAGTGGGCTTATACAGCAACAGGATTGAAAACAAGCCGAGCATGTTGCCCCCTCACGTGGGGAAATAACACAGCTTAGGTGTGTGTATGTGTGTGCGTGTGTGTGTGAGCGTGAGTAAGAGATGAATTCTTTACAGTATCTATCGCCTGATAAAAAGGAGATGAGGGTTAGACAGCCAGCTTTTCTGTTTCCTGCATGATTATTCCGCCTCATCTCCATCCCTGCATCCAGCCCAGCATCATCCGCTCTCTCTCTGTGTGTGCGGCTGTTATTGAAGAAAAGTAGGCTTGACAGCGGAGAGAAAATATAGCGAGAATGATATAGGAAAGAGGTGTGAGAAAGAATTAAGGGAAGGTGAGAAAAAGAGAACAGGGAGGGGAGCAGAGCTGACAAAATGACTGTGAGGGAAAAAAGAGATTTTTAACAAGATTTCATTGTGTAATATGTGCGCTTTTGTTTTGCATTTGCGCATATTACAGAATAAATCAAAAGATACAATCAAATAAAATGTAGGTTTATCATATATATGCCAGATTACATCACTAGCTCAAACCTTTCACAAGTCCAAAACAAATCAATGTGACAAATGAAAAGCATCAATCAACACAATGATTTCCCCTCTTCTAACAGTTCACTCCAGCACTGCTGGAGCGTGAGGTTTTCCAGTTCAATCTCATCAATGGTCAAACCCCCCATCGATTGAGACGGAAAGAATCATCCATCCATCAGCCTCTAAACCTCTTTTCCTCCATCTGCATCCTCCAACTTTCAGATGATAAATTCATTCACACTTCTTTTTTCCTCACGTTTTTTTCCCCCCTCCAAACGTATCTGCTGAGTAAAAGAGTGTGAGAGGCTGCTTTGCCACATCCACGTGTGATTTTTTTTTAATCCTCTTCACCTTCAAACATCAGGATCTTTGACGTGTGAGGGAGGTGATAAACTAGAGAGAGCTCAGGGAGAGTGATTCAACAAAACAAGATAAAGAAAAAAATGAAACATGAGAAGTACGTGAGAGTAGCGCATTTTGTCGAATGATAAAATAACAGCACGTTATCCAATCAGCCCCAAACAAGCTTTTCTATACTTGATGTTAAATTCCAAAATGAGACATAACAAAACACAAACACCTGAAATATCTCTTCCTTTATGAAAATAAGAACTCACTTTGGAAAGACATTGTAGTCATATCAGGAGTTTCACCTGCTGAGGGAAAACACAGTTACACTAATATCATCAAACCACTTTACTAGTGTCGTAGCAGTTTGATGCATCATGTGGATATTTGAGGAATAATCCATGAAAACTTTTTTTGCCAGAATTACACAATTTGTATTTGGATGGTAAAAAAAACCCCTTTCTGTATCTGCTAATAATACTATATTACTGTAAAACCCTGTACTTTGAAGATGACAAAATGCTTATTAAAATGTCTAAAACTATTCCTTTTACTCAGGGTCCGCTTATTAGCTTTTTTCCAGAGCTTTAAACCACACCTCACAGTTTTCATCAGAGGAAAAAGTGTGCTTAGTTGTCATGGAGATAGTTGAATTGTGATCATGTGCCCTACTGTAGATATGGAACCATTGTAAGGTGATAAAGTTGGTCGTATTTAGGGCTGAGATCCTCACAGCTGTCTTTGCTCAAGTCAGATCTGACTCTGTTATGTCAGATATATTTTTATTGATGCTTTGTTAGTGTTCGAGAAGTTCGTTTACTTAAATAGCTTTAAGTTTCTATACAATATAGCCAGTACAACAGAGCACAGGTTGACCCGCAAGAATACATAATCAACAAAGTCAAGAGTATGCAAGCCCACAAAACAAGACAAACAAACAAAAGCACATTTCTGCCCAGTTAAACACTCTAGATAGTAAAAGCCTATCAGATGGCTTCATTAGACTGCGTGTTGACCTCTTCCAGAAAAGCAATCATCAGTCATCAAACCATCAGAGACGAATGCAAACGTAAAAGATTCACAGAGGTCAGTGAAGATGAAAGAAAAGGAGGGAAATGATGCCACAGACCAAGGTGATACTGCTGTCCTTGAAGGATCTTCCAGTCTCTCTCTGATGTGGTCTTGCTGTATTTTTATTTTGTTGGTGTAAGTGAAGCGCTCTTAAAAAGCAGGACTTATGGTGGAGGACTGAGTTTGTTCCTTTATATCTCATACTTGACTACAGCACTTCTAATATTGTAGATATTATCATTTTAAAATATGACAGTTTCAACTCCCTGCCACCTCTGACTCCCTCTCTCTCCTTACTAATCCAACCATTTCTCACTTCCTCTGCTATCTTTATTCCTGTCATTTCGTTGCACCTCACCTCTGCCTATCACTTTTCACACCGATACTGTGCATCACATCCTCACACTTTGGTACTTGTGATGTGCCCCCATATGGATGCGCCTACTGTAAATCTCTAAGGAAAATGAAAAAAGGGAACTGAAAGGCCTGTGATTAAGAAGATATTTTTCCCCACTTTACAGTGAGCAATATGTGTCAATCCTTGATGACGATGATTGTTTTCTTTATCTGTTGGTACATGTCTGTTGTGTGTGTGTGTGTGTGAATCTGTAATTACAAAAAAGGTCTGTGCAGTGTGAAAGCAATCTGTCGTCCCACCACAGGCTGTGAGTCTGAGCTATAATCTGCCTAGATGACGCTGATCACAGCCTGTGAATGGAGGTGCTGCGGGACAATGCTCAACCACTCTGTGCCAGTGTGCCATTACAGAGATGACATCATTCCACTGCAGCACTTAGCGCGCGCATGCACGCCACTCACACAGACTCTATCACACACACACCAACACACACAGAAGTATCATTTACGACTGCTCAGTTCTCAGGTCTCCCCCTGTCATGGATCCGTCCTCGTGCGGCCAGCAGCAATTAGCATGTGTGTTTGTGCAGGTTTACGTGTATGTGTGTGCAGAGCAGAGGAGTTCGGATAAGGTATAGAGATCAGGCGAGAGGCGAGCTATCGAGATTAAGAGAAGACCCACCACATCCATCAGCCGGGTCTTGTCAATGCTGGGGGATGAAAAGCCCACTAATGGCCATATCTCAACAGATCCATCACATCTCCATCTTGTTTACACTTTGAATCCCATACCACATATTGATGACTCACTTCTCATTAGCCAGTCAGTCCGTGTGTGCGTGGCATCATGTGTCTGTGTCTCAGTTTGACTGCATGTGTGTGGAGAGAAGAGATAGGGATCAAGCAATAGATAGATGATAGATAGATAGATAGATAGATAGATAGATAGATAGATAGATACATAGATAGATAGATAGATAGATAGATAGATAGATAGATAGATAGACAGATAGATAGATAGATAGATAGTGGAAAAGTACCACAGTACTGTGTGAGGGCATGAGTACACACATCTTGCATGTCACCTATTGCTCTGTATTTACCTTGTTTTATCTTCATGTCAGGACCAACCTGTCGTCCAACTTGTCATTATGACTAATGGCACTGGGAGCCAGAAACCACAGTGACTCCTCTCCCTCCAGTCTG
This sequence comes from Thunnus thynnus, assembly GCF_963924715.1. Lineage (NCBI taxonomy): Eukaryota > Metazoa > Chordata > Actinopteri > Scombriformes > Scombridae > Thunnus > Thunnus thynnus. The sequence continues at coordinate 18,834,546 of NC_089534.1, forward strand.
GCTAGGCAGTAGTCTGTTTGCCTGTTCACATTGCAAAGTTATTAATACTTAAGCCTTTGTTATGGTTCAAACAGAGTTTGTTCGATGCGCTGTCCGACCACATCAAACAGTGAGGTTGGTCATACTTATTATAAACGGCTAAACTCAAAGTCGGGGCGAAAAGCTGTCCATCACCGAGCAAACTAGGATTATAAAGAGAATGTAGTCATAGGTCATGAGCTTTGAAAGAGGACAAAAGTTTGTGTACTCTATTTTATTACGTAGAGTATTCATACTGTTAGTGTTGTTGTGTGTTGTGTGTGTTTTAATGAACTACAAGTTTCCACCTTGGTGGACAGTAAAGTTGTGTTCTATTCTATGATGAGGCTGTAAAATTGTTGCTTTTAAAGAATATGTGGTTGCCATTGTGAATATGCATTCAAAAGTTTTGATCAATTGACAATAAAGTGCAGAGAGGTGAACACATTCAAATGCAGAACAACTTTAAGCCAGAAGTCTCCTAGAAATTATGTTTATATACTCATGTTTTGAAGGAAATACATTGTTAATCAAACTTTTACACATACTGTACATTCAGTATGGACATTTTGCTACTTGCAGATATGTTCAGTAAAAAACTTTCTTCATTATGTTGATATAAAAATGATTCCAGGTGGCACTAGTTTTCTTTCAAAACATATTTGATGTTGCAAATTAGCAGTTTGCAAACATAATTTCTAGGAGACAGGGTTGCGATGTGTCAGATCAGCTGCTCCTATTATTTTCTTTGTAAACCCACAGACCAACGATGTGAAAGGTTCAGAAACACAGCACTTTTTTCAATATCAGTCCCTCTACGGACATATTTCAACTACATACATTCAGTTTTTCTCTTGTCACATGATGGCAAATCTTCCTCTGTGGTCTTGTAGCTGTCACAATGGATCAACTTTACTGTTAAAGTATAAAATAAAAGTAAGATATCTGGACTGCTAGGACTCACAGTGCTGACTTTATAAAGATAACATTATATAATGTACATTGTAAGCCATAGCTCAGATTTCTAGCTTGGTTGCAGACTGCACATATCTTAGATTTCAGTGATATCAAATAGCTTCACAGTTACATTCATGAAAAATAGAGAAAATAGAGAGAAAAACTTTGCAACAAGCATGGATAAGATTGATGCACAAACCTCAACCTGAACCTGAACATGTTGTATGTTGACTTACAGACATAACAACACTTAATTCAACATATTTCTTTGATCTACGTGGCAAAAGTTGAATTAATTGCTTGTGGAAACCACATTAACTGAAAATGGCGTTGGCAGAATGGATATGTTACTCACTAAAAACAAAAAAAACAAAATAACACCTCCCCCTCTCAAAAAGAAATAGGCTAACATGAATGTGATGTCAGGCTGAATGAATGAAGTGAAACTAAATGGCAGTTCAATTTGATTATCAGACTCGGAGATTTGCCTCCTAAGGTGAGAAACTGAATTAAATTACACACAAAAGACTTTTGACTATTCCACATACTGTACTTTGCATGGTTGCAGAAGCTACCTAGTCTCTTTACTTCATGCATTGCTTTCAGAGGCCTTGCAAGACTTTCACTGTGAGCATGTTATGTATATGAAGCTGATACTTACAATACCACTGGATTGTTATGAAGAATAAACATACACAAGGACATACATGTGTTTGGAAAGACTCACGTGTGTGTCAAAGGAAGTACCTAAAGGAACGCACCACTCTCGCTGAGGTAGAATTACATCCCAATCAACCAAAGAGTTGTTTAACTGCACCATCCGCGTCTCAGTGATTCATCCCAATACGCACACTCACAGGTAAATGCAAGCCCACATGGAAAAACACCAGTAACCTAACGTACATTCACCAACATA